>NC_141009.1:56904249-57358900 GCF_052327205.1 Somniosus microcephalus
GGGGATGCAATTAGTGGCTCGGGAACAGAGTTTGTAGCAGGGGTCGAAAACAATGGCTTATCTTCCCAGTGTTTAATTGGAGGAAATTTGCAGCTCATTGAGGACAGGATGTTGGATAAGCAGTTTGACAACACAGAGGCAGCGGAGGGGTCAAGAGCAGTGGTGAGGTAATGCTGGGTGTTGTCAGTATACAAGTGGAACTAGAAGTCATGTCTATGGATGATGTCGCTGAGGGGCAGCATTTAGATGAGAAATAGGAGGGAACCAAGGACAGATCTGAGGCCAAAGGATGTCATTCATGACTTTGATTTGGGCTGTTTCAGTGACTGGCAGGGCCAGAAACACAACTGGAGAGGTTGAAACGTGGAGTTGCAAGAAAGATGCGCACGGATTTGGGAGTTATTAGGAGGGCATAAACAAAAGCTTGGTCAAAGAGGGGAACTTAAAAAGGAGGCAGAGCAAATTAGCGAGAACATTTAAAAAGGAGTGGGACCAGGTGGCCGAAGGCACAGCTGCCAACGGTGGGGTGAAGCACAAGAGGTCAGAGGAGTGGAGAGTACAGGGGTGGGGATTGTAGGGCTTGAAGAGATGACAGATAGGGAGTGGCCTGGCCAAATAAAACCCACTCACTGCTCAGCCCAAACAGAAAATCTCCACCAACTCCCTTAGCTGCTGAGAAGTCTGCAACTTGAGAGCAACAAGTCACCTATGATCCAGAAGGCTGGTGCTTTCCCCACATTGTTGAATAATCTGCGCTGTCAAAAATGGTTCAATCGCCAGCCAGAGATCCCCGCCCTTCCTTTGGGAAAATACACCCCAATTTTGCGCTGCGCCCCGCAGTAACCCAGCCTGCTAACACCGACAGGCCAGGTCTGGGTCCCAGAGGAGAGGCGGCACCTGGGGGTCTGCAACCCGGCCAGAGTCAGGCCCCTCCGCCAGCAAACAGCCAGAGGGACTGGCGGAGAATGGAGCGGTAACCGAGTGAGGCTGGACCGGGGATCCGGCTCCCCGGGGGTGGGGGGGACTACACTGAGGCCAGGCCCGGCCCCTCAGTGACAGGACAGCCCGGGCCTCACTCACTCACTCACCCGCCGCTCGGTGACAGGAAATCCATGTCGTCATCCTCAGCCCCAAACATCGACATGGCGGCAAGCCAGCCAGCCTCCGACTCTAATCGATTCGGCGGCCGCCGTCTGACCGATCACCTGCTGCCGTCAACTGAAACCCTCCACCGTCGCGCACTGCTGCAAAGACGCCCCGCCCTCCCTTTACCGCGCGGGGGAGGGGGAGCGTGCGCATGCGCATGCGCGCCACTCACACCGCCACCTGGAGCCACACTTGGAGCGCCCGCCGCCTGTTCGCAGTCACTGCACACAGGGGGTCGGAGGGAGGTGAACAGCAAAGACAAGCAAAAGTGATAGAGCCATCGGTGAAAACTGGTAGAATTAAGGCTTTCTCAGCAAATTGTATTGCCCGAGAAAGACTTGCATTTCTATAGCAGCAGGCGGTTAAGAAGGCAAATGGTATGTTGGCCTTCGTAGCGAGAGGATGTCTTGCTACAGTTGTACAGGGCCTTGGTGAGACCACACCTTGAGTATTGTGTGCAGTTTTGGTCGCCTTTCTGAGGAAGGATGTTCTTGCCATGGAGGGAGTGCAGCGAAGCTTCACCAGACTGATACCTGGGATGGCAGGAATGACGTATGAGGAGAGATTGGGTCGATTGGGCTTATACTCGCTGGAGTTTAGAAGAATGAGAGGGGATCTCATTGAAACTTATAAAATTCTAACAGGACTAGACAGACTAGATGCAGGAAGGATGTTCCCGATGGCCGGGGAGTCCAGAACCAGGGGTCACAGTCTAAGGATAAGGGGTAAGTCATTTAGGACAGAGATGAGGAGGAATTTCTTCACCCAGTGAGTGGTGAACCTGTGGAATTCTCTACCACAGAAGGCAGTTGAGGCCAATTCATTAAATATATTCAAGAAGGAGTTAGATATATTTCTTAAGGCTAAAGGGATCAAGGGATATGGGGAGAAGGCAGGGACAGGGTACTGAATTTGGATGATCAGCCGTGATCTCATTGAATGGCGGAGCAGGCTCACGGGGCTGAATGGCCTGCTCCTGCTCCTATCTTCTATGTTTCTATGTTTCACGACCTAAAAACGCTTTGCAGCCAATGAAGCACTTTTTGAAGTTCGGTCACTGTTGTAATGCAGGAAACGCAGCAGCCAATTTACGCGCAGCAAGCTCCAGCAAACAGCAATGTGATAATGACCAGGTAATATGTTTTTTAGTTATGTTGATTGAGGGATAAATATTGGCCAGGACACTCCCCTGCTCTTCTTCGAAATAGTACCGTGGGATCTTTTTACGTCCAGCTGAGACAGCAGACGGGGCCTCGGTTTAACGGCTCAGCCAAAAGACAGCATCTCTGACAGTGCAGCACTCCCTCAATACTGCACAGTGCAGCACTGTCTCAGTACTGCACTGGAGTGTCAGCCTAGATTTTTGTGATCAAGCCTCTGGAGTGGGACTTGAATCCACAATCGTTTGACTCAAAGTCAAGTGTGCTACACACTGAGCCACAGCTGGCACTAATACAATATAGGTAAATGTGCTGCACAGGTATATTTACTTAACAACCATCTAACATTCAGTGCGAAACTTTGCAGGCTTTGGGCGTGAATTCAACTTTGGCAGTGGCACGAAACAGGCAGTAAAAATCAGTCACCTGTTATTACCAGAGGTGGGCAAAATACAGCCTGGGGCCTGTATCTGGCTAGCCAATGGATTTTATCCAGCCCGCACAGTGGTTCTCAAACTGGGGTCCTAAACCTCGTGATTTTCTTTGAAAAAAAACACTGAATTGCGCATATTTTTCGTGCATGCGCAAATTAGCTAATTCCAAGATTTAGGCATTTCTGGATTCACGAGGCGAGTCAAGTAGATTGCCTTGGGTTCCTGTTCTAGCTCTTGAATCATGGACAAACATGGCAACATTTTGCACATTATTACCTGTATGGGTTTGCACACCGTCCTGACTTAAGCAGAGTATTAGACTGCAGTATTACTTACCTGAGCAGTTGATTCATGTACTGAGATGTTATGTTAAACTCAATCGATTGGGTTGAGAGGATGCTATACTCAATTGCATCTGTAATGAAACACAATAAAAGATGGGCTTTATCAGGATATACACTGACTTGAAAGTCGAGTCAATGTGTCATTTGTACCTAAGATGCTGGGCTTGATATAATTTGTGGTTTTCTTAGTAAATCCTTTTTCTGTATCATGCATCCATTATGAATTAATCATTGCAGAGTCTATTTAATCTGATTCAATTATAGTTTAATTTTGGCACAAGTTAAGTAAGATCTTTCTCTCTTCCCCTTCCCAAGTTCCCTTTTTGCTGAGTTCCTCAAATCACAGCAGCTGTTCTAAGGGTTGATTCCACAATCAAGCGGGGAGAGTCGAATTGCGGAGTCATCTCCAAGGCAAACCAATGACATGTTCAGGAACACTCTGCACTTATCTTTTGGGCTCCTAGTCAATCAAAACCCTTGTCTATAAGTTGCCATAATCTAATAAATAAATCGTGTAGGAATCTGCATTTCATGCCTGATTTTTTGCATTGACCTGTAAATTACACTTTTTTAAATCAAATACTTGTGCCTAGTGTCTGAAGTCTGTGATAATCCCAAGTGTCACTTTTATGCCTTCTGGGTGAATACAGGGTCCAAAATGTTACGTCCTGACTTTTGAATTTGACAATCGAAAAAACATTATTTTTTTAATCTGTTCTTCAGATGTAGGCAACACTGGTAAGAAAACATTTATTGCCCATTCCTAGTCACTGTGAGGGCATTAAAAGTCAATAACATCATATGGGACTGGAGCCACATGTAAATTCTACAGCAGTTGTCCAGTAATCAGTTTTACAGTTTGTTATGGCATAATAATATCAATGGCTAAGATAAGTTTTGGGTAAACTTGTATCATGTTCATTAGCATGTTAATAAGTGTTGTTATTTTTATGAAGTGTGGAAACAACATCAAGAGTTCTTTATATAATAAATGCCATAACAAATTTTAATGGTAGCTGTTGTTAACACAATTCAAAACTAGTTAGGTGGCCCTCCAACCCAAATAATTGTCCACTTCTGCGTTGCCCAATTATTGAAGAAAATGGAAAGGAAAATCGGACGCAGTGCAATGTTGCCTTTAATTTTTGGGGGGGGTGCGGTCCCTTTAAGGGTTTTCCGCATTGAAAAACTGGTGAACCTGCTACGCGGGAGGTACAGAGCGCTGTGCGGCCACGCAACTTAAAGGAAAGGGAACATTGGTGCAGTGTATAACGGGCGACTGATTCGCTATCCCCTGTTTTGCGCCCCCACTGAAGTTGAATTTCACCTCCTTTCTCTTTCACCAAAGTTTAGAATTCTAGCATGGATTAGTCAGACACAGCACAGCTTAGTGCAGCTTCCGGGTCCAAACAGTTGCAAGCGGTAGTTTGACTTCAGAGTGATTGCTGAGAATGTTGACTCGCACAACGAGACGCACCAGACCCGGCCCTGCACGCCCGGGTGGCCCTGGAGATGGAGCACACGGTGTCCGCCGGTGCGTTTGAGTATTTCTGCGACCGGTGGGCGCCGCGGGGACTGGAGTGCATCATCAACCCGGAAAACCAAATTTTAATTTGATTTGTTAAGATTTAGTTGAACTTTTGTTTATTTACAGTCCAATTGGGTTTTTTGGGTTCAAACAAAAAAAAAGAGGACCCGGCCCTGCTCTCCATCCAGAACGCAGTTGGGTGCTACTTATCCTTTAATGTTATGTGTCCTGTTGGAGCTGCTCATTATTGGTTGGGCTTTCTTAGTCTTTTGATTGGTCCGTAGGGGGTGACTGTGTCACCAATCAAATCCGAATGAACAAATGTGTCCCCTTTTTAAAGGGGCACAAACAAAAAAGTCCAAATTGATCAGTAAATAAAACATTAAAAACTTATTGGCCATGTCAACTACGCACTCCAGTCCCGCGGAAGGCCTCAAGCATACTGGTGGATGCTGTGCGTTCCCTCTCCAGCGATACCTGTGTGCGGACATTGCCGTGAGAGACAGTGAGGCAGTCGGGACAAACGGTCCACTCGACTGCATGTTGCCTGGACCGGTTAATGGGGCTTTCTTTCTCTTGCTGGCCTGGAGTGGTTATTCCAATTGGACGAGCTGACCACGGTGACAGCTCCCCTCTCCAGACAGTGTTGCTGGTGTCTCCATGGTGCTGAAGTCCAGCGTTTTCACCCATGTTGCACACCATTTGAGCAGATAACCAATAAGCAGTGACCAAGGAAGTAAAGCACTCGCAGCAATCAAACCACACTCACACTCTGCTTTTCATCTCACCATTTTACCAACAAACGCACCAAAAGGTTAAAGTACACACACATACACCGTGCAAATATGAGTATTGAGATCACATGCTCAACGATGGTGTCTACTAATTCTTTTCATTTGCTAAACATAAATGCAATTAGCCACTTCTGGATTCCCAGTTAACCACATCGGGCGAATAATCTTGGCTAACGTGTTGGACAACACTGTTCCATGGTCTCTTGGGTACACACATTCACCTTTGACCAACTTAGCATGTTTCTCAGCTGCGTGACGAATTGACTGTTATTTGGAAGAGAATCAATAAGAACTGTTTCTTCAATACCTCAGACAGACTAGATTAACAATTCATCAACTGTCCCCCTTTGGACTGGTTTGTCATGTTCCACGCTGCCCAACTAGTTTTGGTTCAGATATCAGGACTATTTCAGCGGTGCACACAGTGACCATTGCAGCTCCAATGTTGTTCCTTGAAAAGCAGGGTACGGTAGCGTCATGGTTATGTTACTGGACTAATCCAGAGAACGTGACTTCAAATCCTACCATAGGAAGATTAAGAATTCAAATTGAGTTAAAAAAATTAAAAATCTGTCAATAAAAAAGTAGCATCAATAAAAGTCTGGTATCGGATGGTCGTAAAAACCCAACTGGTTCACAAATGTCCTTTACTGGAAGGAAATCTGCCATCTGGCCGAAATGTAACTCCAGCCCTCACACCAATGTGGTTAACACTTAAACTGCCTTCTGAAGTGGCCCAGCAAACTGCTACCAGAAGTTCAAGAGGAAGGCCCACCACCACCTTCTCAGGGCAGTTAGGAATGGGCAATTAGTGCCGGCCTTGCCTGTGACGCCCACATCCCGAGAATGAGTGTTTAAAAAAGCATACCATGTCGAGCAAGAAGGTTTTGAGTTCCCTGAGACTCCGTCCTCTCCCGCTGATAAAAGGAGGGGGAGTAAACGATACATAATTTAGTCATTCCTAATCTTCCACCTCCAACCAAGTACTTATGGTGTGAAAACCAGCCTCAGATTAATAGCCGTCTTTCCAGGAACATCTCCGATGACTTCGTGGATAAATGCACCACATAGTGTGGTGACAAGCCGTAGTCCAGGAAAGCTCCAGGTCCGACTCCTGATCTGTATTGAGTTACCTGATCTCAAACAGGACAGGATTTGGAGTGCTCTGTAAATTGGGATTGAGAGGAGGAAAAAAATGAGCCAACAATCCTTGTGACTATCCAGTGACTCCTACTGGAAAGTGTGCAGGAGTGGATATTGGGTGAGGACAGGACTGGGTTCTATTAAATCCGTGTGTTAATGGAGACACGGAATGCAGGAGTTGGTTTAACAAGTCTTTACTGAATGGAGACAATCTGGAAACTGAAACTACAGAAGCCTGCTAGGGCCTTTTATACAGGGGTGGTCACTGCCGGTACTGCAGTCTGAGACCAGTTATTCCCTTAAAGGGACATACACAACAATTCCTCCCCTTTTAGATAAACAGTACATAACATTCATTTAACAACTAAATAATAACTAATTACAATTACGGTTGCTAGATACATTAGCTGAAGTTAAGCAATTATAAGTTCAGTCTTTGAGGAGGCTTCCTGATTCTGTCAGGATAACGCCTCTTTGGGATATCAGGTTCTTCTGGCAAGGTTGAGTCGGGATCAATGTCGTTGTTTGGTTCGTCTGCTTCCAATGTCACCGATTCTGCGGTAGATGCAATTGGTACTTCGGTTTCATCGCCAGGTGTATCAGATCGCGGTGTGGAGTTGAGGTTTTCCAGTGACTCTAGAATCTGGTCAGCATGGTGTCTTACAATGCTCTCTCCAACGTCCACGGTATACATTAGAGGTCCTTGCCGTGTACAGATCGTTCCTGGCTGCCATTTCTCTGTGCGGTAGTCCCGGGCCAAAACTGGTTGACCTATCTTAAAACTCCTGGTCGGCCTTTCATTCATATTCTGAAACTGCCTGTTCTCCACATCTCTTCTGATGTTTGGCTTAACCAAATCCAAGCGGCTTCGTAGTCTTCGATTGAAGAACATCATGGCTGGAGTTTGGTTGGTAACCGCATGTGTCACATTCCGGTAGGCAAACAAGAAGTTATCCACCTTGTGTTGTAGGGGTATATCTTCATTACACATTGCCTTGATAGCCTTCTTGAATGTTTGAACAAACCTCTCGGCCAATCCATTGGTGGCTGGATGATATAGGGCGGATGTGTAATGCTTAACACCATTGTTCTTTAAGAACCTCCGGAACTCTTCAGACACAAACTGTGGTCCATTGTCAGAGCAAATCTGTTCAGGCAGCCCATTCCTGGCGAATATGGTTCGTAAGACTGTGATAGTTTTTTCTGTGGTGGTTGAGGACATTTTTATTACCTCTGGCCACTTTGAATGTGCATCCACCGCAATTAAAAACATCAAGTCCATAAAGGGACCAGCAAAATCAATGTGCACCCTTTGCCATGGAGATGAGGGCCACGCCCATGGATGTAGAGGGGCTTGTGGTGGGGCGTTTTGGACCTTCTGGCATCCTGTACAGCTCTTGGTCATCTCTTCGATTTCTCTATCGATTCCCGGCCACCGCACAAACGCTCTGGCTAAGTTCTTCATTTTTACCCCTCCCAGATGACCCTCATGAAGCTCATTGAGCACTCTATCCTTCAATTTGGGTGGAATTACTACTCTGGATCCACACATCAAGGTTCCTCTGCACACTGACAGCTGTTCTCTTCTCGGCGAGAATGCTGGCAGCAGTGGTTCGCCATGTGCTGGCCATCCCTTCACCGTTGAATCATAGACCCAGGAGAGTGTCGGGTCATTTCGTGTTTCCTTTTCTATGTTTGCATTCGTCACAGGGAGACATTCGACAATAGTCGAGTGGAATAACTCCACTGGATCCACTGCCAGTTCTCCTTCCACCGTCGGCAACGGTAGGCGCGACAATCCATCAGCATTCCCATGCTGTTTAGTTCCTTTGTACTCGATGTCATATTGGTGTGCCCCTAGGAAAAGGGACCACCTCTGTAGCCGTTGTGCCGTCATTATCGGTACGCCCTTCTGAGGGTTGAAAATGGAGACGAGAGGTTGATGATCAGTTAGTAGAGTAAATTTCTGACCGTGCAGGTAGTGATTGAACTTCTTCACCCCCCACACCAGGCTGAGGGCCTCTCTGTCAATCTGGGCGTAGTTACGCTCGGCTGAAGTTAACGAGCATGACGCAAAAGCTATCGGCCTCTCAGAACCATCAAGGAATTTATGTGACAGTACCGCCCCAATGCCGTAGGGAGACGCATCACACGCCAGTCTTATCGGTAGTGATGGGTTGTAGTGAGCCAATACTTCTCTTGAAGTGATTAGGCCCTTACTCTTCTGAAAGGCCCGCTTACATTCATCGCTCCATTTCCATGCTACTCCCGTTCGTAGTAGGGCGTTCCGTGGATGCAGAATTGTGGACAAATTTGGCAAAAACTTATGGTAGTAATTCACCAATCCAAGGAATGACCTCAGTTGCGACACATTTTCAGGCGCTGCAGCCTTAACTACCATTTCAATTTTGTCAGGGGACTTATGCAACCCCTCTTCATCAATCACGTGGCCACAATACGATATCTGTTTCTTAAAAAACTCGCACTTGGGGCGATTGGCTCGTAGCCCATGTTCATGTAGTCTAGTGAGCACCTGCTCTAGGTTGGCAAGGTGTTCACTGTCATCTTCACCTGTCACTAGGATGTCGTCCAAGTAACACTGAGTCCTCGGAATCCCTTGCAGGACTTGTTCCATCGCTCTTTGCCATATCGCCGGAGCTGATGCTACTCCGAATACCAGTCGATTATACTGGTAAAGACCTTTGTGAGTGTTTATCGTGAGATACTTCCTAGAGGATTCTTCAACCTCCATCTGCAAATATGCTTGTGCTAGGTCAATTTTTGTAAAACGCTTCCCTCCAGATAGTGAGGCGAAGATATCTTCTATCCTTGGAAGAGGATATTGTACTATGTGAAGGACTGGGTTCACTGTCACCTTGAAGTCCCCACAGATGCGAACCTTCCTTGGCTCCTCAGACTTATTGTTTAACGTTTTCTTCATGACAGGAACGATGGGTGTCGCCCACTCGCTCCAGTCTACCTTAGATAACACGCCTGCATTCTCCAGATTCTCCAGCTCTGCCTCAACGGCTGGGCGAATTGCATACGGGAGCGGTCTTGCTTTGAAAAACTTGGGAATTGCATTCTCCTCTATTTTTATCAAGGCGGTTACGCCTTTAAGAGTGCCCAGTTCTTGTTGAAATACCTCTTTGGCGTCAGCTAAGATTGTTGACAATCGTCCAGGAGTGACGTCGTCATCCTTTTTACCAGCCACCGTCAGTGCCTGAATGGAGTGCCAGTCTAAACTTATCTTTCTGATCCATTCACGTCCCAATAACGGTGGTCCACCATCTTGCAGAATGTAGAGATACAATTTCCGTATTTTCTTGCCGTTGTATTCGACAGGTACACTTATTTTTCCTCTGGGGTATACTTTTTGCCCCGTATACGTCCTCAAGACAATGGATGTCTCTCTCAAGGGTATGTGTGAGAATAGCCGCTCGTAGTCTCGTCGATTCATGACGGTTAAAGCTGATCCTGTATCCAATTCCATTTTGACTTGGGACCCTGCTATCGTGAGGGTGACCCAAATGGTTCGGTGATCCTCTTTTGCGATTACGTTGTGAAGTTTGAGACAGCTTAGTCTCTTGTTCCCGGATTCACTATCGCTCATCTGGTCTTCGGAACTACTGTCCGTCATCTTTTGTACTTTCCTGTATGGTTCCTTAGTAGCCTTTTTATTGTCGTTGGTCTTCTTCTCAGACCTGCAAACTCGTGCAATGTGTCCCATCTTTCCGCATTGCCTGCATATTTTGTCCTTGGACCAGCAGTCCTTCTGGTCATGGTTTGTTCTGCCGCAGCGATAACATTTTGCAAATCCCCGTGTCATTTCGTGGGTGCCGTATTCCTGTGGCTTTTGTTGTATTTCCGCAGCTCCCCTTGCTGCTGCTTCGTACGATACTGCCACGCTGAAAGCCTTATCTAGCGTCAGCTCTTTCTCTGAGAGTAACCTCTTCTGGGTTCCTTCACTCAGGAGTCCACAGACAAATTTGTCCCGTAAGGTATCTGCCAGTCCTGCTCCGAACTGGCAGTGCTTTGATAGCTTGCGTAGTTCCGTAAGGGAATCAGCATTGCTCTCATTTTTATGCTGATTTCTCCTGTGGAATTTAAATCTTTCTGCTATCAGCAGCGGTGTAGGATTTAGGTGTACCTGTAGGATAGCAACGATTTCGTTAAAACTCTTCGCCTTCGGTTTGGCTGGAGTAATCAGGTCCCGCAATAGGCAGTACATTCTTGCGCCCATTAAATTTAGCAATACCGATGCCTTTTTCTCCTCGGCTATTTCGTTTGCCTCGCAATATACCTCGACTCTTTCCACATACGTGGTCCAGTCTTCTATTGCATTATCGAAGGCAGTGATATCGCCAGTCTTTGGCATCTTGAAAATCTAAGATGGCGTCTCCCGCGCTTTTCCTTCTTCCCCGCCGAGTTAAGATGGCGCCTCCTGCGCTTTCCCGCCGCTGCCGCTGCTGTCAACGCCGCTCTCCGCGGTATTTTTATGTTTAACCGTTCCCGTCGTGGAGCGGACCCTCTGGGACACTTCCCTCCCTCTTCTTAGGTCCGAACGCTGCCCGGCTGCGAAGCAGCGGCCGCGCCCTGTGTGCTCCACCCTCTCTCTCTCTCTTTGCTTCCCGACTCGCTGCCCGGCCCCGTTGCAGAGCCACCCGATCGAGCTCTAGCCCGCCGCAGCCCAGGAAGGATCAGTGCACTACCTGCCACCAGCCCGATTAGCTGGGAAACCACAGACTGGGGAACCAAGCCTGGCTCTTGACAGTCTCCCCTGCAAGTTTTCAATCCGATGATTTGGAGGGCGGTTGCCCACGGTTGACGCCCGTTTCTCGAGTTTCTTTGGATTATTTTTTTTTTCTTTCTTCTGGCTTCGACCTTCAATAACGTCGTCTGAGGTGCTGCCAAGTTGCAGGTAAGTTCGTTTTTTACTCGTCGCCAGTATTAAATCCGTGTGTTATTGGAGACACGGAATGCAGGAGTTGGTTTAACAAGTCTTTACTGAATGGAGACAACCTGGAAACTGAAACTACAGAAGCCTGCTAGGGCCTTTTATACAGGGGTGGTCACTGCCAGTACTGCAGTCTGAGACCAGTTATTCCCTTAAAGGGACATACACAACAGGTTCAACCTCATGCTCAAATAGCCCGCTGACATTCAGTATCTGGGCTCACAGATGGAGAATGGCCACTTGGGTAAAGGACTGCTATTACCCAGGGAACGACACCCAGCAAGAATCAGTGCCTTCAGGAGGGAATGGAAAAATAGCACTTCTTCACAATGGCTCAGTGAATAAGAACATAGAAACATAGAAGATAGGAGCAGGAGTAGGCCATTCGGCCCTTCGAGCCTGCTCCGCCATTCAATGAGATCATGGCTGATTATCCAAATTCAGTACCCTGTCCCTGCCTTCTCCCCATATCCCTTGATCCCTTTAGCCTTAAGAAATATATCCAACTCTTTTTTGAATATATTTAATGAACTGGCCTCCACCGCTCTCTGTGGCAGAGAATTCCACAGGTTCACCACTCTCTGGGTGAAGAAATTCCTCCTCATTTCAGTCGTAAATGGCTTACCCCTTATCCTTAGACTATGACCCCTGGTTCTGGACTCCCTGGCCATCATAAACATCCTTCCTGCATCTAGTCTGTCCAGGCCTGACAGAATTTTATAGGTTTCGATGAGATCCCCTCTCAATCTTCTAAACTCCAGTGAGTATAAGCCCAATCGACACAATCTCTCCTCAAACGTCATTCCTGCCATCCCAGGTATCAGCCTGGTGAATCTTCGCTGCACTCCTTCCATGGCAAGAACGTCCTTCCTCAGGTAAGGCGACCAAAACTGCACACAATACTCAAGGTGCGGTCTCACCAAGGCCCTGTACAACTGTAGCAAGACATCCTTGTTCCTGTACTCGAACCCTCTTGCTACGAAGGCCAACATACCATTTGCCTTCTTAACCGCCTGCTGCACCTGCATGCTTACCTTCAGCGACTGGTGCACAAGAACACCCAGGTCTCTTTGCACTTCCCCTTCTCCCAATCTATTGCCATTCAAATAATAATCTGCCTTCCTGTTTTTGCCACCAAAGTGGATAACCTCACATTTATCCACATTATAGTGCATTTGCCATGTTTCTGCCCAATCACCCAACCTGTCCAAATCGTACTGGAGTTTCACGACATCCTCCTCACAGCTTACCCTCCCACCCAGCTTTGTGTCGTCTGCAAATTTGGAGATATTACATCCAATTCATTAATATATATTGTGAACAGCTGGGGTCCTAGGACCGATCCTTGCGGTACCCCACTAGTCACTGCCTGCCACTCAGAAAACGACCCGTTTATTCCAACTCTTTGATTTCTGTCCGCCAACCAGTTCTCTATCCAAGTCAATACCTTGCCCCCAATCCCATGTGCCTTAATTTTGCACGCTAATCTCTTATGTGGGACCTTATCGAAAGCCTTCTGAAAGTCCAAATACACCACATCCACTGGTTCTCCCTTATCTATTTTACCAGTTATTAGGAATAGGAGTAGGCCATTCAGCCCCTCAACCCTGTTCAACTATTCAATTAGATCATGGCTGATCTGCACATCAACTCCATTTTCCCAACTTCGCTCCGTATTCCATGATACCCTTACCTAATAAAAATCTATCTATCTCAATCTTGAAAGCTCTGACTGTCCTAGCATCCACAATAGGGTTGCCAACTCTAGTGTGTAAGATTCGCAAAATTCTGCAGAACCCCAAAACAATTTTGGACCATTACAGAAGAAATCTGTAAAAGATAAAATGCATGGTTGGGCCTAACAGAAGAATTCAAAGATTTGAAATAAACGTGGCATTTCAAAAGGATATGTACAGACTTGATATGTACAGACTTGTAGGAAAAGACTGCGACAGGAATGTGGGATTGACCTCTGCAGAGGAACAGTTTGGGTATTCGAAAGTAGCCAGACTGTCTGGGAGGAACAATAAACTCAGCCCCTATCTGGGAATTTGCATTCAATCAATAAATCAATGAAAACCCCAGCCTCACCTAAAGCCCAAAGCCCATTAAAACCCATGCATAAAAGAACCTGCACAGAATTTGAAGGCCTTACAGGAAATCTAAGATTAAAAGACAATCGAACAGTTTGAGACATCCAAAACCACTTCACACCTTCTTCAACTACTCAGGAAGCTATCCCGAAACCAGTTAACTAAATGGGACCAATCAAGTGGCCCTTAACGAACCAGCCAAAAAACTAACAAGATTAGCAGGTTTCGTTTTAGTATAAACTAAAGACCTGTCTCCACAAGAAAGCAGTTCATTCAATGGGTTCGAGCAGTTCAATCAGTACAGAGACAGTCGTTCAGGCAGAGAATTGAAACAGCAGTCAGTGAATTGAAGTCAGCAGTACAGTTCGGACAGACACAGAAAAAGGCACAGCTCATTCAAAAGACATCAGCCTCGGGACAACAGAAGGAGAACGGAAGGAATCGCAGCAACCAAGGGCCCCACGAAACAAACAACCAACAATATTACCAACAACTAGGTAATATTGGGCCACCGCGACCAACAAGAAACCAACCTGGAAGAAACCAAAGATCTGCAAGTTTTTCCCACTCTACAAACTATTCCTGCGTTTGGTGAGCATTTCCTGGTCCTCTGGAATTCAACCTAGTTAGTATAGTGGGATTGGGAGGGGTAAGGTATTTTTGTCTATTGTCATTCTCCCTCGCATATTCCGAAGTGTTCCCCCTTTTAGAGTGATAAGATTCATTGTGTTGTGTATATTTTCTTGTCTCAAATAAAATCCAAGTTCTTTTCACCAACTCAGTTGTCTGCGGCAATTTCATTACAACCCCCAAATAAGTTCAGGTCTAGAACCAAGGGAGTGGGAGCGATTCGAACCGCTCAAAGGAGTCAGAGGTGAAGCTGACCACACACACCACCCTTTACAGGTGGGAGGCATTCCTGGAGGTTTGATCACATGACATTCTGAACACATGGCATCTGATCATGTGATGCTTAATCATGTGACATCTGATTACATGATCAAATATTTATCCCATTCCCTTTGAATTGAAGATTTAGTCTCTACCTCAATAGCCACATGTGGTGAAGGATCCCACAATCTAACAGCCCTCAGTTTAAGAACCTTCCGCTTCCCTTGTCACCTGTTTCTTCCAGTGAAAATCCTTGGTTCCCATTCCCTCGTTCGCCATTTACCCACCATTGGAAATAATCTTTCACTATTTACCCACAGTAAGGTCCCCAGGTTTCACTTACCCCTTTACCAGTAGCTCCTCTCTCAATGCCACTCCCACTCGCCTTGTTCCTGCTGCTGCTGCTTCCAGCTCTTCGGGAAATGCTGGGCCCCACGTCTGTAGTGTATGTACCCGTCTACCTTTAAGGGAACTATTGAATGTAACCGTTCACCTTTAAGGGAACTACTTTAGGCGTGGCACTATTTGTTTGGCTTCTGTATACTGTAATACCGATAGTGACCACACCAGTATATAAGTGTTGTAGCAGGATTTCTGGGGCAGATTCGCCCGGACCTTCGAATAGTAAAGACCTGTTTGTTGTTATTTCTGAAGTCTGTGTATTTATTAACTGCACAACCCACAGACTTTACAGTGGCGACGACTCCGATCGTACCCTGTGGCAAGATTACCAAAGCAAGAAGAGCGTCGAAGAGAGGCAACCGCCCTCGTCGTGCTGCTGGAAGAAAACACGAGGCTGCAGCAGGAGGAAGGAGGAAGACTTTAGCAACAAAAGCTTCCATTAGCAACAGGCACTGACTACCCTTCTACCACGGTGCGGAGTGAGCCGATCAGCAGGGAACAAGGTGGCCGAAGAGACTGTGAGTAGGGGAAGGTGTAGAAGTATCCGGAGGATAAGGGCAGAGCACTCGACCTCGGTCGAGGGGGAGCTGTGCCGGCCAAAAGTCGGGTCCAACGGCGTCGGGTGACAGCCGGACCGCGATCGGCGGGAAAAATCCGGGCAGCGACCGCAGCCACGAAGCGCTGAGCCTGCGAGTAGGCGTGGGAAGAGAAACCCAGCCGCAGCCGGGGAGGGAAACACCGGTCTGCAAGAGGGCTGGGGAGGCGAACGGGAACCGTGCGGGTGAGAGCCGGGTGTGGAGAGAGAGACTGCGAGGAGCCAGTCCAGCGGCTGAGCTGTTCTCCACCAATGGGGTACTCAGAGCCGGCAAAACCGAACGTGCGGGAGTGGGTGAGAGACACAGCCGAAAACGGGGTGAGAGACTGCGCGAGAGCCAGTCCAGCGGCTGAACTGTTCTCCACCAACGGGGTACCCAGGGCCGGTAGCACCGAACGTGCGGGTGAGAGAGCGACAGAGCCGGGGACGGAGAGAGAGACTGCGTGAGAGCCAGTCCAGCGGCTGAACTGTCCTCCGTTAACGGGGTGTACCCAGCGCCGGTAGAGCCGTGCGGGCGGGAGGAAAAGACATAGCCGAGTAAGGGGAGCTGTGCGGAAGCCAGCCAGCGGCTGAACCTGTCCGCTGTGGGGGAAGCGTACCCCTTCCACCGGGAAGAAACGCGGGAAGCCGCCATTAGGCGGAGAAGACGCCAGAAGCGGGAAACCGCCATTGATGTGGGCGGGGCGAGAAAGGAGGAGCGGGAAACCGCCATTTTCGCGGGAAAACCGCCATCTTGATTGACATACCGCCATTGAAGCGGGCGGGGAGAGAAGGAAAGAGCGGGAAACCGCCGATTTCGCGGGAAAACCTCCATCTTAGAAACAAACAAATAAATAAGAATACTTAAAGAAATACTGGTGCTGCTCCCAAGGGAAGAAAAATGCCTAAGCGAGGGAATATTAACGACTTTAATTCTGAAATAAAAGACTGGGCCACGTACGTGGAACGCATCGAGACCTATTGTGAAGCCAACAAAATAGAGGAAGACGACAAGGCGATAACATTGTTAAACTCGATGGGCGCAAAGACATACGGGCTCTTGAAGGATTTACTAGCACCAGCTAAACCGGCGGATCAGTCTTTCGAAGAGATTGTGGTTGTTCTGAAGGACCACTTGAACCCCACACCGTTGATGTTGGCTGAACGATTCAAATTCTATGCAAGAACGCAACGGAAAGACGAAAACAACGCAGAATACTTGGTCGAACTGCGTAGGCTAGCGAAATACTGCCAGTTCGGAGGGAATCTGACAGAGGCACTGCGAGACAAGTTCGTAGGCGGATTGTCCAAGGAAGGGACGCAAAAGCGCCTACTAGAAGAGAACGACCTTACACTTGACAGGGCTGTCCTTATAGCCGCATCACACGAAGCCGCAGCGAAAGGAACGGCGGAAATGCAACTAAAGGCGGCGGCGCTCGGGGTGGACCAAATTACCTCGCGTACAACAAAATGCTATCGTTGTGGGAAGACAACACACGACCAGAATCAATGCTGGTTTAAGAACCAAGAATGTAGGAAATGTGGCAAACTGGGTCACATCGCTAAGGTATGCCGGTCAGGGAAGAAGACCAACAACCAAAGGAAGCCATCACAAGAAAAGTACAACAAGGTATACAAGGGGGCTGAGAAGAGTTCAGACGAACAGAATCCAGACTCAGATCCAAACGGCCAGGAGCTGGGTAGTCTGAGTATCCACCATGTGAGTAAGGAAGCTGACCTACAAACTATCTGGGTCATGCTAAAAATAGCTGGAGTCCAAGTGAAAATGGAGTTGGACACTGGATCAGCTGTATCAGTCATAAATCGAGGGGATTACCACCGGCTATTCTCACACATACCCTTAAGAGATACCAAGTTCGTATTGCAGACATACACGGGGCATAAAGTATACCCCATGGGAAAAATAAGAGTCAAGGTGAGAGATAGGGGTAAAGAACACCCAAGAATGAACTTGTATGTACTACATGAGGGAGGACCACCACTTCTAGGACGGGAGTGGATCAAGAAAATAGACATGGAATGGCACTACCTACAAGCAATGACGAGTGAGGACTCGGTGCAGACAAGCAGCTCAGACTCTGAGCCGGAAGACGATAAGTCCAGCCCACATATGAAAAACAAGGTTAACATGAACTCACTGACTAAGGTTGGAAAAACGATGGTGTGCATAAAGACAGAGAATTCTGAGTCTGTTCAAGTCACAGACATATGCATTACGGAGGAACACCGAGCTCGAACTCAACGTTATTTCAAAGTACGACAACAATTCGAACAATTAAGTTACCGTCTCGTACAGGAGATGAAAACAATGAAAAAGTTCTATGACACCGAATGGGAGAGTCTGGAAAGACAACAGAACCTGCTGGCTCAAGCAGAGAGCGACCATAGAGCCATCGTGACCAATTACCGATCACACCTCCCTTATGATGTTCAGGAGTTAGAATATTTGCATGATCTAGAGATACAGCATAAAGGCAAACCACGCTACACTGAGGATTTTGTTCTGCAATTGGAGACGGAGCTAGTGCAGGCAAGGTTAAGAGAAGCTGAATCGCAGTGTGCACTTAAAGAGATGCAGAAAAAAATCTTGGACATGGAAAAGAGAAACGCTTCTTTACCTGATGTGAATAATGTGGCCATGTTGCAAGAGGAGCTTATCACTCAGTTAAATGAAAATAAAGGGAAAATGACTGAGATAGACTGCAAGAATAAAGAAGATTTGATGGCAGTGAGACTTCAAGAGGCAGATAGCATAGCAGCCTTGGCTGAACTCCAACAGGAAATTGCGAAAGAAGCAAATGAAGAGGAATCTTCAGGAAGCCGGGATTTTATTCCAGTTCTTCTCTACGACTCCTTACAAGCAGAGTGTGAGAAGTGGAAAGAACAGTATGAACAGGCCCAGGCTACAATTCTGGAGGGGATTAACTCGGCAACCTCCGAAAAGCTAGTTTCAGTAGAAGCATATGAACAACTAAAGGTTGAACATGAGCAAGAAGTCCAAAGGCTGCAGGAAATTCTTGATGAGCTCAAGGCCAAGACAGACTCATCGGTAGAAGTTCCATCCATAGATGAGAATTTAGCGGTGAAAGACATGGCAGAACATGAAAGACAAGATGTCCAAGAACTCCTAAAAATATTGGAGGAAACCCAAGACAAATATGAGGCGGCAATGACCGAGGTTCAACGACTTGAAGAGCAGAATCAACTGGGAATCCTTTCAGTGGAAGGGAAGGAAACTGTAAGAAACACAGAGACTGTAAGAATGGGCTCTGAACATGAGCTTGGGAGCATCAAGGCGCAACTTCTTCGAGCGCTTGAAACTAAAGTACAAGAGGAAAGGAAGGTGAAAGCATTGGAGGGAAAGGTGGATGAAATGGTGAAGACTCTGATCCACAGAGTCCCCGCGGAAGAGTTAACGGTCAGCCAACTCCTTCTCATGCTGAGAGACAAGACTCCACAATGGGAACACGAGCTTCAATCTTCAAAGGGAAGGAATTCGGAGCTCCCAAAAGTTACAGAAATAACTGAGGTGGCAACACAGATTTTGTGTTACAGTTTACTCTATGAAGAGTTCGTTGAATCACGTCAATGTGAACAGAAGAATGTTGAAACAGCTGCTTCAGTAGAAGGATTAAATAGCCTGATACCGCAATCCCCGGTGGAAGGGAAGGTATTGAACTCACAAATGAGGTCAGTAGTGAAGGAATGGCAGACAGCCCAGGAAGAGCGGGATGAATATGAATGCATGAAGAAGTCTTTTCAAGAAAGATGTCTAGGGAAGGAACCACCGTCAGCTAACGTCCAGACGGATGAGGAGGAAGAAGAAGGCTCTCTCGCTGGCCTAACTCAGGACGAACCCGAATATTACCATGACCTGTTGAGTGACACTGAATATTACGAGGATGTGGTCTGCCCAGCTTGTGATGAAAACTCCCAAAGTGCTGAAATCCGGAGGAAGCACTTAAGGTCTAAGGAACATAAAGAGTTGGTGGCGCTACAGCTGGCAGCCGAGAAAGGAGCTCCGAGAGTTTCAAAAAGGCAGAAAAGAAAAAGAAGAAGCAGAAGATAATAACTGTCTAAAATATTAACACTTCTACCATTCCAGGCGGGACATTATGAAAGGAGCTAAATTAGTTGAAAAACTGGAAAATGTCAAGACAGCCAGTTGGTTGTCAAAGTCCGCACTGCTGGTTCAACAGGACGAAAGTTCAAGCTGCTACGTCAAGAAAAAGGCTATGGAGGAGTCACGCTAGCCAGGTGAACCGGCTACCCCAAAGAAATGTTGTTCGGAACGAGTCAAGATCAGAGACTGAATCTATGAACTGTTTCCGCAGAGACGGAACCTGTGAACTGTTTCCACCGAGATTATATTTGTACATTGTTTTATATGACATTGACTCCACCGAGATTATAGCTGTAATTTGTTTTATAGGAAGTTGAAGATATGTATGTTAACGGGGACTCTGTAAGTAATAAGCTAAAAAGGGAGGATTGTAGTGTATGTACCCGTCTACCTTTAAGGGAACTATTGAATGTAACCGCTCACCTTTAAGGGAACTACTTTAGGCGTGGCACTATTTGTTTGGCTTCTGTATACTGTAATACCGATAGTGACCACACCAGTATATAAGTGTTGTAGCAGGATTTCTGGGGCAGATTCGCCCGGACCTTCGAATAGTAAAGACCTGTTTGTTGTTATTTCTGAAGTCTGTGTATTTATTAACTGCACAACCCACAGACTTTACAACGTCCATCCCCTCCCCCAGTCTCACTATCCTCCTCCCCACCCTGCAATCTCAAGCCCCTCGGATTTCAGAGCCCTCCCCGCCCCCACCGATTTCAGGGCACCCACCCCCACCTCTGGATTCCCGACTACCTACCTGGCCGGTCGCGACACTCTGCGGGTGACGGCTCGAAGCAGTAACCAATGACGAGCTCTGTGGAAAAGGCACAAAATGACGCTGTGTAAAATGAATGCGGTTTAACCTTGGTCTGATTCCCGATGCCAGGCTAACAGTTGCTCAAGACCTGCAACAAGACCTGGACGACGTTCAGGCTTGGGCTGATAAGTGGCAGGTAATATTTGAGACACACAAGTGCCAGGCAATGACTATCTCCAACAAGCGAGAGTCTAACCACCTTCCCTTGACATTCAACGGCATTACCATCGCCGAATCTCCCACCATCAACACTCTTGGGGTCACCATTGACCAGAAACTTAACTGGACCAGCCACATAAATACTGTGGCAACAAGAGCAGGTCAGAGGCTAGGTATTCTGTGGTGAGTGTCTCACCTCCTGACTCCCCAAAGCCTTTCCACCATCTAAAAGGCACAAGTCAGGAATATAATAATAATAATAATAATAATCAACTTTATTGTCATTGTTAGTGCACAAGTGCAGTACAACGAAATTTAGGTTTGCGGCTCCCGAGAGTGTACATTTAGATAAAGACATTTAAACATTCAACATTCATTTGGCTTGTAATACATTAACATAAACATAACCATAATAAAGTGCATTGGCAGATGTGCAGGCTTTAGAGTTTATTTGTGGAGTTCAGTAGGATGACAGCCCTGGGAAAGAAGCTGTTCCTAAATCTGGTCGTTCGGGTGCGAATGCATCTGTAGCGTCTCCCAGATGGCAGGAGGGCGAACAGACTGTGGCTGGGGTACGTGAAAGACTGGAATACTTTCCACTTGCCTGGATGAGTGCAGCTCCAACAACACTCAAGAAGCTCGACTCCATCCAGGACAAAGCAACCCGTTTGATTGGCACCCCATCCACCACCTTAAACATTCATTCCCTCCACCACTGGCGTACCGTGGCTGCAGTGTGTACCATCTACAAGATGCACTGCAGCAACTCGCCAAGGCTTCTTCGGCAGCACCTCCCAAACCCGCAACCTCTTCTACCTAGAAAGACAAGGGCAGCAGGCGCATGGGAACACCACCACCTCCATGTTCCCCTCCAAGTCACACACCATCCTGACTTAGAATTATATCGCCGATCCTTCATCGTTGCTGGGTCAAAACCCTGGCACTCCCTCACTAACAGCACTGTGGGAGTACCTTCACCACATGGACTGCAGTGGTTCAAGAAGGTGTGAAGAGGTCGCAAAGTCTCTGAAGAATGGACTCAGTCGGGAATATTTTGTGGACTTTATGGGATTTTTCTGAGGGTATTTTCCTTGTTATGGGATCGCCCTGTGCAGATACGTGAAAGACTGGTTTGTTAAAACTCCAGAGAACGCAGGCAGTTGGCTGTGACAAAAGGACTGTCCATTATCCAGTATGTATGGGTTCGCCCGACAGTCCTGGAAAAAGGAAGGGGGCCATTGAACTTGATTAAAAGGCCACTCTAATATGCAAAAGCACTTCTCACCTCCATCTCAGAAGAGAAGCAGAACAATGAACCCACTGGCCTCAGCCAGCCACAAGGGAGCCAGTCTTTTTCCCCAACACAAAGACCGAAAGATATGTCCCAGACTTAGGGCCATTAATCCAATACTCATGGGTCCGAGGATGACTCATCACTGATTAAGAACTGGAGTGCTTAGAAACAATAGGATTTTAAAGATTGGCGGGAAAAGATAGGGACGACTATAAAGTTAGACTCTTTTCCACCATTCTCTCTCTCTCGCTCCCTGCTCCAACAAGATCGAACTAACAAGAAGTACCAGAGAAGCCGACGAGCAGAGCGATCGAAACCGGCCGCGTGTGGGGGTAAGCACAGTCTCTCAGAAGTGAAGCTTTTGGGCTATTCCGAGGGTGGGAGCTTCGCTTGGTTCAGCCAGGCGAAGGGGTTTATGCGACTGGGTAATTCGTTGGTAGGGGTGGAATTAGTGTCCACCATAGCAACAAGGGAATTCCTGCTTGTTATAGTCCCCAGTTTTGTACTGTATGTATGTTGATTGTAACCTGGATTTTATTCTCCACAGGGACAGTGATTTCGTTTCGTAGTGCATGTTTTAGCCAGTGTATGTTAGACCAAATAAATACAGGTTTGATTTTTCACCGAAGCATTCCTGTCCGTGACTTATTCCATTTACACTCTGAATAATAATTCCCGGGTATAGAACTTTCGTAAGGCGGGGGCGATTCGAACCGTCCGTCTAGCAATTGGGCTAGGATCAAAAACCACTTACAGGTGGCTCACCACCGCCTTCTCAAGGGCAACTAGGGATGGGCAATAAATGCTGGCCTTGCCAGCGACGCCCAGATCCCATAAGCGAATTAAAAAAACTCATGATTTATGGTACCTCACACAGATGACTGTTCATCTGGGCGCACTGCGGCGGGAAATTTAAATTGCTGATCTCCTGGGATGCTGGAGGCAGTGCACAGGATATGAACCCCCGATTCCGGGAAACTCCTGGTCATTCCGGGAGGGTTGGGAATCCTAATCTACAACCTTTTGGGGGAAAGAGTGCTAGATTTATACTACCCTTTATGTGAAAACTGCTTCCTGATTTCCTCCCGAAATGGCCTAACTCTTATTTTAAGATCATGTTCCCTTGTTCTTGATTTTCCTACTGGAGAAAATAGTTTCTATTTACCTTATCAATATCTTTTAATATTTTAAACACCTCGATCAGATCACCCCTCAGTCTCCTCTACTCAAGGGAATACAAGCCAAGTCTATGCAACATGTCCTCATAATTTAAGCCCTCTTAGCCCCAGTACCATTCTGGTGAATCGGTGCTGCACCCCCTCCAAGGCCAATATATCCTTCCTGAGGCCCGGTGCCCAGAACTGAACGCAGTGCTCCAGGTGGGATCTGACCAAGGCTCTGCACAACTGAAGCATAAATGGGAAGCCTGATATGGAACTGAACCATGCAGATCAGGAGGGCTTTGGGGTCAATCCCTGTCTTGTGCTGAGTTTGCTGATTTCAGCTGGGACAGCAGGAGGGCCAATACCATTGGTTTTAGTCTCCCTGGGCTCGGAGAGAAAAATCACCCCGAGCACCTTCTCCCGCTGGTTACCCAGTTTGACTGGCCACACCAATCACACACGGGTATTTGGAGAGGAAAGGATCGAGCTTGGATGTGATGCTTCTTACAGTCAAACAGCCTGCTGACACTCGTTGGCCAAGCTCACACATGAAAAATGGTCACTTGGATGAGATAAAGGGGTTGTCATTGCCTTCAGGAGAGAAGGAAGAAAGGAAAGAAAATCAGAATGAAAAAGGGTGTTGAGTTAATTTTAAAGTGTCTATCTTACTGTGTAATAACAAGCTGTTTGTTTGCCCTTAGGATTTAAAAAAAATCTTAAATATCAACATTTATGTCTACAGCAAAATAAAGATAATGATCTGAATATCCGAAATAACAACAGAAAATGCTGGAAAAACTCAGCAGGCCAGGCAACATCCATGGAGAGAAAATAGAGTCAACGTTTCGAGTCAAACTCTTTGTCAAGACTTGACAAGGTCTTGACAAAGAGTTTGACTCGAAACGTTGACTCTATTTTCTCTCCACGGATGTTGCCTGGCCTGCTGAGTTTTTCCAGCATATTCTGTTGTTATTTCGGATTTCCAGCATCCGCAGTATTTTGCTATCGTACATGATCTGAATATCCCTTGACCGAAGAATCACTGATTATGGCTCTGTGACATTAAGAATCTTAGACGCATTGCCTCAAACTTGTCCCAGTTCTTCAGCATCAAGTTGTATGGCCATATTCTACAACTGGTGGTGGGGAGATGGATTACAGAGCTTTCATTTAATTGAGAAGATTCCCATAATGAGAGAGATGCTGTTGAGATGTTCTGCACCTCAGGGGGAGACAGCAATGTATTGGATCATGTGCATTCAGCACCATCGGAAGAAACATAGGAACAGGAGTAGGCCATTCAGCTCCTCGAACCTCTTGCGACATTTAATTAGATCATGGCTGATCTGTATCACCACAGAACCCACAATGTCGGTTAGGTTTTGAATTGAGTTGCACCTAAGCACTAATCTCCCAAGCATGGTCCTCCCTTTCAGTGCAGTCTGCTTAGCTCAGGTGAGATTTCCTGGCCCTCCCGTACGAACCCTGAGCTTATAGGCCCACTTGATGCCACAAGAAAATGTGTGTTCGCCCATCTTCAGGGAGAGTCGCTGCGGTTCACACTTTCCTTCAAATAAACCTCAATTGACGTTCTTCTGGGACCCTCAAGTTCACCACACTGGATGGGTCGTGCCAGAGATCTTTGGAAATCCCTTAGGTTGCACATGAGGAGTTAACAGAATGTTAGTTTAATTTGGTCCCTCGTCCAATAATGAACTGGTTTCTCTGTTTTTTGATAAAATAATTATACTCCAAAATTGAAAAAAATAAGTACTGGTGGGATTGGCTGAAAATTGTTGATTATGGCACCAGGATTCTTGAGCTTAATTACAGGGCAGGCTCTGAGTTCAAAGCTCTTTCTTCCTGTCTTTCAGTGCAGTGACACAGACTATAATAGACCATTTCTGTCAGACAGAATATTACAACCTCAGCAATCAAGATTCAAAACACCAAAACATGAAACAGAAAGAGGCTGAAGGAGAGAACTGAGAAATGACAGCCAATTACAATTTGCACATACACTAAAAGTGAATGTCTATAGTGAGGGACTAAAAACAGAAAATGCTGGAAATACTCAGCAGGTCAGGCAGCATCTGTAGAGAGAGAAACAGAGTTAACGTCTCAGGTCGATGACCCTTTCTCAGCCTGACCTGCTGAGTATTTCCAGCATTTTCTGCTTTTATTTCAGATTTCCAGCATCCGCAGTATTTTGCTTTTACAATAGTGAGGGAAGCAGGACTCAGGAAAATAGGAAAAGGAAGAAAACCACTCGGACTAATTGTTATTTTTGAGTATGAACGAACCTAATGATCATAAAAAAAAATGGTTATCACATCCTCACAACTGTGGCCATGTTGAAAAATATCAGCTTAATATTACACAGTATGTTTCCTGGATGGACGTTTTGAGCAATAGGCTGGGTGGGTCCAGGGAGTCTTTCTTTAATAATGGTACATAATAGGGCCGATTTTCCTAGTTTACTGTACCGGCAGACAGTCTTGCCCATGACACTGGGAGCTTGGGGAGCGGCAGTGGCGGGGGGGTGGGGGTGGGGTGGGTGAAGAGTGAATTCCAATATGCACAACGAGCGGGCTGATAACATGAACAAGGAATAATTACCCCCAATAATCCACTTCAACTTCAAAAGCACTGAACTTCTCTCTTGCGTTGGTGATTTTAGCTACGCGAGCATTCCTCATGAAGGGGCATTCAGACATTCCAATTGGTTTAATCTCCAAACCAATGGGCATTAAATCGGCACTGGAATTCTGGGTGGAGTAAGAAAGAAAGAAAGCAAGACCTGCATTTATATAGCGCCTTTCACAACGTCCCAAAGCACTTTACAGCCAACGAAGTACTTTTAAAGTGTAGCCACTGTTGTAATGTAGGAACACTGGCTGCTCCAATTTGGGCACATCAAGCTTCCTATTTGGTCGCCCCTTAACCTTCCCTGCACTAAGAAGAACAATCCCAGCTTCTCCAATTACTCTACATAACTGAAGTTCCTCATCCATTGGCCCAGAAATTCGGGTCCCAACGCGTGAGTACGCACGGGGTGCTCACGCGTAGGCCCAACGAAAGTGCCCTGAAAGAAGGGGTTGACTGGTGGAACGCGTGCGCTGGAGAGGCAGTGCGTGCGCATCGAACTTACGTTTTTTTTGCAGGTTTTCCCAGGAGGGTAAGTCTCCAGCAGTTACACTTTTAAAAAGCAGGCGCAAGGCCTGTTTTTAACAAGGTAAGTGGTGAATTAATTAAAATTAAAACTTTTTTTCCACAGGTTTATTATTTTTAAATACTTTAAAGAAAGGTAAGCTTATTTTTAGCCCTGTTAGAAAATGTAATTAATTTTTTCAAAAATTTAAATTATTGTTTAAAATAGTTATTTCATGTAATTTATAGATATTTTAAAAATGTGATTTAAAAAAAAAATTATTTGAAGTTTCAGTGATGTTTTGGGGCTTATAGTATTTATAGGTTTGACAGCTCTTCCTGTCAAACTTATGAATGAAGCATTCCCTGCTACCATTTGCTCTCCATGGCCCACGTGATCCCAGGGGACGCATCGAACAAACTGCGCCCCTGGGATACGCAAGCACTGCGCGCCGGCAGTTGGAGCAGGCCCAGGATCGGAATCCCACGCGGGCCCACAGCTCAACGGCTGGCGCGCTAGGTAAGTGCAGGTCGGAGGCTTGCACCCGCGGGAAGCCCTCGACCCGAATTTCTGGGCCATTGTATCATCCTGATAAACTGTCAGCTTGTGTCAGCTGTGGCTCAGTGGGTAGCACACTCAACTCTGAGTCAGAAGGTTGTGGGTTCAAGTCCCACTCCAGAGACTTGAACACATAAATCTAGGCTGACACTCCAGTGCAGTACTGAGAGAGTGCTGCACTGTTGGAGGTGCCGTCTTTCGGATGCAACGTTAAACTGAGGCCCTGTCTGCTTTCTCAGGTGGACGCAAAAGATCCCACGGCACTATTTCGAAGAAGAGTAGGGGAGTTATCCCCAGTGTCCTGGCCAATATTTCTCCCTCAAGCAACATAACAAAAACAGATATCTGGTTATTTGTGGGAGCTTGCTGTGTACAAATTAGCTGCCATGTTTCCCACATTCTAACAGTGATTACACTTCAAAAAGTACTTCATTGATTGTAAAGCGCTTGGAGATGTCCAGTGGTCGTGAAATGCACTATATAAATGCAAGTCTTTCTAAACCTCCTCTGTACCCTCTCCAGGGCCTTGACATCCTTCCTTAAAGTGTGATGCCTAGAATTGTACACAATACTCCAGCTGAGGCCTAACCAATGGTTTGTAAAGGTTTAGCATAACTTCCTTGCTTTTGTATTCAATGCCACATTTACAAACCCACGTACCCCTTACGCTTTCTTAACTGCCTTATAAACTTGCTCTGCTACCCTCAAGGATTTGTGAATATGCCCCCCCAGATCCCTCTGCTCTTGCAGCCCCCTCAAAATAGCACCATGTAGATTATACTGCATCTCCATGTTGTTACTCCCAAAGTGCATCACTTCACACTTACCCGCATTAAATTGTTCTGTCACCTGTCATGTGTCTGCCCATTTCACCAGTCTGTCTATGTCCTCCTGGTCTGCTACTATCCTGCTCTCTATTTAAAAGCCAGTTGTAGCCAGACTCTCATATCAAGCTCAACTCAATACAAATGTTTCAATTGGTTGTCGATAAACCACAAGGGAGCAGCCCAGCTACTTTCAAACAAAGGCTGTGTGATTTATTCAGTTGTATTTATGACAGACACTAATTTGTGAAAGTGATAACATCTATTCAAATCTAGGACGTTCCAGTATCTGTCTTTCAAGACATCTAAGGAGCTGCAGGTACTTGAGTCTTGGAGTCATAGAATTATGGAATTGTACAGCACAGAAGGAGGCCATTTGGCCCATTGTGCCTGTGCTGGCTCTTTGAAAGAGCTCTCCAATTAGTCCCACTACTCTGCTCTTTCCCCAGAGCCCTGCAAATTTTTCCTTTTCAAGTAGTTATCCAATTCCCTTTTGAAAGTTTTTATTGACTCTGCTTCCACCGCCCTCTCAGGCAGTGCATTCCAGATCACAACAACTCGCTGGGTAAAACAATTTCTCCTCATATTTCCTCTGGTTCTGTTGCCAATTACCTCTGGTTACTGACCCTCTTGCCAGTGGAAACAGTTTCTCCTTATTTACTGTATCAAAATCCCTCACAATTTTGAACACCTCTATCAAATTGACAATTCCAACGCTCTCCTGGCCATCCTCCCATCTTCCACCCTCAGTTAACTTGAGCTCATCCAAAACTCTGCTGCCCACATCCCAACTCGCACCAAGTCCCGTTCGCCCATCACCCCTGTGCTCACAGACCTACATTGGCTCCCGGTCCAGCAATGCCTCGATTTAAAAATTCTTATCTTTGTTTTCAAATCCCTCCATGGCCTCGCCCTTCCCTATCTCTGTAATCTCCTCCACCACGACAACCCTCCAAGATCTCTGCGCTCCTCCAATTCTCGTGCACATCCACGATTTTAATCGCTCCACCATTGACGGCCATGCCTTCAGCTGCCGAGGCCCTAAGCTCTGGAATTCCCTCCCTAAAACCTCTCCGCCTCTACCTCTCTCTCCTCCTTTAAGACGCTCCTTAAAACCTACCTCTTTTTCATCACCTGACCCAATGGCTCCTTATGAGGCTCGGTGCCAAATTTTGTTTGATAATTGCTCCTGTGAAGCGCCTTGGGATGTTTTACTATGTTAAAGGCGCTATATAAATGCAAGTTGTTGTTCAATCTCCCCTTAACCCTCACGGTGGCATAGTGGTTAGCACTGTTGCCTCACAGCGCCAGGGACCCGGGTTCGAATCCGGCCTCGGGCGACTATCTGTGTGGAGTTTGCACATTCTCCCCGTGTTTGCGTGGGTTTCCTCCGGGTGCTCCGGTTTCCTCCCACAGTCCAAAGATGTGCGAGTTAGGTTGATTGGCTATGATAAATTGACCCTTAGTGTTAGGGGGATTAAATGCGTGGGGTTACGGGGATAGGGTGGGATATGTGTTGGTGTAGGGGTTACGGGGATTGGGTGGGATATGTGTCGGTGCAGGCTCGATGGGCCGAAATGGCCTCTATCTGCACTGTGGGGTTTCTGTGATTCTGTGATAACCTTCGTTTTGGAATTTTCAAGAGAATATTTTCAACCAGCATCAGCTCCCACAGTGGCAAGGAATACAAGAAAGGAAACATTCTGTATATAAAACATTCCATAAAACAATAGCTTTGCATTAGATTGAAACCTCCATTTTGTTTGGAGAAGCAAGCCAGAAGTATTTCTACTGTAAACGTATATATGTATTATATCACTTAGTTATTTGCTCATTCATTTTTTTTTAAATCACTTAATAATTTAAACTTAGTGCTTTTAGTGGGAGCTTGCTGTGCGCACATTGGCTGCTGCATTTCCTACATTACAAGAGTGACCACACTTCAAAAGTACTTTATTGGCTGTAAAGCGCTTTGGGACATCCTGAGGTCGTGAAAGGTGATGTAGAACTGTAAGTCTTTCTTTTTTTAAACCAGGTCTGAAGTTTCGATGCTTTACATTTATTAACGGCAGGGAAGAGACCCTATGGGGCAGTAAGATAATTCCATTAGCCAAAAGCAATTGACAAAAAGTTTGTTCTGCTCGTTATCCTAACTTACCGAGTTATCAAGGTTGGTGAGGACACTCTCAAGTCGTCTTGGCGAATGTTCTAAAATTTGCTAGCTGAAAGATATACAATGAGATGGGTCGGAAACAATCAAAAATATAGGCTCCAATAAGCCCTAGTAAAACTGAAGTCAATGGTAATCAGGGGGGGAATTGCTCCACTGGCTGGAGTCATACCTAGCACAAAGGAAGATGGTTGTGGTGGTTGAAGGTCAACCATCACAGCCCCAGGACATTGCTGCAGGAGTTCCTCAGGGCAGTGTCCTAGGCCCAACCATCTTCAGCTGCTTCATCAATGTCCTTCCCTCCAACATAGGGTCAGAAATGGGGATGTTCCCTGATGACTGCACAGTGTTCAGCACCATTCACAGCTCCTCAGATAATGAAGCAGTCCATGCCCGCATGCAACAAGACCTGGACGACATTCAGGCTTGGGCTGATAAGTGACAGGTAACATTCGCGCCACAGAAGTGCCAGGCAATGACTATCTCCAACAAGCGAGAGTCTAACCACCTTCCTTTGACATTCAACGGCATTACCATCGCCAAATCTCCCACCATCAACATCTTGGGGGTCACCATTGACCAGAAACCTAACTGGACCAGCCACATAAATACTGTGGCAACAAGAGCAGGTCAGAGGCTGGGTATTCTGCAGCGAGTGTCTCACCTCCTGACTCCCCAAAGCCTTTCCACCATCTAAAAGGCACAAGTAAGGACTGTGATGGAATACTCTCCACTTGCCTGGATGAGTGCAGCTCCAACAACACTCAAGAAGCTCGACACCATCCAGGACAAAGCAGCCCACTTGATTGGCACCCCATCCACCACCTGAAACATTCACTCCCTCCACCACCGGCGCACCGTGGCTGCGGTGTGTACCATCTACAAGATGCACTGCAGCAACTCACCAAGGCTTCTTCGGCAGCACCTCCCAAACCCGCGACCCCTTCCACCTAGAAGGACTAGGGCAGCAGGTGCATGGGAACACCACCACCTCCAAGTTCCCCTCCAAGTCACACACCATCCTGACTTGGAAGTATATCGCTGATCCTTCATTGTCGTTGGGTCAAAATCCTGGAACTCCCTCCCTAACAGCACTGTGGGAGCACCTTCACCACACGGACTGCAGCGGTTCAAAAAGGTGGCTCACCACCACCTTCTCAAGGGCAATTAGGGCTGGGCAATAAATGCTGGCATTGCCAGCGATGCCCACATCCCATAAACGAATTTTAAAAAAACTGTTCAGTAAAGTGCTTTTAAAAAGCCCAATTGGAAGACTGCAGAGAGAATTTACATCCTATTTGTTAAGTCATTTACATCCTTTGTTTTCTTCTTTTTGTCACTTAGTTATTCAGGTTCCTTTTGCGGCAACTGTTGGGCCGGGATATTTTGTTTGAAGCGCATTAGTTGCACAATGGGGTCCATTTGCAAGCTCACCACTGCCCTCCACCATTTGATTGTTGGAAAAAGAAAAGGAAGACCAACGGGGGTAAACAAGGCAGGTCATACTGCACAGGAGGCACACCTATCAGTACTCTTGCACCTGCGTTTGCAGACTGAGGCAAAGCTACTTACAACTGTCGGAGGAGCAGCGTTTGTGCAGGTCTGAGATTTACAAGGAAGACTATGACTGAATTTCACCACATGCTGCAAAATGATCTGCAGGCTAACCTCACCCTCAGTCACAGCACTGCCAATGGCTGTGTGGGTTGTCTTGTTTTGCACACTTTGTACAAAAATAATAAATTGCAGGACAACGGAGTATTACAGTTTAAACTCTTTTATGAAGCATCAGGTCTGTGATCTCAATCATACAGCACAGTGGGGACAAGATGGAGTCGAGACCCTCTGGGTCTTCCAAACAATAGCAGTCCTTACAGATGCCTGCAGGCCAATGACAAATGTTACATCCCCTTTCTTTTAAAAGAAAAATGTTATGCATTACTTTTAAACCTTTCTTCCACCTAATGTTCTCAGTCGCATAAACATCTAAGTAAAGTCAGCATTTAACTAGCACTGAAAACATCTCAACATTTCAATAACGATGTACAGTTTTTTTTTCTAGGGCAGCGATCCGCCTACACCCTTTGACAGTTCACAAGTCAAGGATAACTCTAGGCTTGACCTCTCGTCCCGATCTTGTGTGGTATGGAACTGAGCATGCTCCTGAATCGGTCAACAAATCAGTTTCAGGCTTTGGTTCAGGTAAGTATGATGTGTTTTGTGTGTTGCTCTGTTCATCACACTCTGTTGAACTGATCCTCTCGTCGGAATGACGGTGTTGTTCCTTGGTGTTCAGGAGGTGCCTGCGATTGCGGCGGTACACCTGTCCTTCTGGGGTGTGGACGTGATATGATCGCTCAGCGTCAGCTGGCTGGATGACAACTGCTGGCTTCCAGTAGTCATGCTCCTGGATTCTGACGGATTCTCCATTGTGCAGCGGCGGCAGTAGTCTAGCTGACCTGTCATAGTATCTCTTTTGGTGTTGCTGTCTCTGTACACGTTTTGCATGCACTTGCTTGCAGCTGACGACCTCTGGCAGCAGCTGCTGGTTGGTGCTTGGAAGGATTGAGCGAAGTCTGCGGCTCATCAACAGCTGTGCTGGTGACTTGAAGTTGTCAACCGGAGTGTTGCGGTACTCAAGGAGACTGATGTAGGGGTCTCTGTTGTCCGCTTTGGCTTTGTCCATGAGTGTTTTTGCAATCTGGACAGTTTTTTCAGCAAGGCCATTACTTTGAGGGTAATGTGGGCTTGATGTGACATGTGTGAAATCCCATGCCTTGGCAAACGACTCGAACTCTTTTGATTTGTATTGGGGGCCATTGTCTGAGACTAAAGTCTTTACAATGCCATGCCTGGCAAAGGCTGCCTTTAGCTTGTGGATCACAGCTGCAGATGTGGTGCTGTGAAGCTTGTCCAGCTCAAAAAATCTGCTGTAGTAATCAACAGTCACGATGTAGTCCTCGTTGTTCCATGTGAACAGATCCATTGCCGCGACCTGCCAGGGCATGTCTGGGATGCGGTGAGGTATCATGGGCTCTTTGACATTTGATGGGCAGCGTTCTAGACAAATGGAACATTTTCCGACAATGTCCTCAATGTGTTTGCACATTCCGGGCCAAAACATGATGTCACGTGCTCTTTGTTTGCATTTTTCCATGCCCATATGTCCAGCATGAATTTTTGTCAACATCTCTTCTCTGAGACTGGTAGGAATGATGATTTTCTCCCCTTTGAAGATGATTCCGTTGATTTGTGACAGTTCGTCTCTGTGGTTCCAGAATTCAGATATGCTCTGAGGGCATTTCCTCCTTTCCTCAGGCCATCCTTCGTGTATGACTTTGCTCAGCAGTGCGAGTTGTGCATCTTTCTCTGTTCCTGCTCGGATCGCCTTCAGTTTTGAGTCACTCACAGGTAAGCTGTTGTACACCATGTGCACCTGCACATCCATGCCTTCACTGAGGCTGCTGTCCTGGTAGCTAAGAGACTTTCTGGAGAGCGTGTCTGCGACAGGAATTTCTTTGCCTGGACAGTGAATGATTGTAAAGTCGTACTTCTGTAGCTGAAGGATCATTCTCTGTAGCCTTGGTGGGGCTGCGGCTAGTGGTTTCCTCATGATTGACTTGAGGGGCTTGTGGTCGGATTCCACAATGACTTGTCGGCCATAGACGTACTGGCGGAAATGCTTACATTCAAACAGAATTGCATATAGCTCTTTCTCGATTTGAGCATAGTTGATTTCACTGTCTGAGAGAGATCTGGAAGCATAGCCGATGGGCTTTCCTTCTTGCAGTAATACTGCGCCTAGTCCGTACTTTGATGCGTCCACTTGTAGTCTGAGCTCTTTGTTGGGGTCGAAGTAGGCAAGAACTGGTCCTGGTTCTCTGGTGATTAGGTCTTTCATTTTCTGAAATGCTGTGTCGTGTTGTTTGTCCCACAGGAACTCATTGGATTGTTTGAGCAACTGACGCATGGGTGCGTTGATTTCGGAGAGGCTCGGGGCAAACTTAGCTAAGTAGTTAAGCATGCCTCATACTGTATCTAGCTCTGCGCGGTTCTTCGGCGGCTCCATCTTCTTGATGGCGGAGATTTTCTCTGGATCCAGCTTAATGCCATCAGTTGAGAGGCGATGCCTGAAATAACTGATCTCGGTGGATCCGATTATGCTTTTCTCGGGGTTGAGCCGGATACCTTTCTCCCGTGATCTTTGCAGCATCGCATGGAGGTTCCTGTCATGTTCCTCTCTATTCCTGCCATAGATTAGGATGTTGTCTACGATTGTGACTACTCCGTCGAGGCCTTCATAGGTTTCATCGATCTTCCGCTGGAATTCATCCTGAACTGAGATAAGGCCAAATGGTAAACGCAGAAATCGGTAGCGTCCAAATGGTGTGTTGAACGTTGTTAGCTTAGATGACTCTTCCGTGAGCTTGATAGTCCAGTATCCTGATCGTGCGTCCATTACACTGAAGTAACGTGCTCCCACTAGCTTGGGTGTGATGTCATCTAGCATTGGTAGAGGGTAGTGAGGGCGTTTGATAGCCTTGTTCAAATCTCTGGGGTCAAGACAGACTCTGAGCTTGCCTGTACGTGGTTTCTCAACCACTACTAACGCGTTGACCCACTCTGTCGGTTCTGTTTCCCAGACGATGATTTCTGTATTCTCCATGCTCTGCAGCTCCTCCTTCAGGCGACTATGTAGAGCAAGGGGTATCTGATGTATAAAAAAGAGTCTCACACATCAAGGAACTTTAAAGTAAGCTTTAAGCAACTTATAATTTTATACTATATACAAGAGCGGACTTCACCATGCCTCTAGGAGAAGCCCTTTTACTATACTGAGCAGTTCAGCATTTATACTAGTCCAAACACAGGAAGTGACATATACACAGGAAGTGAGGTATGCACAGAGTTCACAGTTCACAGTTCACAGGAAGTGATGTGCACATAACTTCATCCGGAAGTTTATTTATTATTATTACATTCTTCCCTCCTGCGAGATTAGAAGGCTGTGGTCTTCCTTTTATTCCGCAGCCGCCAAACGAGGAAGAGTCGCACCCGTTTGGGTTCCCGTCGTAGAGGGTCTCTGGTCCGCTTACATGCTGTTGGCCATTGGTCAGAGTCTGTGTGGCCTGGATTACCCTGTGAAGGGCCGGGGAGATCATGGCTTCGTGTACGAGCCCCAATAGGTGCAGAGTCGGTCTGTCTCTGTTCAGAGGGAGGTGCAGAGCTGGTCTGTGGTGGATCAGTACTTTGGTGCGCGGTACTGGGAGGGTCGCAACTTTGAGTACGGGGTTCTACCGGCACCAAGCTAGTTGGTGTCAGATCAGGATCCTGGAGAGGGGTACCCGGTAGGTTCCAAGAGGCTCCTGGTAAAATACCATCACTCGATGTCCCACTAGGTCCTGGTGGGCAGGGAGCCAGATCCCGTAATGATACGGTAGATTCTCGGCCGTCGGGATATCGTATGTAGGCATAGGTGGGGTTGGCATCGGTTAGTTCGACCTCGTCTACGAGAGGGTCATTTTTAGACGTCCGAACGTATCTTCGGAGTAGTACAGGTCCAGGAGTAGTTAGCCATGACGGGAGGGATGTCCCGTAAGATGAGTGACGCTGGAATCCAAAGAACCGCTCATGAGGTGTAGTATTTGTGGCTGTAGAAAGAAGGGACCGTATAGAGTGCAATGCATCCGGAAGCACTGCTTCCCATTGCTGGTTTGGTAGGCCCCGAGATCTTAAAGCAAGATGTACGGAATTCCAGATGATACCGTTATACCTCTCTACCTGCCCATTTCCGATGGGATGATATGGCGTCGTTTTGCTTGTAGCAATTCCCCGTTCTGAGAGGTAGTCCTTGAGTTCCCTTAACATAAAGGATGGACCCCGATCCGAGTGAATGTAAGCCGCCATGCCACAGAGAGAAAATACCTGCTCAAGGCAGCAGATTACTGTGGACGCCAGCATATTGGAGCAGGGGAAGGCAAACGGAAAACGTGAATATTCATCAATCATGGTGAGCAAATATGTGTTCCGAGTTGAAGAGGGCACTGGGCCCTTAAAATCAATGCTAAGTCGTTGCATCGGTTGGGTTGCGTGTATGAGCATACCATCTGAGGGGCGGAAGAACTGAGGTTTTAATTCTGCACAAAGCCAGCATTCTGAGCACATTTTCTTTACATCTCCAGTAGAAAAAGGGAGATTCCGTGATCATACAAAATGTAGCATGCGCGTAACGCCAGGATGACACAATCCATTATGGACATCTATGAGAGTAGAGGACGACATAGTGGAGCAGAATGCTCGTGTGAGGGTATCCGGGGCCACATTCTCCTTGCCAGGTCGATAGTGAATGGTGTAACCAAAAGAGGCCAGTTCCATCCTCCAAAGCTGTATTTTATTATTCTTAATTTTGGTTCGTTTTCGATTATCGAGCATGAAGGCAACTGATCGCTGGTCCGTAATTAATGTAAAGTGCTGGTGAGCTAGGAAATGGTTCCACTTCTGTACCGCCTCTATGATGGCTGTGGCTTCCTTCTCAACCAGAGGATAATGTAGCTCGGCACCTTGTAAGGTCCTGGACATAAATGCTACAGGACGACCTTCCTGATTTAGAGTAGCCGAGATCGCCACCTCCGAGGCATCACATTCGACTATGAAAGGGAGATTCTCATCGATGGAGTGAAGAGCCGCTTTCGCCAACTGTTTTTTGAGAAGGTTAAAGGCTGCAACAGCCGTTGTTTCCAATGGAAATGATCTAGCATGCAGCAAGGGTTGGATTTTGTGTTAAAAATGAGGAATCCATTTAGCGTAGTATGCAAACAGACCGAGAGCCCGACGTAAAGAAGCCGGATTCTTAGGTGACAGGAGCTCTTGGAGCAGGCGAAGTCTTTCTGGGTCTGGCTTAATGATACCATTGCCTACGCAGTAGCCAAGGATGTTAATGGTCGGTTGCGACTCAACAGATTTAGATTCATTCAAAGTTAAGTTACGGTGATGGAGGGCATCCCGAAATTTTTGGAGGTTGGCGTCGTGTTCCTGTTGATCGTGACCTGCAATAGTAATGTTATCAAGATAGGGAAAAGTGTCCCTTAAGTTTTCCTGCTTAACCAGGCCATCCATTGCCCGTTGGAAGACAGCCACTCCATTAGTAACCCCGAATGGGAGGTAACGAAATTGGTACAGCCGTCCATTAGCCTCAAAGGCCGTGTACTGCTTATCTGAGACCTTCAAGGGTACCTGATGATAGGCACTTTTTAAATCGTAAGTTGAGAACACTTTGTATTCGGCCAGTTTATTAACCATAGCATCAATGCGTGGCAATGGGTAGGCGTCCAAGTCAGTATATTGATTGATGGTTTGCGAATAATCAATGCATAGTCATTGTTTGTGAGGTTTTAGAGGGTTCTTGACGATGACGACTTGAGCCCGCCAGGGCGACGAATATGGTTCGATGATATCCTCTGCTAAAAGTCGAGAGATTTCAGCCTCAATAAAAGATTGGTCTTCCTGACTAAAGCGCCGCGATTTCGTTATTATTGGTTTGCATCGAGGAGGAATACTGGCAAATAATGAGGGTTCATCAAGTGAAGCTGCTGATAATGCACAAAACGGTAATTTAGACAGTATATTAGAAATAGTAAGTCCAGGTTTGGATCCGCCGAACTCAATGGTGAGTTTCTTATGCTGTTTTTGAAAATCCAGCCCTAAGATGAGATCACAACATAAGTCCTTGAGCACCGAAAGTCGGGTGGAGGGATACATGCGACCATTAAGTGACATATCAATAATACAAAAGCCGGAGATTCTGGTATTAAGTGATGACTGAGCCATCGCAATTGCCTGGTCCGATGGGAAGATATGTAGTTTCAATTTCGCAACAATCTGTTCTCTAATGAAACTATCAGTACTTCCTGAGTCAATTAAGGCATCTAAGGTATGCCCATTAATTGAAACTTTTGTAGCTGCATGAAACAGGTTCTGTGGGCAAGCAGCTGTAATTGGTGTGGTTGCACAGAGAGTGGCTGAAACTCTAGGTGTGCTTCTTCGGGAGAGAGCTCGAGAGGAAGCTTGATAAGTCCTAGCCGGAGCATCTTGATAGGCCTTAATTGGGGCAGTTTGGTAGGCCTTAGCTGGATAGGCCCTCGTGGAGGCTCTTGATTGGCAAACTTTTGCAAAGTGTCCCTTTTTATCGCAATGACTGCAGATCGCATTGCGAGCAGGACAGAATTTCCTAGGGTGAAAAGAATCTCCACAAAAGAAGCATTCCTTCCTAGATTGCCAAGAGGCTGCTAAAGTGGGGTCATCCTCCTCTTCTTCATCAGAATTATCATCAGGATTAGATTCCTCCATGATAGGGTTCACCTGAGGCCACTTGAATCGTCTGGTTGCAGTTACAGCAGCAGATCGAGATCTGGGCAGCTGATCGAGGTCTGCATTTTTCTTTGCCAAATCCAGAGAACAAGCCAGGTCAAAAGCCTTTTGTAGCTCAAGTGTTTTACTTTCTAGTAGACATTGGCGTATAAATGGAGAGGCAATCCCGCAGATGAAAGCATCACGAATCATCTCTTCGCGGTACAGCTCAGCCGAGGCTGCCTGAAAGTTACAATCTGTGCTGAGCCTGCGAAGTTCTTGAAGGAATTCGTTAATCGATTCCCCTGGCCCTTGTCGGGCTGTGGCCAGTAGATGTCTAGCATAGACCTCATTTGCGGTCTTGACATATAGTTTTTTAAGTGCCCGGATCACCTCATCATAATTATCCCATTCATCAACATATTCAAACACTGTCGGGGTCACATAGTTGATAAGTATCCTCAGTTTAGTAGAAGCATTCGCTTTACATTCATCAAGAAAATTCTCAAAAGTACGGTACCAATGCTTCCATACCCTGCCAGCTGCTGGTGCGTTTGGGTCCAAGTCCAGACGAGTAAGTTTAAGGATGTTTTCCATGATGGGTGGTTCCCTGGATCCTTAACTCCGAGTTTGTCCGAAGGTCTAGTATTTGTGAGTGTAAATACTAAGTTGCTTAAATTGATGTATAAAAAAGAGTCTCACACATCAAGGAACTTTAAAGTAAGCTTTAAGCAACTTATAATTATACTATATACAAAAGCGGACTTCACCATGCCTCTCGGAGAAGCCCTTTTACTATACTGAGCAGTTCAGTATTTATACTAGTCCAAACACAGGAAGTGACGTATGCACAGGAAGTGATGTATGCACAGAGTTCACAGTTCACAGGAAGTGATGTGCACATAACTTCATCCGGAAGTTTATTTATTATTATTACAGTATCCATCTCAGTGGGCAAACCACAGGGGGTGCTGCTGGGTCAAGGTGAATAGTGCATTCACCTGGGAATAGTCCGATTCCTTTGAAAACGTCAGCAAACTCCTCCATGACTGTCTGCTTCTCAACCGGTGCTGTCAATGATAGCACTAGCTTGATGAGGTCCATGTCTAAACATGCCTTTAGACCTAGCACTGGAGGTGCTCGAGTGTCAACAATGTAAAAGTCCAACATCATGTCGCTTTCTTTGTACTTGCATTTCATCACGCATGTGCCTTTTACAATAAGCTGCTCACCCCCATAGCTGGTCAGTCTGCGTGAGGTGGGCTGCAGCTCACACTCATCCTTCAAGCTGTGATACTCACTCAGAGGAATTATATTAACCTGAGATCCAGTGTCTAGTTTAAACTTAAGCTCTGTGCCCTGTTTTCCTATCTCAATATCGGCAAAGGCTTGCTCAGTCTCTGAAATCTGTTTTTTCTGTGACACAGAATCAATAAACAGTTCCTCTGCATTTGGCTCTCTATCTGGCATTTGGCTGTCACTCACTGTGTGTACTGCTATTCAGAAAACAGTCCTGCAAACTTTAGCAAAGTGGTTCCGTTTACCAGATTTAGCACATTGCCTTCCTTTGGCAGGGCAGTACTCCTTTTCCCCATGCATCTGGTTTCCACAATATCCACAGTTTTTGAAGCGTTTTATGTCTGTGTCGCCCATTTTTAGAATTCGCTCTGTTCTTTCTGTTCTGAAACATGCTCTCTGGGTGGTGTTCTTTGGTGTGTGTCTATTAATTGCATGCACTGTCTGTTCACTCGAGCTGCTCGTGGCGCCGGTTATGGTTTTCAACTGTGCTTGGGCTATCTCATGCGATCTAGCTATGTCCATAGCTTTGTCCAGCATTAGCCCGGACCCAGCATTCAAAAGTTTCTCTCTCACTTTAGCTGAATGTATTCCAAACACGATGCGGTCTCTGACCATCTCATCTTTATCTGAGTATTCACAGTCTTTTACCAGTAGTTTTAACTCAGTCACGAACTGTTCAAACGACTCACTAGCTCCTTGTACTTTCTCCTGAAACTTGTACCTAGCGAATATTGTATTTGTCTTGGGCATCACATATGCTTCAAAACGGTCAAAATAACTTTTCAGTACCTTTGCTTCATCCGCGGTGAGAGACCATGTGTTAAAAATGTCTCTCCCTTTTTCTCCGACCCACAGGAGTAGGTAGCTGCATCTTTCTTCCTCCCCTTTACTTTTCAACGGACCTGAGAACATTAACTCCACGTGTTGCTTGAACTTGCACCATTCTCTATGTAAGTTCAAAATTCCCAATTCATTCGAGGTAAGGGAGCTGCAATGATGTCCATTTCAAATCCCTGTTCTGACACCATGTCTTGTTTTGCACACTTTGTACAAAAATAATAAATTGCAGGACAACGGAGTATTACAGTTTAAACTCTTTTATGAAGCATCAGGTCTGTGATCTCAATCATACAGCACAGTGGGGACAAGATGGAGTCAAGACCCCCTGGGTCTTCCAAACAATAGCAGTCCTTACAGATGCCTGCAGGCCAATGACAACTCAATATGCAAATGTTACATGGGTCATAACAGCCCTTTACTTCTACTCCTCCAGATCAGTCTAAGGTGCCACAAGTGGTATAAGAACATAAGAATTGCTACTTGAGTAACTGGCGAGTACACCAGCGCCACGTTGAAGCAGCACTTCTGGGGCGTCCTCCAATACAATTTGGCTAAGGTTCCTTAGGACCGCATTGGTGTGCTGTACATTGCATAACTTCACCCTCCAAAAACATCCGTCAGGGAGGACCTAGTCAAAACACAAGACTAAGTTTAAGAGCACATGGACCACACACCGTCACGGAGGGGAATCACCATGGAAGCAAACGTTAGGCACTCAAACACGTGTTTAGAGATTAAAAATCTGGTTGCACTGAAGTTGTTGTGTATGCAGGGAATATTCTTGCAAAGGTTTGCAAGCATGTTTCATCAGCGGTTACTAGAGCCAGTTGGCAAGTTCTCATATAGGACACCTCTTAACTTTGAAATGTAGATGGAGGGATTCCCCTTAGTAACGGTGGGTGATCTGTGTGCTCTGAAAATTAGTCTTGTGTTTTGTCTAGGTGCTACCTGAGGGACGGTTTTCTATGTGAAAAGCGCTATATAAATGCAAGCTGTTGTTGTTGGGTGACAAAAGTACATGAGCGGGTTCGCTGAAGTGTGTGCGTAAGAACCTCTTGAGACGGAGGTCGTCCTCGCCTCCCAGCAGTTGAGTACTGAGATGCGCCAGGCTGCAGGCGGCACCACTCCCGCTGCTGCGTGGGTGGGGCCTGGCGCTTTGCGTTTCCCAATTTGTGGCCATCAGAAGGGGGATGGTGCAAGGGCAGCACCAGTGTCCATTCCCACTCCAGCCATGTTGCTGCTGCTGGGCACTGCCGTATCGTGGCCACTGGTTAATGTGACGGCACAGCTAATGGCACCGATAAGATCAGTGCAGCATTTCCTCTTACAATAGCAAAATCCTGCGGATGCTGGAAATCTGAAAAAACAACAGAAAATGCTGGAAATACTCAGCAGGCCAGGCAACATCTGTGGAGAGAGAAACAGAGTTAACGTTTCAGGTCTGGGACCCTTCATCAGAACTGGAAAAAGCTGGAGATGTGACAGATATTAAGCAGGTGCAGAGACAGGGGGGGGGGGTTTAGGAGGGGAGGAAGGAATAGAAAGAATATCCTGTACTTTTGTAAGAGGCAGGAAAGATAAAATGTTGCAAATGGGAATGGCAAAAATCATACTGCATGAAAAATGGGGGCAGGGATAATTATCTGAAATTGTTGAACTCAATGTTGAGTCCGGCAGGCTGCAAAGTGCCCAATCGAAAGATGAGGTGCTGTTCCTCGAGCTTACGTTGAGCTTCATAGGAACAATGCAATAGTTCTGAAATTGCTGAACGCAATGTTTTTTTCATGCAGTATGATTTTTGCCATTCCCATTTGCAACATTTTATCTTTCCTGCCTCTTACAAAAGTACAGGGTGTTCTTTCTATTCCTTCCTCCCCTCCTAACCCCCCCCCCCCCCCCCCCCGTCTCTGCACTTGCTTAATATCTGTTACATCTCCAGCTTTTTCCAGTTCTGATGAAGGGTCCCAGACCTGAAACGTTAACTCTGTTTCTCTCTCCACGGATGCTGCCTGGCCTGCTGAGTATTTCCAGCATTTTCTGTTGTTATTTCAGCCTTTCCTCTTGCTGGGATAAGATTCCACCGACTCTTCTCCAGGACTTTGCCCAAGTGACCGTTCTTTATCTGTGAGCTCAGTACTACACTGACCAGACCAGTGAAACCTAAAGAAAGAAAGGACTTGCGATTATTTAAGCACCTATCGCGACCTCAGGACTACTGTCTGCGGCACTCCCTCAGCATTGCACCGGAGTGTCAGGCCAGACTTTGTCCTCAAGTCTTTGGAGCGGGATTGAACCCACAGCCTTCTGACTCAGAAGCGAGAGTGCTACCCAGAGCCACAACTGACACCACCTAGCCTGACGTTCGCACTGAGGGAGCTGATCTCAACTGACCAGATTTGGATCAGATTGCCCAGATTTTGACATTTCTAATTGTAAACCAGACACCAAACGTCTTGTTAAAATAAAGATTCAGTTTTACCGTTCTCTCCTGGTGTGGAAACATGTGTTGTTAATGTTTTCCAATGATTTTCATCAGCATCAAAGAAAACAGAGCTCAAGCCATGATCCTACCCGTAATCTGTCCTTTTTCTGGATTTGAACCAGGGCTGTTGGGCCAATTTTAACTGGAGCAATAGGGGTGGCACTGAGTCTCCCCAATGTCACCTGACAGGAGTCAGCACCACAAGTGACCCTTTAAGAGCACCACTAATATAATAAACAAACATGTGGTCCAATCAAACTAAAGATGCTTAAAATAAAGCAACAGCGTCCCATCCAACAAAACCAAAAGGAACCTTAACAACTAAATCATGATGTTATTAACAGTGTCTGTTAGACACTCTATTCCCTGTGGTGCCCACTGGTTGTGGGAGGGCTGTGTTTGGTATTGGCTTCTTTAATTTTATCACAGTACACAAGGAGTTAAAAACCAGCTCATTGAAAAAAAATCAGATGCCATCTTGACTTGATACAATGTTGATTGTTTGTTTGAGGGAGGAGTCAAGCCACTCCAGACACCATTTCGAGGTATTTACCAACCTGTAAAATTTAAATTAATGCGTTTTGAGTCTTTGAAAAGAAGTTGTATGACTAAAACCTCTGAAAATAAGATAAGTCAGATAGCTGAGGAAAGAATTAAAAACTATTTAAAGTAATTATAGTCATAGTTTTAGCATTAGAGGTGCAAACTATTCCGACTATGTATGAGCAGCTAATGTATCAGCTTGTTTTTAATTGCTTGTTCTATTACTGTTTAATAAATTTAATGTTGGTGAAATGGGCAGACACATGACAGATGAAATTTCATGCAGAGAAATGTGAAGTGATGCAATTTGGAAGGAAGAATGAGAAGAGGCAATGGCCCAGAAATTCGGGTCTCCACGGGTGAGTACGCACGGGGTACTCACGCATAGGCCGAATGGAAGTGCCAGTTTCCCGCATGCACTGCGCATGCGGGAAACCGGCACTTCCGAACCCCTGAACGAAGCGGTTCAGAGGTTGAACACGCGCACAGGGGAGGCTGTGCGTGCGCTTTGAACTTACGTTTTTCTTACAGGTTTTCCCGGGAGGGTAAGCCTGCAGGATTTACACATTTAAAAAGCAGGTGTAAGGCCTGCTTTTTGCAAGGTAAGTGGTCAATTAATTAAAATTAAAACATTTTTTCCACAGGTTTATTATTTTTAAATACTTTAAAGCAAGGTAAGTTTATTTTTAGCCCCGTTAGAATATAAAATTATTTTTTCAAAGATTTAAATTATTGTTTAAAATAGTTATTTAATGTAATTTATAGTTTATTTAAAAAGTGTGATTTAAAAAAAAAATTATTTGAAGGTTTACTGCTATTTTGGGGCCCGTAGTATTTATAAGTTTTGATAGGTCTTCCTGTCAATCTTATGAATGGGCTTTTCCCTCCTCCGATTGGTTGCCCATGGCCCACGTGATCCCAGGGGATGCATCGCACTAACTACGCCCCTGGGACACGCAAGCACAGCGCGCCGGCAGCTGGGCCAGGCCCCGGAGCGGAATTCCACGGGGCCCTATAGCTCAACTGCCGGCGCGCAAGGTAAGTGCAGATTGGGGGCTTGCACCCGCGGGAAGCCCCCGACCCCAATTTCTGGGCCCATATGAACTAAATGGTACAATCTTAAAGGGGGTTCAAGGACAGATACACCTAGGGATGTATATAAACAAATCTTCGAAGGTGGCAGGACAAACTGAATAATGGAAATAGTTTCTGGAACAGTTACTGGTAACAGTGTTTACTCTATCAAAACTCTTCCATGATTTTGAACACCTCTATTACACCTCCTCTTAACCTTCTCTGCTTTAAGGAGAACAACCCCAGCTTCTCTAGTCTCTGCATGTAACTGAAGTCCCGCATCCCTGGTACCATTCCATTAAATCTCCTCTGCTCGCTCTCTTAAGAACATAAGAAATAGGAGCAGGAGTAGGCCATTTGGCCCTTTGAGCCTGCTCCGCCATTCAATAAGATCATGGCTGATCTTCTACCTCAACTCCACCTTCCCGCACTATCCCCATATCCCTTAATTCCCTTAGTTCCCAAAAATGTATCGACCTCTGTCTTGAATATGCTCAATGACTGAACCTCCACAGCTCTCTGGGGTAGAAAATTCCAAAGATTCACAACCCCTTGAGTGAAGAAATTTCTCCTCATCTCAGCCCTAAATGGCCGACCCCTTACTCTGAGACTGTGACCCCGTGTTCTAGATTCCCCAGCGAGGGGAAACATTTCCCCAGCATTAACCCTGTCAAGCCCCTTAAGAATTTTATATGTTTCAATTAGATCACCTCTCATTCTTCTAAACTCTAGGGAATATAGGCCGAGTCTACTCAATCTCTCCTTGTAGGGCAATCCCCTCATACCTGGAACCAGTCTAGTGAACATTTGCTGCACTCCCTCTAAGGCAAGTATGTTTTTCCTTAGGTAAGGATACCAGAACTGTACACAGTACTCCAAGGTGTGGCCTCACCAATGCCCTTTATAATTGTAGTAAGACTTCTTTACTCTTATACTCTAATCCCTTTATAACAAAAGCTAACATACCATTTGCTTTCTTAATTGCTTGCTGTACCTGCATGTTAACTTTCTGTGATTCATGTACAAGTACACCCAGGTCCCTCTGAATGGAAATATTTCCCAGTCTTTCACCATTCAAAAAATATTCTACTATTTTGTTTAAAAAGTCCAGTTTATTCCTACTCTCTGTTTTCTGTCCATTAACCAATCCTCAATCCATGCTAATATATTAACCCCAATCCCATGAGTCCTAATTTTGTGTAATAATCTCTTGTGTGGCTCCTTATCAAATGCTTTTTGAAAATCCAAATACACTACATCCACTGGTTCCCCCTTATCCATCCTACTAGTTACATCTTCAAAAAACTCTAACAGATTTGTCAAACACAATTTCCCTTTCATAAAACCATGTTGACTCTGCCTAATCATATAACGATTTTCTAAGTGCCCTGTTACCATGTCCCCAATAATAGATTCTAGCATTTTGCCTACTACTGATGTCAGGCTAACTGGCCTATAGTTTCCCGTTTTTTCTCTTCCTCCTTTCTTAAGAACATAAGAATTCAGAGCAGGAGCAGCCATACAGCCCCTCGAGCCTGCTCCGCCATTCAATAAGATCATGGCTGATCTTCGACCTCAACTTCACTTTCCCGCCCGATCCCCATATCCCCCGATTCCCCTGGAATCCAAAAATCTATCGATCTCAGCCTTGAATATACCCAACGACTGAGCATCCACAGCCCTTTGGGGTAGAGAATTCCAAAGATTTACAACCCTCTTGATGAAGAAATTCCTCCTCGTCTCAGTCTTAAATGGCCGACTCCTTATCCTGAGACTATGCCCCCTAGTTCTAGACTCTCCAGCCAGGGGAAACAACCTCTCAGCATCTACCCTGTCAAGCCCCCACCGTATCATATATGTTTCAATGAGGTAAATGATAAACTACCACAGTTCGACCACTCCAGGTGTACTGAAACAAAAAAGGATATAAATTATGTTTAATGGATTGATTGATGAACCCGAAGCTACTCAAAACCTAGCTAGTTTGACAAGCTAACAGGCTGCCCTCGCCCTGCTACAAACCAACAAGGTTTCTCACCTGCTAAGCATGTGGTCTGCTAAGCAAAATGCTGCACTTCCTTAAAGCTAGAACCCAGTGAGCAAAGATATCTTGATGCTGCCTCTCTAGACTTAACGAACTAGGGCTCATATTTTCCCTCCGGCTAGGCTTCCAGCACAAGGTGATTTGCATACCAGAATTCACCAGTTCTTGGGTGAAGCCCATTGTGAGCCAATTCATGACAGCAGACAGACCACAAGGTGAATACATTACCAGGAAGGATGACTGCTACAGACTCATTAGTCATGCGACCAGATTTGGAGGGGGGTTTTCTAAATCCGCTGACAGCATGTGAGCCACCAGGCGAGTACCTACTGGCACTAGATTACGTGGCTGTGAAGCATTCTGCTGGCTCTCCGGCCGCCATCACAAGGTGCCGTTTCAGGCTGGGACTGGCCCCATGGACACTGGCATCTATGTTCCCCTTTAAGCTGCGCAGCGCTCTGGAGCTCCGGCGCAGCCAGCTCACCGGCTTAAATGGGGAAAAAACGCGCATGCCGGGGTATTTTGAATGGGCCGCGCACCCGCCCCCCAAAAATTAAAGGGAACATTGACTGGCATCCCACCAACACCTCACACAAGCAGAGTCCAAAGAAGTGTGTGTATATACGTGTGTGTGCATTATCCCAATCCTGGTCTCACCCAGTACATTCGCACCGTCCATCAGCATACATTTCAGGATAGGGACCTCTAGGTGATCCAGCCTCCTTAAATCAGGAATCCTGTAGCCAGTTCTACCACTGCCTCTGTTGCAATGAGCTAACTGAGCCAAGACGAAGGATGATCTGTGCAATACTTGGAATGTGGAAGTCAGACCAGGAACTATTGTGGAGCTCTTTCATCTGGCACAGACTGCCATCAGTCTCCGGGAAAGAAAAGATTTTTTTATGTGCAATCGGTTGAAGTAATTCCCTTGCGATGCCAGCATTTTGAACAGGACTGCCGATGCTAACCCACCTGGTTTTTACGGTGATAACAAGGACTTTTATATAACCCATGTGGTAAAACATACCCAGGGAGAACCCTCCTCCTGTGACATGTTTTTTTTGGGGGTGGAAAGGAAGGAGGGACAGGGAGTAGAGTGAGCACGAAGCGACTACCTGTCGAAGGCCTTGCCTCTGCCCAGCAGCTTCTTGTTGTTATGGCAGTTGATGAGGGCCTGCGTGTTATTTTTGACAGACTGTGTCAGAACAGAGAGGGGCCCCCGTGTTAAATTCCTCCCCCTCTCGCTTCTGAAGCTCCTTGGGAGTCATCTCACTCTTGGGCTTGTTTAACAGACTCATGCTGCTCGATGTCCCGCTGCCGCCGCCTCGCTCCCAGGGGGTTATGTTTGTTACCTTCCAATCCTTGGGGACTGTTCTAGAATCTAGGGAATTCTGGAAGATTAATACCAGTGCATCCACTATCTCTGCAGCTAACTCTTTAAAATCCTAGGATGCAGGTCATCAGGCCCAGGGGATTTGTCGCCACTTAGTCCCATTAATTTCTCCAGTACTATGTCTTTACTTATACTGATTTCTTTAAGTTCCTCATTCTCTCTAGATCCTTGGTGCCCCATTATTTCCGGAATGCTTTTTGTGTCTTCTATCGTGAAGACAGATACAAAGTATTTGTTTAATGTCTCTGCCATTTCCTTATTGTCCATTATAATTTCTCCTGTCTCTGCCTCTAATGGGCCCACGTTTACTTTCACTAATCTCTTCCTATTTACATACCTATAGAAATGTTTACAATCTGTTTTTATGTCTCTCGCTAATTTACTCTCATATTCTTTTTTCTCTTTCCGTATCAATTTCTTGGCCCTCCTTTGCTAAATGTTAAAATCCTTCCAATCCTCAGGCTTACTACTCTTTTTGGCAACATTATCAGCTTCTTCCTTTGATCTAATACTATCTTTAACTTCTCTTGTTAGCCAGGGTTGGACTACTTTTCCTGTCTGGTTTTTGTGCCTTAAAGGAATGTATATTTGTTGTAAATTATGTATTCATTCTTTAAATGCTAGCCATTGCTTGTCTACCATCATATCTTTTAATGTAGTTTCCCAATCTACCTCAGCCAACTCGCCCCTCATACCTACGTAGTTTGCTTTGTTTAGATTTAAGACCTTAGTTTCGGTCTTAACTAAATCACTTTCAAACTCAATATAAAATTCTATCATATTATGGTCACTCTTCCCTAAAGGCCCCTTTACTACAAGGTTAATAATTAACCCTTTCTCATTGCACAACACGAGATCTAAAATAGCCTGTTCCCTACTTGGTTCCTTAACATACGGATCTAGAAAACTATCTTGCATACATTCCATGAACTCAATCCTCCACACTATTACTGCAAATTTTGTTTGCCCAGTCGATATGTAGATTAAAGTCCCCATGATTACAGTATTACTCTTGTTACATGCGCCTCTAATTTCCCGATTTATGCTCTGCCCTACATTACAACTACTATTTGGGGGCCTATAAACAACTCCCACCAATGTTTTCTGCCCCTTGCTGTTTCTTAGTTCCACCCAAACTGATTCTACTTCTTGATTTTCGGAGCTAAGATCCTTTCTCTCTACTGTCTTTATCCCATCCTTTATTATCAGGGCTACCCCTCCTCCTTTTCCATTTTGCCGATCCCTTCTAAAAAGTTAAGTATCCTGGAATATTTAGTTCCCAACCTTGGCCACTTTGCAACCACGACTCTGTAATGGCTATTAGATCAAACCTGTTAATTTCTATCTGAGCTATTAATTCATCTATTTTGTTGCAAATGCTTTGCACATTCAGATATAGTGCCTTTAGCTTTGACTTTTTTCTATTTTTCCCTGATGGCACCTTAGTCACTGATGCCTTATTGCCTTTGTTACTCTCTCTGTCCTTTCCTGACCCATGCTGCTTATTTTTACCCAAAACTCTGCTCTGCTCTAGAGCCTTGACATTTCTCTTGCTTTTAAATTTACTCTTTCCTGAACCCTCCCACAGCCCCCTTCATTAGTTTAAAGCCCTGTCTACTGCCCTAGTTATTCGATTTGTCAGGACACTGGTGCAGCCTGTTTTAAGTGGAGCCCGTTCCCAATGGAACAGCTCCCTTTTTCCCCAGTACTGGTGCCAGTGGCCCATGAAGTGAAACCCCTGCCTCCCACACCACTCTTTGAGCCACGCATTTAACCTTCTAATCTGCTTATCGCTATGCTAATTGACACGTGGCCCAGGTAACAATCCAGAGATTATTACCTTTGAGGTTCTGCTTTTTAATTTAGACCCCAACTCCTCAAAATCTCAGCAGAATCTCAATCCTAGTTCTACCTATGTCATTGGTTCCTATGGTGTGGAGATGCCAGAGTTGGACTGGGGTGGACAAATGTAAGAAGTCACACAACACCAGGTTATAGTCCAACAGCTTTATTTGAAGTCACAAGCTTTCGGAGCGCTGCTCCTTCGTCAGGTGAAGTGGAGAGATGCATAAAGACACAGCTTATATAGTCAGAGAATAATGTCAGATGTTTACAGGTAATCTTTCTAACTGCCATTTATCACACCTCGGCAGATTATCTGTGATTATCTCTCTGCTGAGGTGTGATAAATGGCAGTTAGAAAGATTACCTGTAAACATCTGACATTATTCTCTGACTATATAAGCTGTGTCTTTATGCATCTCTCCACTTCACCTGATGAAGGAGCAGCGCTCCGAAAGCTTGTGACTTCAAATAAAGCTGTTGGACTATAACCTGGTGTTGTGTGACTTCTTACATTGGTTCCTACGTGGACCACGACAACTGGATCCTCCCCCTTCCACTCCAACTCCAAGTTCTTCTCCAGCCGCAAGGAGATGTCTTTAACCCTGGCAGGCAACACAACCTTCGGAACTCTCGGTCGTGGCTGCAGAGAACAGTATCTATCCCCCTGACTATACAGTCCCCTACCACAACTACATTCCCTTTCACTCCCCCCCCACTTGAATGGCCTCCTGTACCATGGTGCCATGGTCAGCTTGCTCATCCATCCTGCAGGCTTTTCCCTCATCCACACAGGCAGCAAGAACCTCATACCTGTTGGACAAGGGCAAAGGCTGAGGCTCCTCCAGCACTGCACCTGGGGTCCCCTTACCTGCCTGAGTTGCAGTCACACCCCCCTGTCTCTGACCACTAACCAGACCTGTACCACTACCTAACCTAAGGAGTGTGACTGCCTCCTGGATCAAAGTGTTCAGGTAACTCTCCCCCCTCCCTGATGCCCCGCAATGTCTGCACCTCAGACTCCAGCTCAACAACTCTGAGCTGAAGTTCCTCAAGATGCAGACACTTACTGCAGACGTGCTTGTCCAGGATCACAATGCTCTCCACAAACTCCCACATGCTGCAGTTGCGGCACACCACCTGCACTGCCATCCTTTTATGACCTTGTTTTATTTAATTAAATTTGTACTTAAGTAACTTAGTTTATAGTTTAGTTTCTTGACGACTTACTTGATGTAGATTAACTTATGGGTAAATGAAATTAAATATCTACCTGTAACACAAAGCACTACAAGTAGTTAAGGCCTTGAAATCCTTCCTAAATGTGTGCTGTCCAGAATTGAACACAATGCTCCAGCTAGGGCCTAACCAGTAATTTATAAAAGTTTAGCATAACTTCCTTGCATTTGTATTCTATGTCTTGTTTTGTACACTTTGTATAAAACGAATAAATTGCAGGACAACGGAGTATTACAATTTAACTCTTTATTTAAGCATTAGGTCTGATCTTACTCATACAGCTCCATGGGGAAAAGATGGCGTTAGGACCCCTAGCCTGGGTCTTCAAAACAATAGCAGTCCTTACAGATGCCTGCAGGCCAATGACAACTCAGCATGTGATCACATGTGAATATAATAGGTATTCCTTACAGATGCCTGTGGGCCAATGATAATTCAATATGCAAATGTTACACTCTATGCCTTTATTTATAAAACCCAGGATTCGGTATGCTTTGAGAATGTCAGGAGCAAGAGCTCACCAACGAGACTGGTCTGAAACACAAACGTGAAAAATATATAGAGTAAAAGAAGTCAAAAAGGATAACAAAGGAGTTGCATAGCATTCCTGGATTAGAGCAGGAAATGGTTAACCAAGGTTTCTGCTCCTGATAGCCATTCAGGGACCATTGCTGGGAGACATTGTGTGTGAAGAATGCTGGGCTCAGGTGTGATGCTGTCCATTCTCAAGACCCTGTTAGCACATTTGGTCTGTCTTCACACATGAAGAATGGCCATAAAATGCTGGTAACACACAGATCATATGAAAAACATTATTAGCATTCTGACTTTTGACAGAGTCCACATCCGGAACATCAACAACTTGTATTTCTATAGCGCCTTTAACGTAGTAAAACGTCCCAAGGCGCTTCACAGGAGTGTTATAAGATAAAAAATTTGACACTGAGCCACTTAAGGAGAAATTAGGGCAGATGATCAAAAGCTTGGTCAAAGAAGTAGGTTTTAAGGAGCGTCTTAAAGGAGGAGAGGTAGAGAGATTTAAGCAGGGAATTCCAGAGCTTAGGGCCTAGACAACAGAACCCACCATCACCAAAGGTTGAGCGATTATAATCAGGGATGCTCAAGAGGGCAGAATTAGAGGAGCGCAGATATCTCGGAGGGTTGTGGGGCTGAAGGAGATTATAGAGATAGGGAGGGGCAAGGCCATGGAGGGATTTGAAAACAAGGATGAGAATTTTGAAATCGAGGTGTTGCATAACCGGGAGCCAGTGTAGTTCAGCGAGCACAGGGTTAAAAGGCTGGGTGAACGGGACTTGGTGCGAGTTAGGACATGGGGAGCCGAGTTTTGGATGACCTCAAGTTTACGTAGGGTAGAATGTGGGAGGCCAGCCAGGAGTGCGTTGGAATAGTCAAGTCTAGAGGTAACAAAGGCATGGATGAGGGTTTCAGCAGCAGATGAGCTGAGGCAAGAGCGGAGACGGGCGATGTTACGGAGGTGGAAGTAGGCGGTCTTTGTTATGCTGTGGGTATGTGGTCAGAAGCTCATTTCAGGGTCAAATATGACACCAAGGTTGCGAACAGTGTGGTTCAGCCTCAGACAGATGTTAGGGAGAGGGATGGAGTCAGTGGCTAGGGAATGGAGTTTGTGGCGGGGACTGAAAACAATGGCTTCGGTCTTCCCAATATTTAATTGGAGAAAATATCTGCTCATCCAGAACTGGATGTCGGACAAGCAGTCTGACAATTTAGAGACAGTGGAGGGGTCGAGAGAAGTGGTAGTGAGGTAGAGCTGGGTGTAGTCAGCGTACATGTGGAAACTGACGCTGTGTTTTCGGATGATGTCGCCAAGGGGCAACATGTAGATGAGCAATAGGAGGGGGGCCAAGGATAGATCCTTGGGGGACACCAGAGGTAGCGATGCGGGAGCAGGAAGAGAGGCCGTTACAGGTGATTCTCTGGTTACGATTAGTTAGATAAGAATGGAACCAGGCGAGTGCAGTCCCACCCAAATGGACGACATTGGAGAGGCATTGGAGAAGGATGGAGTGGTCAACCATGTGAAAGGCTGCTGACAAGTCAAGAAGGACGAGGAGGGATAGTTTACCTTTGACACAGTCACAAAGGATGCCATTTCTGACTTTGCTGAGAGCCGTTTCGGTACTGTGGCAAGGGCGGAAACCTGATTGGAGGGATTCATACAAGGAATTGCGGGAAAGATGGGCACGAATTTGGGAAGCGACAACACGTTTGGAGAGGAAAGGGAGGTTGGAGATGGGGCGGTAGTTTGCAAGGACAGAGGGGTCAAGGTTTTTTTTTGAGAGGGATGATGACAGCAGATTTGAGGGAGAGGGGGACAGTACCTGAGGAGAGAGAACCGTTAAACATGTCAGCGAACATGGGAGCCAGAAAAGGAAGTTGGGTGGTCAGCAGTTTGGTGGGAATAGGGTCGAGGGAGCAGGAATTGGTTCTCATGGACAAGTTGAGTGCGGAGAGGTCATGAGGGGAAATCGGAGAGAAACTGGAGAAAGATGTGAGTTCAGGGCTAGGGCAGGGAGGAACCTTGGAGGAAGCTTGGCTCAGTGGGCTAGGGGATGGAAGGGACGTGGCAGAGGCAGCTGAACAGATGGTCTCAATCTTACAAACAAAGAAGTCCATGAGCTCCTCACACTTGTTGTCGGAGGGGAGGGTGGAGGAGACCGGGGAAAGGTGTTTAAGAAGACGGTTAGCAGTGGAGAATAGGAGCCGGGGTTTATCTTTGCATTCCAGAATGATTCAGGAATAGTGAGCAATTTTGGCAGACGAGAGCAGGACCCGATAATGCTTTATGTGGTCCAGACAGATCTGGCGGTGAATGGCTAAACCAGTTGTCCGCCATATCTGTTCAAGTCTGTGCCCCTTGGACTTAAGGGAGCGAAGATGAGGGCTGTATCAGGGGGAACGGCCAGGGTGAGAGAGAGTAATTGTATTAATAGGGACAAGGGCATCAGCCTGTCCTTTTTCATTTTTGATTTGCAGGTTTCCTCTTTATAGCTGAACAATTGCTATGGTGCCAGAAAGCTGTTTGCTTGCGTTGAACTGTACTCTTGCTCGAGTCAACACATTAAGCGAGGAAAAAAAAAATTGGAAAAAAAAATCCAGCCTAGTTCAAAATCAGATGGGTGGCACCTCTGCGGCTGTGACAGGCTGGAGAGCAAGGGTGGTTCCTGTATTACAAGAATGACTACTGTTCAAAAGTAATCCACTGGTCATAAAGCGCTCTGGGACATCCTGAGGTCATTAAAGGCTACGATTAGTTAGATAAGAATGGAACCAGGCGAGTGCAGTCCCACCCAAATAGACGACTTTGGAGAAGGCTGGAGTGGTCAACCGTGTGAAAGGCTGCAGACAAGTCGAGAAGGACGAGGAGGGATAGTTTACCTTTGTCACAGTCACAAAGGATGCCATTTGTGACTTTGCTGAGAGCCGTTTTGGTACTGTGGCAAGGGCGGAAACCTGATTGGAGGGATTCAAACAAAGAATTGCAGGAAAGATGGGCACGAATTTGGGAGGCAAAAGCAAATAGATGCAAGTACGAAAGCAAAATACTGCGGATGCTGGAAATCTGAAATAAAAACAGAAAGTTCTGCAAATACTCAGTGGGTCAGGCAGCATCTGTGGAAAAAGAGAAACAGTGTTAACGTTTCAGGTCGATGCTACCTGACCTGCTGAGCATTTCCTGTAAATAAATGCAAGTCTTTCTTTATGAGCAGGGCACCATGACCATGAACAATAATCTCACTGCTCTGTACCTCTAGAATGGAGCAGCTATTGGACGTTTGCTCCCCACATAGGCCCACCCAGCCTGAAACTCAACTTTCCAAACTACTTGGAGAAGGCAGCACGGTGGCATAGTGGTTAGCACTGTTGCCTCACAGCGCCAGGGACCCGGGTTCGAATCCGGCCTCGGGCGACTGTTTGTGTGGAGTTTGCACATTCTCCCCGTGTTTGCGTGGGTTTCCTCCGGGTGCTCCGGTTTCCTCCCACAGTCCAAAGATGTGCGGGTTAGGTTGATTGGCTATGATAAATTGACCCTTAGTGTTCGGGGGATTAAATACGTGGGGTTACGGGGATAGGGTGGGATATGTGTTGGTGTAGGGGTTACGGGGATCGGGTGGGATATGTGTCGGTGCAGGCTCGATGGGCTGAAATGGCCTCTATCTGCACTGTGGGGTTTCTGTGATTTCTGTGAAGGTGCAATGACGTCACAAACACGCCCCTGGTCGCTGTGGCCGGTGGCGATGACGTCAGTACGCCGGTCCGACGTGGCAGCGCGCCGCAGTGCCCGTGACGTCATCACGCAGGCTCGGCCGCCGTGCGTGCATGCGGTGGGCCGGGCCTGCTGCTCTTCAGTTGGAGGACGTGGACCGTATCGAGTTCAAGAGGCGGCCGAGGGGAGCGAGTGCGGTGAGGGAACGCTGTGAGGTGAGGGACAGAAAGCGGGAGAGGGCTCGGCGAGGCGATCCTCCCCCTCCCTGCCCCGGGGTGCGGGTCTGTCACGGTGAGGAGGTTGACCTGTTCACAGGTGACCCTGGAATGGATGGGCTTTGGACTTTAATTCCTCTGGTCCTCCCTGTGCAAACTCTTGAGTTGGTAGTCCCGGCGCGGGGTGGGCCGTGTTCAGCGCGGTATCTGGGGTAATTCACTCCGGGCCGCTTTTTGAATGGAGCGCCCTCTTTGCAGCCTCGCTTTTCCCGCCTCACAGATAAAAGTTTGAAGTTGGTAAAACCAAAGTGCACGGTCTCCGAATGGCAACTGTGCAATGTTCCCAGGTTGTCAAACAAATTGCACTTTTTATGCCACCTTTTTATCTTGATTGTTAACCCTTTGGTCGCAATGGCATTCAGCGCTTGCAATTATACAGTGCCTTTCAGAACCTCAGGATGTTCCAAAGCTCTTTAATGAAGTACTTTTGATGTGTACTGATTGTTATAATGTAGGAAACGCGGCAGCCAATTTGCACACAGCAAGGTCCCACAAACAGCATGGTGATAAATGATTGGATAATCTGTTTTTGTGATGTTGGTTGAAGGGTAAATATTGGCCAGGAGACCAGGGAGAACTCCCCTGCTCTTTGAATAGTGCCGTGGGATCTTTTACATCCACCTGAGAGGGCAGATGGGGCCTCTGTTTGACATTTCATCTGAAAGCCGGCACCTCCGACAGTGCAGCACTCCCTCAGCACTGCACTGGAGTGTCAGCCTGGATTATGTGCTCAAGTCTCTGGAGTAGGACTTGAGCCCACAATGTTCAGATTCAGGTGAGAGTGCTACCACTGAACCATGGCTGACCTAATCTGCTCCAATCCCTTCCCAATAAAGTGCCAGGAGGCATTCTGATATGTTGAAGTTGCATAAAAGTGCAGCTTGTGCCTGTAATGTGTGCATTTGTTTGCATGATGCAACTTGGTGCAGGCGCAGATCTCACGGTTGCCAATTATTTCTCAATAAGCTTGCAGCAGTCATACCACAATCATTATTTCTTCTACATAAATGTTGTGGCCTGATGGCCAGGCTGGGTATCAACTGTTATGGGGCGAGTGAAAAACTGACAAAGCAGAATAAAGCCATTCAGAGAATGCGTTGCCACCACTAGCAAGAGGTTGTAACTACAGTGTCACAAGTTTACATAAGCAATTCCCATTACAAATTTATAATGGTAATATAAAAAAACGGTAGCAATGCATCATTTTAAAATGGGGGCTAAAACCTATCTCTGACCAAGCTTTTGGTCATCTGCCCTAATTTCTTATGTGGCTTGGTGTCAATTTTTTGTCTTGTAACACTCTTGTGAAGCACCTTGGGATGTTTTACTATGTTAAAGGTGCTATATAAATACAAGTTGCTGTTGTGTGTCTTGGTCTGATTGTTCAGTATATGTTTAGTCTGCTGCTAGCATTGAGAAATGAACTGTTTGCAATACTGCCTATGGGTATCTCTGATATACATAGTTCTATGACAGTCAGAATTGTATGAAGCACTTTGTATCAAATGCTGTAATCCAGTAATAATTTGTAGTGTGCAGACGAATCGTAGATGATTCTGTGCTGATTGATTGTCTCTACTTATGGGAGGGGAGGAACCTTCAGTTACCTGTAGGAATAGATTAACATTATGTTTCAGCCACACATGATTCGAGTATTAACAAAACTGCATGTGCTGGAAATCTGAACAAAAACTCAGAAAATGCTGGGAACACTCAGCAGGCCAGTCAACATCTGTCAAGAACAGATGTGTTAACTTTGAAAGTAACTGATCATTTAGAGCAATTAGCTTATAATGGGAAATGAGGAAATGGCAGAGAAATTAAATAAATACTTTGTTTCTGTCTTCAAGGAAGAAGACACAAAAACCCAGAATATGAGAAACGCAAGGGTGTGGCGAGAATGAGGAACTTAAAGAAATGATTATTAGTAAAAAAACAGTACTAGCATAATTAATGGGACTAAATCTCAAGGACTGGATGACCTACCGGGTTTTGAAAGAGGTGGCCATTGGGATAGTGGACGCATTGGTTGTCATCTTCCAAAATTTTATAGATTCTGGAACGGTTCCTGCAGATTGGAGGATAGCAAATGTAACCCCGCTATTTAAGAAAGGAGGGAGAGAGAAGATGGGGAACTACAGACCCGCTAGCCTCACATCAGTAGTTGGGAAAATGCTGGAATCTATTATAAAGGATGCAATAACTGGGGAGTCAACATGGATTTATGAAAGGGGAGTCCTGTTTGACAAACCTATTGGAGTTATCCATTTTGGTAGAAAAAACAGAAAGGTAGAGTATTTCCTAAATGATGAAAGATTGGGGAATGCAGATGCTCAAAGGGACCTGGGTATCCTTGTACATGAGTCACTGAAAGTGAATGTGCAGGTGCAGCAAGCCATTAGGAAGGCAAATGGTATGCTGGCCTTCATTACAAGAGGATTTGAGTACAGGAGTAAAGAAGTCTTACTTCAGTTATATAGGGCCTTGGTGAGACCACTCCTGGAGTACTGTGTACAATTTTGGTCTCCTTACCTAAGGAAGGATATACTTGCCATAGAGAGGGAGTGCACCGAAGGTTCACGAGATTGATTCCTGGGATGGTGGGACTGTTGTATGAGAAGAGATTGAGTAAACTAGGCCTGTATTCTCTTGAATTCAGAAGAATGAGAGGGGATCTCATTGAAGCATACAAAATTATTACAGGACTTGATAGGGTGGATGCTGGGAGAATGTTTCCCTTGGCTGGGGAATTTAGAACCAGGGGCCACAGCCTCGGGATAAAGGGTAGGCCATTCAGGACTGAGATGAGAAGACATTTCTTCTCACAGAGGGTGGTGAATCTTTGGAATTCTCTACCCCAGAGGGCTGTGGAGGCTCAGTCATTGGGTATATTCAAACCAGAAGTCAATAGATTTCTGACTAGTAAGGGCATCAAGGGATATGGCGATAGGGCTGGTGAATGGAGTTGAGGCAGAAGATCAGCCATGATCCATTGAATGGCGAAGTAGGCTCGAATGGCGGAGTAGGCTCGAATGGCCTACTCCTGCTCCTATTTCTTATGTTCTTATGGACAATTGGAAGAACGTGAGATCTGACCGTGAAGTGGGTGTGGGAATGTAGACCCTGTTCAGAATACTCTGATATTCAGAATACCCCTCCCCGTCCAACCCACCCCGCAGCGCTGACCCTGTGGACTCTGCCACTGCATCAGCTATCACCGACCCTCTCCGTATCTCCCTCCAGAATGTCTGTTCACTTGTGAACAAGGCCCTTGCCATCCATGAGCTTATCGTGGATGATTGCATCGACATCATGGCATTGATGGAAACTTGGTTGAGGGGTGATGACACCTTACCCTTAAATGAAACCTCCCCGTCTGGCTATACCTTCCACCACTTGCCCCACCTAGGCTGTCGTGGTGGTGGTGTGGCTCTCATCACCAAATCACACCTTGGTCTGTCCCCCTGCTCCTCAGGCACTTTCTCCTCCTTTGAGTATCTCACCTTATTCCACCCCTCTCACCTCGTATTTAAAATTCTTGTTCTCTACTGCCCACCCAAGTACCATAAACATTTTATTACTGAGATATCTTCACTGCTTTTCTCCCTCAACCTCTGCACTGAACGACTTCTCATCCTCGGTGATTTCAACCTCCATCTCAATTCATCATGCTCTCTCTCTTCTGAGTTCACTACCTTCCTATCCTTTAATCTCTCCCTCCATGTAAACTCCCCAACCTATATTCACGGCCACCCCCTCGACCTTGCCATCTCTCGTGGCCTCGCTACTCCCATCGTGTCAATCACAGATAAGGTAATCTCTGACCATTTCCTCGTATCGCTCTCCACCCACATCCCCCTTCCACCCCCCCCCCCCCCAACCCTACTTCCTTCTGTGTCCGCCCCTGGAAAAAAGCGCTCTCCCAAATGCACTTATAAAATCCCAACTGTCCAGCCTTTGGCCCGCCATTCACCACGACATTTCTGCAGCTACTGATCTGCTCAACCACACCCTCACCACCACCTTTGATGCGCTAGTCCCTATTACAGGAAACTTTGTTATATCCGGCACCGACGGGACCGAGCTGTTGCCGATCTATCAAAACTGCCAGACATACAAAGTTAATGTTGAAGCATACGGAGGTTTTCACCTCCGTATCTGACAACAAACACTGTTGCTTAGCAACAGCTTGTAAACAGTCAGCCCGTACCTTGGAAGCATCTCTGTAGCTTAGCAACAGCTTCAGAGAGACTTTCCAGAGCCCGACTGTTGAAAACAAAGCCACGAGAAGAAAAAAAAACTAACAAAACGGCTCCTAATTTCTGCCGGTAGATCGAGGTTTCTGGACATACAACCTCCGGATAAACCAAAGTTTCCTGTAAAACAATTACTCTCTCTCAGCCTGGCCGTTCCTCCTGGTACGGCCCTCATCTTCGCTCCCTTTAAGTCCAAGGGATGCAGACTTGAACGGATACGGCGGACAACTGATTTAGCCATTCACCGCCAGATCTGGCTGGACCACATAAAGCATTATCGGGTCTTGCTTTTGTCTGCCAAAACTGCTCACTATTCCAAAATCATTCTGGAATGCAAAGATGAACCCCGGCTTCTATTTTCCACAGCTAACCATCTTCTTAAACCCCTCTCCCCTGTCTCCTCCACCCTCTCCTCCAACAACAAGTGTGAAGAGCTCATGGACTTCTTTGTCTCTAAGATTGAGACCATCTGTTCAGCTGCCTCCGCCACTTCCCTTCCTCCCCCTAGTCCACTGGGCCAAATTTCCTCAAGGCTTCCCCTAGCCCTGACCTCGCATCTTTCTCCAGTTTCTCTCCGATCTCCACTCATGATCTTTCTGCACTCATCTTGTCCACTCCCTGCTCCCTCGACCCTATTCCCACCAAACTGCTGACCACTCAACTTCATTTTCTGGCTGACATTGTTAATGGTACTGTCTCCCTCACACTCAAATCTGCTGTCATTACCCCCTCTTCATAAAACCAACCCTTGACCCCTCCGTCCTTGCAAACTACCACCCCATCTCCAACCTCCCTTTCCTCTCCAAAGTCCTTGACTGTTGCTGCCTCCCAAATTCGTGCCCATCTTTCCTGCAATTCCATGTTTGAATCCCTCCAATCAGGTTTCCGCCCTTGCCACAGTACTGAATCGGTTCTCATCAAAGTCACAAATGACATCCTTTGTGACTGTGACAAAGGTAAACTATCCCTCCTCGTCCTTCTTGACTTGTCTGCAGCCTTTCACAGGGTTGAACACTCCATCCTTCTCCAACGCCTCTCCACCGTCGTCCAGCTGGGTGGGACTGCACTTGTTGAAACGGATTTTTTTGGTCCTCAATCTGGTTCAGTACAAACACTGAGTCGGAATACTGGTTTAGTTCAACAGTTGTTTTATTCTGTTGTCCCGGGAGACTTACTCTGATACAGCACCGTTCTGACTCCAGCAGAGTCTCGACAGGTTCCACCAGAGCAAGCAATCTTTCATACAGTGGGTCACATTATTATACTTTACTTTTGAAAAGACATTAACACATCGTACATTCTACACCAATCCCGAGCGAGGCACGTACACAGTTTAAAGTGATGTCCTGGCCTGGCAGTTTGAAATAAAGAAGTCACAGTTCACTGAATGGTTTATAATATAGAAAATATGCAGGTAATGGTTTCATGATCACCTAATCATTATGGTAATGCATGGTAATGTGTTTTCGGATCGCCTATTGTCAGTATACCCTTTGCACTCCACCCTACATTGTTCCACCAGCAAGGTGTGACATCGTGGGTGCCAGCCATATTAGCATTTTACTTCCTGCTGCCTTCAGTTTCTTGAATTAACATGATCATCTCTCACAATATGCAAGTGACTCAGCGATGTCGACATTGCACCACCATTTTAGGCTAACAGGGTCCTCCATTTTAGGTTGGCAGGGTCCTTGGCCATGCGGAGCGAGTTGTTACCTTATTTTTGCATTCTATATTCTCATTCTCGCCTGGTTCCATTCTTATCTATCTAATCGTAGCCAGAGAATCACCTGCAAGGGCTTCTCTTCCTGCTCCCGCATCGTTACCTCTGGGGTCCCCCAAGGATCTATCCTTGGGCCCCCTCCTATTTCTCAACGACATGTTGCCCCTTGGCGAAATCATCTGAAAACACAGCGTCAGTTTCCACATGTACGCTGATGTCACCCAGCTCTACCTCACCACCAGTTCTCGCGGGTCCCCACGATCTCTAAATTGTCAGACTGCTTGTCTGACATCCTGTTCTGGATAAGCAGAAACTTTCTCCAATTAAATATTGGGAAGACCGAAGCCATTGTTTTCGGTCCCCCGCCACAAACTCCGTTCCCGAGCCACTGACTCCAACCCTCTCCCGAACATCTGTCTGAGGCTGAACCACACTGTTCGCAACCTTGGTGTCATATTTGACCCTGAAATGAGCTTCCGACCACATATCCGCAACATAACAAAGACCACCTACTTCCACCTCCGTAACATCGCCCGTCTCCGCTCCTGCCTCAGCTCATCCGCTGCTGAACCCCTCATCCATGCCTTTGTTACCTCTAGACTTGACTATTCCAACGCACTCCTGGCTGGCCTCCCACATTCCACCCTACGTAAACTTGAGGTCATCCAAAACTCGGCTGCCCGTGTCTGAACTCGCACCAAGTTGCCTCGGCTCTAAGCTCTGGAATTCCCCGCCTAAACATCGCCACACCTCTCTCCTCCTCTAAGACTCCCCTTAAAACCTACCTCTTTGACCAAGCTTTTGGTCACCTGCCCTAATTTCTCTATGTGGCACAGTCATTTTTTGTCTTAATACTCCTGTGAAGCGCCTTGTGATGTTTTACTACGTTAAAGGCGCTATATAAATACAAATTGCTGTTGGTATATAGGACCACACTGAGTGTGTTTTTGTACATCTTCAGTGATAAGTACAGGCTATAATATTTTTCTGCGTTTGTACAGTTACCTTTTAACTTGCTGTGTGTGTACACATCACTATTTCTGAACGGAGCATTTAAGGAGGTTTGGTCGTTATGTGGTTGCTGATTCGTCCTCTGACATAAAGCATTCACAATCTAGGTGAGTGTGTTTGTGTTTCACGAAAGTCTGATGTGGAACTGCTGTCTCTGCTAATGTGGTTCCCACTTTAGGCAGTGTGTTTGTAAGACACTAGCGTGTCCAGTGTCTGTGAGCAGTGTTTTAGTGACACCAGCGTGTGCTCAGTGTCTGTGAGCAGAGTGTTTTAGTGACACCAGCGTGTGCTCAGTGTCTGTGAGCAGAGTGTTTTAGTGACACCAGCGTGTGCTCAGTGTCTGTGAGCAGAGTGTTTTAGTGACACCAACGTGTGCTCTGTGTCTGTGAGCAGAGTGTTTTAGTGACACCAGCGTGTGCTCAGTGTCTGTGAGCAGAGTGTTTTAGTGCGATGGAGAAGTTGTAACTTGCATCATAATTGCACAGTCACTTTTGCCAAAAAGAAGCTATATTTAAATGGTACTCCATCTCTTTTCACTTTGGTAATTATTATGACTATAATTATGGGACTGGGTGTTGCAGTAAATTGCACTGTATCTTTTCACCTGGGTTTGAATCGAGCACAGACTGCTAAATGTATGAGTTGTGTGTGAAGTGAGATTGGGGCTATTATCCCCGGGCACAGAGCACCTAACTGCTGAAGATTTGCCACTACTTTGTCAGGCTCACCTTAGGCTATAAGGAAAGTTGAAAATGGGAATGTCATACTGGTGAAGTAGGGGTGTTTTTGAGATTGCGGTTGAGTGGCAACCAATGGGGGAACGTCCAGCCAAGTTCAACCCGATCCTCATTCAAAGTCTACTTTCTGGGTGGGGCGGCGCTCACTGGATAATGCATGACGCGGACTGAGAACCTCTGCCGCGTTTGCTCTCCTTAGCCAAGACGACTGTGGCCCATTTATAACATCCCGAACTGCTTCCCCCACTGAGATTGAGAATTCCGCACAGACCAAGGATCGAACGCTGGGTCCTTCCTGTGCAACTTTCAGTTCCACACCGTAGTGCACCCACGAGGTGGAGAAGCTCGTGGATGTATTTTCACTCATTCTTTACAGTGTGAGCAATAAAAGGCTGACACGTAGGGAGTGCACGGGACTGCAATCCTGGGACACGTGCTTCAGTCGCATGCCAAGATACAGTTAATAGCAGCAGACCTGTATCTGCACTTGTTTAAATTTCTATCCACAGGTAGACCTGATTTATTTTGTGCTGCAAAGGCTCGATTTGTTTCCTAAGTTCTGAAGAACTGGGACATTTGAATTTTCTCAAATAATAGCTGGTTGACTGAGCTGCATTCTTGATTGAAATCTGCTTGTGGTGCTTTAATTGAATGTTGTGTGTTGGCAGATTTGCGCGGGCTTGTGAGTGGCTGGAATCTGAGAGTTGTGCTCAGTCATTGTAATGGACCAGGCTGATTGGTGGATGAGCTGACCAATCACCCAGGCGGAAATCAACAATTGGCTCTTTGTTCGGGAGTTAAACACCGTTCCTAATTCAGTCCGATTCAGGAGTCTGAAATAAAACTACAGTGAGACACACTATTTCCAGACTAAGTTCAGCTTGGACACAGCCAGGTTTGTCTTTTTTTGGACTGCATGCACTTTAATCACTGACTCCTTTTCTACAGGTACTTTCTCAAGTCGCACTGCTGCTGTGTTTTAAAAGTATTAGCTTAAAGTATTCAAGGGCAAAATGATGACTGTTCTTGCCCGTCACAAATGCAACTGCGACGAGCAAGTGTCTCCGAGGATAGCTCACCTGCACCTTCCAAACACTGTGTTGCGCTGATGAGGAAGTTCTGAGAATGTTGCAGGATAGGTCGAGCATTATTTAATTCTGTGAGCGCAGCATTCAGTGAGTTTAATTGATGCGAGCTCATGGCAGACAAAGTCTCCTGTATTGTGCAGAACCTTCAGTAAGCGGTGACCTGTTCAATGTCTAGGCTTTACTGCTGTGTACTTGTTTATTATTTGTTTAATAAATACTTTGTTCTTAAACTAGCCTGGCAATCGATTACATTGAACCATAACTGATGTCTTTCAACTGGATTAGTCAGCAAGAGCGCTTTTGGGGTGCCAGGGAGTGTGGAGATCGCCATAATTGGCACCTTGTACCCATGCACATGATGTAATAGTTCTCAGGTGCGCATAAGCTTCAGAGCTCCTGTGAAAATTGCAGGGTTTCTGCTGTGATAGTGTAACTCCATACCCACTTTTGTTTAGCTGTTTAATTTGAGCAATGCGTGCAATTTACAGCAACAGCGCTGGCCTGCACTACCCACTGATGTAATCAGGGCATATTGTGATTGGAACTTCAAATTATATACGTACTTCTAAAGTTAGGAAATTGCGTGCATTTATTTAAGCTCCCGTGCGCCAGTACCTTGGTTCCGATAGGCAGTGCTCCGTTCTGTTGTTTTGATGAGTCCCGATGTATTGTACATAAGCTGAGCAGCACCTCGTACACTGCCTCTGTTGCCTCAACAACAGCTTTGATGCAGCCAAGTTTCAGAAACAAAGTGCTTGCAGTGCGTAGTCAGCGTACGAAAGAGCAAGATGGGAGTGACATTTTGGTTGGGACCCTTCAGTTTTATAAAACTGATCATTACAAACGTGGGAAAGGGTAAGAGCTGGAGGCCGAGTTCATCTATTCCAGCTCCGGACTGCCCAGATTACAGCCCATGGCAACTCCATTCTGTTTACATTTATATTATTTGCTGGTTTGTCCTGTTTGTACTTTATAGACTTGGAGGTCTGCAAGGCCTTATTGGTGGAATTCTTCCAAAACTTAAATCAAAACATCAAAAGCTGTTCATATCTGCGGCGTGGAAGATCCACGAATTATTGATTTAAACTTTTTTATGGGGTCCAAAAGACTCCATGATGTGCACTTGAACAGTCTAAGGAGACAAAAAGCTTATACCCTCCTACCCGAACTACTTTCATATATATAGAGGTAGTTATATAGTCTGTAAAAGGAGTTTCTAAACACAGACAAGAGGTGGAAAAGGCTGTATGTTATACTTGGGTCATTCCAGTCCTGGAGTTGAAAGGTAGACCTGTAATGCACTGTCACAGAGGGTGTTCTGAATGCATTTGTCGGACAGAAACTTTCTATGAATGGATGATTATGCCTGGATAATTCTTTTATACTAGTGTTTGCTTTTTTACTTTGTTACAGCCCTTGTAAAAGTTAATGGACCATTCTCTGCCACTCCTGTTATCGAGGCCACTGCGTTCACGCGGTTGGGGAAATGAGAGATTCCCGTTTTTGGACAGTAACGGTGTTGTGCTACATGTGATGCAACCTTGTTCAGCTGACGATTGGGCCTGTGAAAAATGAGCACTTTGTTTATCACAAGTGACCAGTGTTATGTGGAATTGGGTCCTCAGTCAAGCAATGGAAAAAGCTGGCGTTGTATGATTTCATTAAAGCTTAGGAGGAGCTCCCCAAGTGGCAAGGATAGCGTGTAACTCAGACATAAGAGACCAGATGGTTCCAGTTTTGACTCCTGGTCTTTGCGGAGCTAGTTGATCCCAACCAAGGTGGCGGGAGGGGTATTTTGAACATCCAAAATTGAAGGGAAGGGGAAAATCAGCTAGTCCATCAAGCCTTCCCCACACCATGATGGCTGCACCATCATGACTAACCACTTCTCTCCCACCCACCCCTGCAGCCATGTCATCTCCTGGGAGATTGTCGGTGTCTGTGTGGAGTGAACAGAAGTTGGGCTCGGCTCTTGTGCCCTCAAGGTTCAATGGCACGCCAGTATTCACTGTCTAGATTTTCACGGAATGGCCGCTTGGTGGAGATACTGGAGGGCACTCAACACTTGTGGACTATATCCCAACAGGAGTAAATTGGCAACGTGAGGCGGAGAAAGCTCGGGTGGAAGTACCTTACAGACATCTCACTTACTGCAAGACCTTCAGTGCAGCACTGGCAGATCTTAAGGTGCAGTTTAAGGCCGTGTGCTTTCAATAACTACCCTTTTGTCTGTATTTAAAATGATTAATTTCCACAGAACGCTCTCTTACTGCTAAATTGTAACTATGTGAGGAATTTAAAAACAGCCCCCGCATGGCACGGCATCCGTGCTATTGCACAACCAAGTGGTGCACAGCGTGAGCAGTCATCAGGAGCATTTTAAAACACAATACCCCGGTCGGTGTGTGCTGAGTTAGTCAGTCTAAGGGCAGTAGTGGAGCACGATAGTTAGTCACCATGTCCCTATGTCCTCATACTCGGGAGGGTGGGAGAAACCACCTGGGATCCTGCTCCTGACTGCTATCCAGCTGATTGCTGCTGGAAAGTGTTCGGAGCGTGGCTCTGATGACCAGTAGAACGGTCTGCAAACACTCGCTGTTTAGGCTTACACAGGTGTTCAAGACTTAAGGAACTGCAACAAGCGTGAGCCACTACCTTCAGGGGAAAGGGGCGGCACGCTTGGGGGCAGCAGATGGAGGGCGATGGGGTGCAAGGATCATAGAGGGGGTCGAAGACAGAAACAGGAGCTGAAAGTGCATTTTAACAGCAGCTTTTCTGTAACTGGTGTAAATCATCGTGCTGTTGGGTGAAATGTAAGCGACGAGTTTTCTGTATTATTGTAAAAGTGATGGGTGTTGTTTTCCTCACATTTGCAATGTGTAAAGGGAAAAATTCCTTTGAGAAATTCTGGTAAATGAGTTTTCCAGTGCGTGCGTGAGTGACAACAGGTGGAGGTTGATGTGTTGGGCAGTTGGATGGAATGTAATATCTTGTTCTAGTACAAAACGTCTGGTATCGCAGCGATCCCAATCTTGTGACGGATCGACAGCTGACACGCTTGTATCACCTGAGTCACACAGGTAGCAAAAAGAGATTGTGAGCGTGACTGCAAGTTAAATAAAAAGTTGTGTGACTTGTGAACAGAGCAGTACGAATGTCAGTGAATTACAAGGCAATTCGGTTATCTGCTATTTTTTGTTTCACTGAGAATTTTGATTTGGTTTTTAAATCAGCTGTTTTGGGGGCGTGGGGGGAATAAATCTCCGATCTTTAAGGCATACATAGATGATCCTGTAAAATCCTGTTGGCTCCAGGATATTCCAATGATCTGCTGGCTGGCTGGCTCTCCATTCTCCATAAACTTCAGCTCCTCCAAAGATTTGCTGTCCGCAGCCTAGCCTGAACCAGGCTCCGCTCACACATCAACCCTGGCTTACATTGGCTCCCAGTCCACCAATGTCTCAAATTTAAAATTGTTATCCTCGTGTTTCTGTCCTTTCATGGCCTCACCCTTCCATATTTCTGTAACCTCCTCCTACAACCCTTCCCCCGAGAACCGTGTGTTCCTTTGATTCTGGTCTGTTGTGCACTCGCCCTACCATTGGCAGCCGTGCCTTCTGGCATCTAGGCCTTGCAATCTGGAATTCTCCCTAAATATTTCTGCCTCATCCTTTAAGACCCTCCATAAAACCCACCTCTTTGACCAAACTTTTCGTCACCCACCCTAATATCTCCTCCTCTGCCTCAGTGTCTGTTTGTGTCCGATTACACTTTTGTGAAATACCTTGGGAATCAACGCCCCTGTTGAGCTGCGCAGCCACGCAGCAGTATGGAGGTCCCAGGCAGGCAGCTCTCCGGCTTTACAATGGTTAGAACCGCGCATGAGCGAAGAATTGGGGCTGCGCAGCCAGTTAAAGGGCCCACGCACCAAAAATAAACTCCAGGTAGCTTTGCTTGGGATCTGTTTCTATGTTAAAAGTGCTGTATAAGTGCAACAACAATTGTTGGTGAAATGAAAGGTTGCCCTGGGTTTCCCATTTTGAGCCTGAATATTGTGTTTTGGGAGTTGAACCCAGAGCTCTTTGTAGCTTTGCTAATGAGTTAGTGCTGACTTTTATTCAAGTTACGGCAGTAGTTTTAAGTGAAACCCCAAGGGTCTTGATTAATTTGGAATATAATTTATTAAGAGAGCATCTCTTTGTTGGTTGAGTGGGTATGATGCGCTTGGATCAAGAACTGTACGGACAGCCATAATTGAATAAATACATTCAATGAGATTACTTTCCCATGAAAATCCTGATGTTTTTACCTCTAGTTTAGAATTCAGCATGTAATAGAAAAAAGAAAGAACTTGGATTTATATGACTTCAGGAAGTCCCAAAGCGCTCTACACCTAGCTCACTACAGCTAGCTCTGTAACTTTAATCCTTCCACCCTGCCCTTTCTCATTATTCTTTTATGTTCTTCCTTTCCAAATGCTTGTCTAATTCCTTTTAAATGATTCAGTCTCTGCCAGTCACTTGTGGTAAAGCATTCCATGTACTAATAACCCATCAAATTCTTCTAACTTCTTCCACCAGGCACCCTGTCAAAACCATTCATCATTTTGAACCACTATTAGATTAACATTCCCTATGCTTGTGAAAAAGCCCCAGTTCTTCTAACCTTTCTGCTTCATTATAACCTCTCATTCCTGGTATTTCTGCTATATGCTTACCGTGTCTCTAATATTCCTATAATAAGCTCAGAACTGTACACAATACTCCAGCTGTGGCCAAATCTATGTCGTATACAAATTCAAAATTTTTTTTTTCTATTCAGTGCTCTTGTATACAAGACCCAGAATCCCATTTTCCTTTTTATGATCTTTTCTCCCGCCCCTCTGAACTTTAAAGATCTATGTACTGGTGTGAGATCTCTCTTTCCCTCCCTTTCTGTTAAGAATCTAACTTTGTGTTTTCCCCCCCAAAATACACAACTTCACATTTGAACTGTGTCTGCCTGGCCATCTATCAGCCCACTCAATTAACCCGTACATTCTCCTGAAATTTCCTGCATTCTTTTTCAACGTTTAACATGCTCCCTGATTTGCTTTCATTAAAAACCTTCAATTCCATTCCTCTTGTGTCGATGTCCCAGCACAGATTATTAGGGGGCACTATTATCACATCTCTAATCCAAAAAACTGTTTAACCCTACTCTGCTTTCTGTCCCCCAGCCATCTTGCTATCCCCTTTTATACTATTACTAGCTGGGGGAGCCCGGCTTTGCCAGGGCTGTTTTGGGGCGGGCGGTTTAAATCGAGTGCCAGGCTTTGGGGCCCTGTCTGTGTCCCTTTGTGAATCTGGTGCTGGGCAACATTTTAAATCGAGTGCCAGGCTTTGGGCCCTGTCTGTGTCCCTTTGTGAATGTGCTGCCGGGCAACATTTCTACCTTTTTAATACCTTGAAAGATGAAAGTGAAAGTACTTATAAAACGTTTTTGGTAAATCTTATGTTATTTTTAAAAGAGAAACTAACTTTTTCAAAGCTGGATAAGGAGAGTAGTTTGAGCTGCAACCAGTGAAAGAATGGCTGGCAGATCCCTGAGATGAAAACGATTAGTCCCGCCCACACACACACTTAATACCTTGAAAGATGAAAGTGAAAGTACTTATAAAACGTTTTTGGTAAATCTTATGTTATTTTTAAAAGAGATACTAACTTTCAAAGTAGTTTGAGCTGGAAGCTGCAAGCACTGAAACAATGGCTGCCAGATCCCCGAGATGAAAACGATTAGTCCCGCCCACACACACACACACCGATTGGCCAACCATCAGGGGACCATACTGTAGGATTGGTCAATCGTGACGGCACAGGATTGGTCGAACCTTGACGTCAGTCAATCAATGCTAGCAGATAATGAGTTTAATTTTGAAGGTTTTTTGCATAAGGCGCGAACAATTTTCGTCCGACCGAAAAGTAAATACGCTTACCAGCGTCCCGGAAGCATAAGCTTTCTTCGGAGGTAACGCGCGCGTAGGTACGCCGTATAACTTTCGAGCACATAGCTGGACAGACGCACACCCGAGGACAGACAGACAGACAGATCGACCGCTTTATATATATATATAGATAGATTGCCTTCATTTTACAACAGGTTTCTATTGTGCTGGCTTATCAAATTTACCCCAAAAATGCATGCATACAGTATCCACCACAATCCCTTTATTTACATGTTTCTGATTGCCTCGATTTAATTGTTCTACATTTTCTACCCAGTGACTACACTGCAAAAGTATTTCATTGGCTGTAAAGCACTTTGGGAAGTCCTGAGGTGTCACAAGGTGCTATATAAATGCAAGTCTTTTCTTTCTATTCAAGCAAGCATGCCCTTTACAAATCCATGCTGATCATCACCGATTAGCCCTTTTTAAGTGCCACTATTTTCATCTTGTATTTTGGACGCAAAGTTTACAACAGTGTCAAATTGCATTTATATAGTGCCTTTTTAAATTAGAAATTTGTTCGAAAGCACTTCGCAGAGGCGTAACCCACAAGGGAGGTAAGGGAAGCTGACCGATAGTTTCTGGCTTGTCCTTTTACTCTGGCCATTGTTGATCAGGGCACCAGGAGAATTCCCTGCTCCTTGAATCGTGCCACAGGAGAATTCCCTGCTCCTTGAATCGTGCCACAGGAGAATTCCCTGCTCCTTGAATCGTGCCACAGGAGAATTCCCTGCTCCTTGAATCGTGCCACGGGAACTTTTATGTCGACCTCAACAGGCAGACGGGGGCTTAATGTCTCATCATAAACCACAAAATAACTGAAGATAAGATACTTACTGCCTCTGTCAAATATATCAGCAGAAATAATTTATACGATTGGAGTGGCACCGTGTTTCTGCACAGTGAAAACCTGATAACACCAACATGAACCATGCAATATTGTTATCAGGTGCATTGTGCAGAATTGTTCATGCCTGATAACTGTGATTCTGTGTTTCACTTCATGCCGATAAACCCTGATAGTCGTGCGATGATGCACTGGCCATTTGGGTCAGCTACACCCCACTTGCATGGTTTTCCAAAGCTGCAGGGACCGTCGACCTTTCTACTGAGGCAGCCGGAACAGCTCCCTCACAATGTGTGCTTGAATCTCTGCGTGGACAGTTATGGTCTATTCCCTCACATGCTAATTTCTGGCAGACGATCCTGCCTGGGATGTGGCATTAAAAGCTTCAAATGAGCAAACTCATTTGGTTTGTTTGTTTGTTGCACAATGTTCAGGAGGCCCTGGAACATTGTGAAAGGCCATGAAGTTTAAACATAGTTAAAATAAAACTACTACTGCTTGTTTACTTCTTTACACCTCTTCCAAAAAGTGACTCATCTGCTACTTCTATTTTGGCAATAATTTTTCACAGGAGTTTCAGTAGCCTGTAGATTATTTCATTTGTTACTTCCTTCAATTTTCACTGTTTCTCCCTTTTATTCTTCCTCTCTTGAAGATAGTGATTCAAATTGGGATCTGGTTTCATGGATGATAGCAGCGTTGCCATGGTGCTTCATCCAATGGACATTCTTTGTGAGGCAGATTAGCGAGTGTTGGTGTGTAATTGAGATGGGGATGGTGGTGTGGGGTGTTACAGCTAAGTAGGGGGGCGGTGGGGTTACAGCCTTGTGATGAATATTTTCCCCTCTCTGGTCTTGAGGAGCTGAGACCATTTGTATGCCTCCATCTCTGTTCTAGCTGAAGCCAACCAGAATTTTGTGTCTTTAGAAATGGCTATTTTTAGTGCTGTTGCCTCACTGGTGGACTAATTCTAAATCAGAACCCTTAGATCTGTTGGGTATCAGTAACTTGAGATATATGCAAGTTAATGGGAACGTGGATTTAAACTATACATGTGGCCTCTGCTGCTCCATAATATGTGCTTATGCAGCCCACAAGGACAAACGTTGGGACACTCCTGGCCTAAGGATTGAAGCTATCCCCAGTTTAAAAGCGCCTTGTAGAGAGCCCTTTACTATATTAACCATACAGTAAGGCAGGGAATGCAATGCAATGTACTTCAGTCACAGGTAGCAGATTCGTGTGCAGTGTACCGGATCCACTATATTGAGCGGAAAAGTTTCAGTACGAAGTCGGGAGTGGTTCCTTTGTTCAGGAATGGCCTTTGCTGAGCTTTAACATGCTTTAAATGCTGTCAATCATTATGTACCAAAGCAATTTGCTGAATGTTGCTGGCCAATATCCACGCTCCTAATCTCTCAATGATTTCTCATTGAATCTGCTTGTGGAAGTTAAAGACTCCTACCCTCTGCAAAGAAAGACTTGCATTTATATAACACCTTTCACGACCACCGGACGTCCCAAAGTGCTTTACAGCCAATGAAGTACTTTTTGAAGTGTAGTCACTGTTGTAATGTAGGAAACGCGGCAGCCAATTTGTGCACAGCAAGCTCCCACAAACAACAATGTGATAATGACCAGATAATCTGTTTTAGTGATGTTGATTGAGGGATAAATATTGCCCAGGACACCAGGGATAACTCCCCTGCTCCTCTTCGACATAGTGTCATGGGATCTTTTACGTCCACCTGAGAGAGCAGACGGGGCCTCGGTTTAACGTCTCATCCGAAAGACAGCATCTCTGACAGTGCAACACTCCCTCAGTACTGCACTGGAGTGTCAGCCTAGATTTTTGTTCCCAAGTTCCTGGAGTGGGGCTTGAACCCACGACCTTCTGATGCAAAGGAGTATTTGAATTGGGGTTTGCTATAAAAGAGATTGGTCTTGTTCAGGGCATAAATATTGGGATGGGGAGACAGGTGGTCAGTAGAACAAACGCAAATTTCCTCCAACATCAGTATTTCCCTTTAGACGAAAGCTCGCTGATGATCCACGAGACCCCAGCTGCAAACCCAAGAGCGCCTGGTTGTTCAGATGTGAAACCATTGAGACCAAGGGAATTTGAGTCCTTCACTACCATGTTGATGAACTCTCACACGTGCAAAATGGAAACTGCCCTGCCAGTGTTCCAACATGGTGGTTTTACTTTACTTCCAACCTCTGCAGATTTTTGCATTTTGGATTAAGCAAACCTTGGTTTTGTGTATTTTAGCTGAAAGTTTTAGCAAACCCTTATTTAACTTGCAAAATTCAACTTGTGCTGCTCTGACTGTGTTTGAATGCCAGTCTGAGGATGATGCCCTGTACTGTAACTTTGTAATTGTGTAACTGCACACTGCCTGTAAGGTTTCTGAGCTAATGACAATTTTGTGTTTGCGATGGATGGGGCCTCCTTCTGCAAGGTGTTATAAGACACTTCTGTATCTCAGCTTGTTCATGAGAAATTGTAGGCTAAGATTTTAAAAATTGAACAACTGCTACTCTTTCTGGTAAAATTTCCTTTCGCCCTTGTCTTGAGGGCCTGTGCATAGTGAATGCACAATGCTGGATAAAGGCAGACGTGAACTAATTGCCTGTGGTTGTTAACAACTTGTATTTATATAGCTCCTTTAACGTAGTAAAACATCCCAAGGCGCTTCACGGGAGCGTTTTCAAACAAAATTTGACACCGGACCACATAAGCAGATATTAGGACACGTGGCGGTTTTAAGGAGAGTCTTAAAAGAGGAGAGAGGCGGAGAGGTTTAGGAAGTGAATTCCAGGGCTTAGGGCAGCTGAAGGCACGGCTGCCAATGGTGGAGCCATTAAAATTGGGGATGCGGAAGAGGCTAGAATTGCAGGGGAGCAGAGATCTCGGCGGGTTGTAAAGTTGGAGTAAGTTACAGAGATAGGGAGGGGCGAGGCTGTGGAGGGATTTGGAAACGAGGATGAGAATTTTAAAACTGAGGCGTTACCGGACCAGAAGCTATAATGTAGGTCAGCAAGCAGAGATGACGGGTGAACGGGACTTGGTGCGAGTTAGGACACGGGCAGCAGAGTTTTGGATGAGCTCAAGTTTATGGAGGGTGGAAAATGGGAGGCCGGCCCGGAGAGCCCTGGAATAGTCAAGTCTAGAGTTAACAAAGGCAGGGATGAGGGTTTCAGTAGCAGATGAGCTGAGGCAGGGTCGGAGACGTCTGATGTTACGGAGGTGGAAGTAGGCGGTTTTGGTAATGGAGCGGATGTGTTGCGAGAAACTCATCTCTGGGTCAGATAGGGCGCCAAGTGTACGAACAGTCTGGTTCAGCCTCAGACAGTGGCCAGGGAGAGGGACGGAGTCAGTGGCTAGGGAACTGGGCATTTGGCGGGGACCAAAGGTAGTGGCTTTGGTCTTCCCATTATTTAGTTGGAGGAAATTTCTGCTCCTCCAGTACTGGATGTTGGCCAAACAGTGTGACAAATCAGAAACAGTGGAGGGTCGAGAGAGGTGGTGGTGATGTAGAGCTGGGTGTCGTCGGCATACATGTGGATTCTGACATTGTATTTTTGGATAGAAACATAGAAGATAGGAGCAGGAGCAGGCCATTCGGCCCCTCGAGCCTGTTCCGCCATTCAATGAGATCATGGCTGATCATCCAAACTCAGTACCCTGTCCCTGCTTTCTCCCCATATCCCTTGATCCCTTTGGCCTTAAGAAATATATCTAATAAGTTGGCCTCAACTGCCTTCTGTGGTAGAGAATTCCACAGGTTCACCACTCTCTGGGTGAAGAAATTCCTCCTCATCTCTGTCCTAAATGGCTTACCCCTTATCCTTAGACTGTGACCCCTGGTTCTGGACTCCCCCGACCATCGGGAACATCCTTCCTGCATCTAGTCTGTCTAGTCCTGTTAGAATTTTATAAGTTTCAATGAGATCCCCTCTCATTCTTCTAAACTCTAGCGAATATAAGCCTAATTCACAGAATCACAGAATCACAGAATCTACAGTGCAGATAGAGGCCATTTCGGCCCATCGAGCCTGCACCGAGCCTGACCCAATCTCTCTCGTCGCCGAGGGGCAGCATGTCGTTGAGAATTAGGAGGGGGCCAGGGATAGTCCCTTGGGGGACTCCAGAGAAAATGGTGCGGGTGTGGGAAGAGAAGCCATTGCAGGTGATTCTCTGACTACGACTGGACAGATAATGGAACCAGTCAAGGGCAGTCCCACCCATTTAACAGCCATTAAAGGAGGTGCTATGCTAGATGAAATTCCAATAGGCTTTGCCTCATGTCTGTACTCCTCAGGATGGTTTTCATTTCAAATCCAAACATGACATCATTGATTTAAAAGATTGAGTGGATTTGGTACTTCCTCTAAAACATTTGCATATTGTGAAGGCTCTGCTTTTGGTCTGAGGTGTCAAACTGACTTTCACTCCAACTTTAGTTCACTTGCTTCTGTAGTGAGACAGACGTCAAAAGAAACGGCAAACAACTTGGTCAAAGTATTCTAAGCGCAAACATTTCATTTTGGTTTTGGCTACCAGATTAATCTATCAGAGTACGCCAAGCACTGCAGTACGGTTTATTTTTGCTTCTGTGTATATTTCTTTATTGTAATAATAAACTCTACTGGTAGTTTATCCTGAACAATGTGGGCAGTCCACATCTCGGGTCTTCAATCTAAACAAAGCAAACTATGTAGGTATGAGGGGCGAGTTGGCTAAGGTAGATTGGGAAACTATATTAAAAGGTATGACAGTCGAGAAGCAATGGCTAGCATTTAAAGAATTAATACATAATTTACAACAAATGTACATTCCTTTTAAGGCACAAAAACCCCACAGGAAAAAGTGGTCCAACCGTGGCTAACAAGAGAAGTTAGAGAGTATTAGATCAAAGGAAGAGGCTTATAATGTTGCCAGAAAGAGTAGTAAGCCTGAGGATTTTAGAATTCAGCAAAGGAGGGCCAAGAAATTGATAAAGGGAAATAGAATATGAGGGTAAACTAGCGAGAGACATAAAAACAGACTGTAAAAGCTTCTATAGGTATGTAAAAAGGAAAAGATTAGTGAAATTACACGTTGGTCCCTTACAGGTGGAGACGGGAAAAATGATAATGGGGAATAAGGAAATGGCAGAGAAATTAAACAAATACTTTGTGTCTGTCTTCATGGAAGAAGACGCAAAAAACCTCCCAGAAATAGTGGAGAACCAAGGGTCTAGCGAGAATGAGGAACTGTAAGAAATTAGTATTAGTAAAAAATATTACTGAAGAAATGAATGGGACTGAAAGTCGATAAATCCCCTGGACCTGATGGCCTACGTCCTAGGGTTTTGAAAGAGATGGCTGTCGAGCTAGTGGATGCATTGGTTGTCATTTTCCAAAATTTCATAGATTCTAGAACGGTTCCTGCGAATTGGAAGGTGGTAAATGTAACCTCACTATTTAAGAAAGGAGGGAGAGAGAAAACGTGGAACTACAGACCAGTTAGCCTGACATCAGTAGCAGGGAAAATGCTAGAATCTATTATTGAGGACTTGGTAACAGGGCACTTAGAAAATAATAATAGGATTGGGCAGAGTCAACATGGATTTATGAAAGGGAAATCATATTTGACAAATCTAAGTTTTTTGAGGTTGTAACTAGCAGAATAGATATGGGGGGAACCAGTGAATGTGGTGTATTTGGATTTTCAGAAGGCTTTCGATAAGTTGCCACAGAAGAGATTATTAAAACAAAATTAGGGCTCATGGGATTGGGGGTAATATACTAGCATGGATTGAGGATTGGTTAACGGACAGAAAACAGCGAGTAGGAATAAACGGGTCATTTTCATAGAAACATAGAAGATAGGAGCAGGAGTAGGCCATTCGGCCCCTCGAGCCTGCTCCGCCATTCACTGCCATCCAAATTCAGTACCCTGTCCCTGCTTTCTCCCCATATCCCTTGATCCCTTTAGCCTTAAGAAATATATCCAACTTCTTCTTGAATATATTTAATGAATTGGCCTCAACTGCCTTCTGTGGTAGAGAATTCCACAGGTTCACCACTCTCTGGGTGAAGAAATTCCTCATCTCTGACCTAAATGGCCTACCCCTTATCTTTAGACTGTGACCCCTGGTTCTGGACTCCCCCGCCATCGGGAACATCCTTCCTGCATCTAGTCTGTCTAGTCCTGTCAGAATTTTATAAGTTTCAATGAGATCCCCTCTCATTCTTCTAAACTCCAGCGAGTATAAGCCCAGTTGACCCAATCTCTCCTCATACGTCATTCCTGCCATCCCAGGTATCAGCCTGGTGAATCTTCGCTGAACTCCCTCCATGGCAAGAACATCCTTCCTCAGATAAGGTGACCAAAATTGCACACAATACTCAAGATGTGGTCTCACCAAGGCCCTGTACAACTGCAGCAAGACATCCTTGGTCTTGTACTCGAACCCTCTCGCTACAAAGGCCAACATAGCATTTGCCACCTTAACTGCCTGCTGCACCTGCATGCTTACCGTCAGCGACCTTTCGGGTTGGCAGGCTGTAACAAGGATCAGTGCTTGGGCCCCGCTATTCACAATCTACATCAATGATTTGGATGAGGGGACTAAATGTAATATATCCAAGTTTGCTGATGATACAAAGCTGGGTGGGAATGTAAGTTGTGAGGAGGATGCAAGGAGGCTTCAAGGGGATAGAGACAGGCTAAGTGAGTGGGCAAGAACATGGCAAATGGGATATAATGTGGAGAAATGTGAAGTTATCCACTTTGGTAGGAAAAATTGAAAAGCAGAGTATTTTTTAAATGGTGAGATTGGGAAAAGTTGGTGTTAGAGGGACCTGGGTGTCCTTGTACATGAATCACTGAAAGTTAACATGCAGGTACAGCAAGCAATTAGGAAAGCAAATGGTGTGTTGGCCTTTATTACAAGAGGATTGGAGTTTAAGAGTAAAGGCGTCTTACTGCAATTAAATAGGGCCCTGGTGAGACCGCACCTGTATTGTGTACAGTTTTGGTCTCCTTACCTAAGGAAGGATATACTTGCCATAGAGGGAGTGCAACGACGGTTCACCAGACTGATTCCTGGGATGGGGGGATTGTCCTGTGAAGACAGATTGAATAGACTCGGCCTATATTCTCGAGTTTCAATGAGGTGATCTCATTGAAACATACAACATTCTTACAGGGTAGATGCAGGGAGGATGTTTCCCCTGGGTGGGGAGTCTAAAACCAGGGGTCAAAGTCTCAGAATAAGAAAGAAAGACTTGCATTTCTATAGCGCCTTTCACGACCACCGGATGTCTCAAAGCGCTTTACAGCCAATGAAGTATTTTTTTTTGAAGTGGAGTCACTGTTGCAATGTGGGAAACGCAGCAGCCAATTTGCACACAGCAAGGTCCCACAAACAGCAATGTGATAATGACCAGATAATCTGTTTTTGGTGTGTTGTTTGAGGGATTCATATTGGCCAGGACACTGGGGATAATAGTGCCATGGGGTCCACCTGAGAGCGTAGACGGGGCCTCGGTTTAACGTCTCATCCGAAAGACAGCACGTCCGACGGTGCAGCACTCCCTGGAGTGGGTCTTGAACCCACAACCTTCTGACTCCGAGGCGAGTGTGCTACCTACTGAGCCACACCAGACACTAAGGGGTCGGCCATTTAGGACTGAGATGAGGAGAAATTTCTTCACTCAGAGGGTGGTGAATCTTTGGAATTCTCTGCCCCAGAGGGCTGTGGAGGCTCAGTCGTTGAGTATATTCAAGACAGAGATCGATAGATTTTTGGATATTAAGGGAATCAAGGGATATGGGGATAGTGCAGGAAAGTGGAGTTGAGGTAGAAGATCAGCCATGATCTTCTTGAATGGCAGAGTAGGCTTGAGGGGCCGAATGGCCTACTGCTCCTATTTCTTATGTCTGTCTTGTATGGAAAATTGGATCTGTGTTCTAGGCTTGGGGGGGGTGGGGGGAAATTGGCTCGCGCTCACCCGCCCCAAAAAAGTTAGCACCCCCGTGCTCGAAATTCAATGGTAGTGCCCCAAGCAGCTGAAGGCACTACATGCAGCAGACCTCCCTCCCCTGATTAAAGGGGAGGGGCCTAGCGCAGCGTCCACCGGGGCCCTGCTGGCCCACCAGGGATCGGGGTGCTGGCGAAAGAGCCCGGCACTCGAGAGGAGTGCCGAGCTGACGGATCACGGTCATCATTCCGCAGCAGGAGGCCAGAGGGGGCAGGTGCTGGCAAGTGGCTCCAAAAAAAAAATTGCCGCCCGGCCCCTGCCCTTTAATTACCATCGCCCTGGCCGCAAAACGCCCCCCTGACCCTGTCGGACATAGCGTTCGGCGGTAGGTATGGGGGCGCGAGTAAAATTTGAGGCTGGGTCGCTGCGCACGGCGATGACGTCATCGCTGGATGTGCAGCGCTGCGGGGCGCTACCGCCTCCGCTAACCTCCCACTGAATTTCACGGGAGGCGTTAGCGGCGCCACGCCCAGGAGGCACAAAGCAACCGAATTTTTCCCCCTTGGTGTTTAAGCTGTGCGTACATTGTGCAGACCTGTGCGTACATTGTGCAGACCTGTGCGTACATTGTGCAGACCTGTGCGTACTATTGGGACTGAACATGGCCAGAAGCCATTATGCAGCAGTGACTCGTACTTGATTGATGCCATCTGTTTATAGATCTGACCTAACCTCCAATATAACCAATCAGCAGCAGAAAGGAGACCTTCATACCTTCCATCTAGGTTGGATTAGATCTAGGTTCACAATGTGAGTACACAATGTGCCAGCCAGGTTCCAGCTTCACCACAAAACCACATAAAAGATCTATTTAACAACTGAGGCTAACTCACTTTCACAGGATAAAGTAATCAAAAAATAATCAACTTGCTCAGGGATCGGAGGGTTCAACTTCTAATTGACATTAATTGCGTTTCTTTTTGTAAAAAAAATATTATTCTCTCTAGTTTTGACCCCCGTTCATCGAAGACTTAGATGACTTATTGGGTTAATGCCCCATCCGTGGATGGCAACCCATGGGTACCTGACCCTAAGGGCCATTGTTCCTGTTTGATAAAAAGAAAGACTTGCATTTTTCTAGCGCCTTTCACAATCTCAGGACGTCCCAAAGCACTTTACAGCCAATGAATTACTTTTGGAGTGTAGTCACTGTTGTAACGTTGGAAACCTGGCAGCTAATGTGTGCGCACAGCAAGGTCCCGCAAACAGCAATGTGACAATGACCAGTTAATTTGTTCTAGTGATGTTGGTTGAGGGATAAATATTGGCCAGGACACCGGGAGAACTCCCCTGCTCATATTCGAAGTAGTGGCATGGGATCTTTTACATCCACCTGAGAGGGCAGATGGGGCCACGGTTTAACTGAGTCTTATCCGAAAGACAGCACCTCCTACTGTGCAGCACTCTGTCAGTACTGCACTGGGAGTGTCCTTGTAGATTTTATGCTCAAGTCCCTGCAGTGGGACTTGAACCTACAACCTTCTGACTCCGAGGCGAGAGTGCTACCAACTGAGACCAGTCGATGAGTATTGGTAGACTTTTTAAACTGAGGGCATCACAACTAACCTTGATCCTAGTCCTTGCCCATCGTCCACTCGCGTACACTTTGCAGCAAGGAGGGGCCAGATAACTATCGATTGGGAAGCCAAGCTGACTTTTACCCTCCCTAGCACAAGACCACTTGTAATGCACCTGTCATTACCCTGGTTCAATTAGTCGGGTTGCCAGTCCTGCAGGATTGTCCTGGAGTCTCGGGAATGAAAGATTAATCTCCCAGACACTGGTGCAAGCAATTAGGGAGAACACTTATAGGGGCATTTAAAATAAAATAGGTTTTTTTCATTTTCTTTGAACACTTTGGTTCATTAGTTATAAAAATATTGGAGTTGCGGGAGAAAAGGCTGTTTGACTGATGGTCAAGAGTCTGTTTGCTTTCCTGGAATGGAATGGCTGGGTGCTGTGAGGATAGACGTGTCGGCCAATCAATGGTGGGAGCGTGGGGGTGGGGGCGGGGCAGGACGGAGGTCGGACATCACGTGATTGAACCCCCCCCCCCGGCGAATATGTCCACCCAGAGTTGGCAACTCTGAATTAGTTTGTCACAGACTGTGGACCAGATCTGGGATTTTCCTGGTCTGTATCACCCAGTTCCGCATTAGGTGGCGTTCATATTAACCTGAGCCACTGATGGTTGCAGTTCTATTTGCATCATTAGAACAGTGACGTGTGATAACAGTAGCGAGTTATCATTGTCGACTGGTCCTGACTTCTGTGCTTTCAGTAAACATTAACCAGTTTCTTTATTAGCGCGTCAGTAGATGTCGGGATCCTGCAGCAATACTGACAGTCTCTGGCACATAGCAACAGGCAACCATGAATAATAGCACCGGGGTGAGTAGGATTCCAAACAACTGTTTGTTGTCGGGCCACCGTGTACTCTTGAGATATAGGATGGCATGTGTGGGAAGGGCAGGGGGAACAGTACCACTTCAAACTGTGGAGCTGTTCTATTTGGCAGAGATTGTGTGCGGTGGCCGTGTTTGGATGGATTCATTATATATGTCCGGGAGGGAGTTCAGGTTTGTCTCTGTGAACAACTTCTGTCTTATCAGCACTGGGGGTCGAATCTGAATTCAACTTGTGTGGGAAGATTGATTTTTCAGCACCTGAACTGTTACCCAGACCCCTCAATTCGTGCCGCTGTAAGGATTACATATGTTTGTTTGCTTTCTTTCCCATGTGCGCTGGGCGAGAGAGGGTGGGGGGGGATTCTGTCCTGATTTTTGTGTAGTGTCTAGCAAGCAAACTAGAATTGTAACCTCTTGGCTCCAGTGTGGATTAGCCCTTGCCTTTTGTTCTGAATGTCTCCTCTTTATCTGTTAAGACAAAACTTTATAGGGCGGCTAGCCTACTCTTTTTCCTTTGTATAATGCAGGATATAATCTACCTATTCTGCAGATGCCTGATACGACTCTTGCCCGAGCAGGACTCTTGTCACCCCACTGTATATACTATCATCCTGCTGACTTCTAAATTTTGTACTCAATAACTATTATGTGATAGCCGCATTCTCTCCTCTTCCCCCCCGCCCCCCCCCCCCCCCCCCCGTGGCCGAGATGCATTGTGCTCAAATACTCTCTTGCTTTGCAAGTGGTCTTTTTCCTCCATTGGTTGTTTCATCGTTAAGTTGAATTATTGTCATTGCTATAGAAGTTTTGCTGAGACGTTATAATTTGCTGCTCAGACCACTGTGTACACCTCTGGTTGCTCAGACCACTGTGTACACCTCTGGTTGCTCAGACCACTGTGTACACCTCTGGTTGCTCAGACCACTGTGTACACCTCTGGTTGCTCAGACCACTGTGTACACCTCTGGTTGCTCAGACCACTGTGTACACCTCTGGTTGCTCAGACCACTGTGTACACCTCTGGTTGCTCAGACCACTGTGTACACCTCTGGTTGCTCAGACCACTGTGTACACCTCTGGTTGCTCAGACCACTGTACACCTCTGGTTGCTCAGACCACTGTGTACACCTCTGGTTGCTGAATTTCGAAAGGCGTGTACATACATTGAGGAAGGTGCAAAGATGAGCAGCAAGACTGATCCTAAATGCAAAGGGGAATGCTTTATCAGAAAGATTAGAGAAGCATAAACTTGACAGTCTGGAGAGAAGATAAGTGAAGATTCTTATCAAGGCATATAAATTGTATGAAATGACACGGACAAGGTGAACCTAGAGTATTATCTTGGGTATATGTCTCGTGTGAAAGGTAGCACACCTGCCATGTGGCATTCCTTCAGTACTGCCTTAGTGTTGGCCTAGATTATGAATTGTAGTCCTGGAGTGCGGTTTGAACTCGCAATCTTTTGCCTCCAAGGCAAGAGTGCACCTATCCTCCTCTGCACTCTCCTTCGCTCTTCCTCTCTTGCTGTCCCGCTCGGTCTCGCACCTCCTCTCGTGCTGCCCCCGTCCCTCTGCTCTCGCACTCCCTCGCCTGAGTGCACTCCCTCCTCCTCTGGCGCTCCCCCACTCCTCTTTCGAGCTCTCTCCCTTCACGCATGCTTTCTCCATTCCGCTTCCCTGCACTGTCCTTTTCCCTCTCCACCCCTTGTTTTTGTGTTCTCTCTCTCCCCTCCCCTCCCCCACAATGACTGCAAGAAAGAAATAGCAAATTTCACATCTTCAGGACGTCTCAATGCTTCATAAACAATTATTTACTTTTGAACTGTAGGTATTTTTTATGTAGGGCAAACATGATAGCAAATTTGCGCATAGCAAGGCCCAAAAAATAGCAAATAGAGGGGAACCAGTTATTGTGTTGGTTGAGGGGCAAGTGTTGGCTAGGACATCGGGACACTTCTCGGTGCCATGGGATCCTTTATGTGCACTTGGGACTGACTTGATCTCGGTTTAGTGGCTTATCTCAAAGATAGTATCTCTGTCAATGCAGCACTCCCTCAGTACAGCACTGAAGAGCCAGCCTAGATTACATGCTCAAATCCTGGAGTAGGACTCAACCCACAACCTTTTGACTTGAGATATGAGCGTGCAACCACTATGTCAAACTGACATGAGAGTTGAAAGTCCAGGGTGAGGCTATACTGTCGAGTTTAGATAAAATGATGAAGGGAAATTGTAGCTGAAACTGGGACCAGTTCCCCACACACACAGTACAGCAGAGAAGTACTTTAATCTGGAAGCGCAGCAGGAAGAGGAATGAATTTATCCCACCTAAATAGCTGAAATATTTTAAAAAGGAAGGATAAAATAAACAGGTCACCCACAAATGTCCTAATAAATGATAAAGAAGCATTTCATGTAATGTAGTGGCTATCGATGCTCTAAATCAGTACATCCTTGTTGTGACCGTCAGATTTTGAAATGATTTTCGAGCAGGGAATGGATCTTGGGCCACTCGCATTGATCCACAACATTAATCTGACTGCGATTGTACGATTAACTTTATTTGCAGAGATCAGAAATTAATTTTGGTCAAGACTTCTATGCATTTTACGCAGTTCAATATGGTGCGTGGGTTTCCTCCGGGTGCTCCGGTTTCCTCCCACAGTCCAAAGATGTGCGGGTTAGGTTGATTGGCCATGATAAAAATTGACCCTTAGTGTTAGTGGGGATTAAATATGTGGGGTTACGGGGATAGGGCTTGGGTGGGATGACTGTCGGTGTAGGGACCGGGTGCTAGGGTTTGGATGATCAGCCATGATCTCGTTGAATGGCGGAGCAGGGCCGAATGGCCTACTCCTGCTCCTATCTTCTATGTTTCTATGTGCTTTGGAATCATAGAATGTTACATTGCAGAAGCAGACCATTCAGCCCATCAAATCTGCTGCAGTGCTGGTCTTCATTTGAGTCACCTAGTGTTCTCCCACACTCTCCCTATAATTTTCAATTCCTCTTTCCCAAGCAAATATCGAATTACTATTAAAACTCTGGGTTAATAACAGCTTGAGGCAGAGAATTCCACATTCTACACACCATCTGTGAAGAATTTTTTAGAACTTCACCTTTAAAAGAGTCTAAATGGAGTCAAGGAGCAAATGGATCATGGGGCACAGATACACAAATCACAAAGTAGTGACACAGGTTAATAAGGCCACTTAAAATAAAAAAGCAAACAAAGCATTGGGTCTCAATTCTAGAGGGATAGTATTGAAAAGCAGAGAAGTTATATTAAACTTGTACAGAACCTTGGTTAGACCACACTTGGAGTACTGTGCAAGTTCTGGTCGCCACATTATAAAGGGGATATAGAGGTACTGGCGAAGGTGCAAAACAGATTTACATGGGTGATGTCAGAACTGAGGTTGACATGAATCTTGTCATTCATGTGGAAATGACATGAAATGATACTGGGCGGCCTGCTGGTGGCACTGTCCAGGGAGAGTATAAATACTTGGGCATGGGCCCAGCTTGCTCAGGACATTCTTTTACAGGAACTAGTGAAGGACACAACTAGACCTCCATGTTGTAAAACAGTTGATTAAAGCTTTGTTTAATGCTTAGACCAAGTGCCTAGTAGTTTTCTTATGTCAGAGGTTATAACCATCAGGAAAGATTGAACAGGCTTGGGATCTTTTCTCTAGAAAAGCGAAGGATGAGAAGTGACCTGATAGAGGTCTTTAAAATTACGAGTGAGTTTGATAGGGTGGAGAAGATGTTTGCACTTGTGGGGAAGTCCAATTCTAGGCGCCATGAATGTAAGATGGTCACCTGTGTAATTCTTTCTGTGATTATCTTGACTTTATGGCCAGTGGAAACAAGCCATCACTACTTACTTTATAACTCTTCATAAAGCAAATTGTGGTGGGGAGAGAGTGTCACTGCTGGGGCTGCTCTTGCTGCCAGAGGTCTGGGAGTAACCAGACATTCACGGTTTGTGTGTGTTGGGGTGAGATCAGAGCAAAGAAAGGTGAAATGGATGGATGATTTACTCGTCTCAATGACAGCGGGGTTGGCCAGTCGCTAACTAAGTGGAACAACAACTTGCATTTATATAGCGCCTTTAAGGTAGTAAAACATCCCAAGGCGCTTCACAAGAGTGTCATCAGACCAAAAACTGATACGGAACAAAAGGAGGCGGTATTAGGACAGGTGACTAAAAGCTCGGTGAAGGAAGTAAGTTTTAAGGTGGGGCTTAAAGTAAGTGAGCGGCAAAGAGGTTTTGGGAGGGAATTCCCGAGCTTGGGGCCTAGACGGCTGAGGGCACAGCCGCTAATTGTGGGGCAAAAGGAGTAGGCGATGCAGAGTGCTTGAAGGGTTGTAGGGCTGGAGGCGTTTACAGAGATTGGGAGACGCCAGGCCATGGAGGGATTTGAATACAAGGATAAACATTTTTAAATTGAGGCGTTGGTGGACTGGGTGCCAGTGTAGCAGGAGTTGTGGGTTAGAATATGGACAGCAGAGTTTTGGATGAGCTCAAGTTAATGAAGGGTGGAAGATGAGAGGCCGGCCAGGTGAGCATTGGAATAGTCAACTTTGGAGCTAACACAAGCATGGATGACGGCTTCAGCGCAGATGGGCTGATGCAGGGGCGGAGAAGGGCGATGTTATGGAGGTGGAAGTCAGCGGTCTTTGTGATGGAGAGGAAATGTGAAGGATTCTTTATTTTTGTGGGGACCAGCTCTTTGTACAGGAAATTTTGAGTTATCCGGAGGCGAACCGTCCGGCAAGCTGGAGCCACCGGCAAAAATCAGGAGCCGTTTTTTATTCTTTTCGTTTGTTTTCTTTGCTTTTTTTTCCCCAGTCAAGCACTGCAAGGTCTGTAGCTATAGCAACAGCTTCAGCTACAGACGCTTGCAGCTGCACCCGACTGTTTAGAAGCTGTTGCTAAGCAACAGTGTTTGTTGTCAGATACGGAGATCAGAATCTCCATATCTTTCAACATTAACTCTGGAGTGTCCGGCAGTTTTGAGGGAACGGCAGTGAGGATATAGAATGCAAAAAAATGGTAACAACTCGCTTCGCATAGCCAAGGACCCTGTCAATCTAAAATGGAGGATCCTGTCAGCATAAAATGGTGGTGAAATGTCGACATCGCTGAGTCACTTGCATATTGTAAGAAATGATCATGTTAACTCAAGAAACTGTGAAGGCAGCAGGAAGTAAAATAAAAGAAGCTAAACTGATCTGTGACTGCTAATATGGCTGGCACCCACGATGTCACACCTTGCTGGTGGAAGCAGTGTAGGGCGGAGTGCAGAGGTTATACAGACAATAGGCAATCAGAAAACACATTACCATGATTGCAAACGCATTACCATAATGATTAGGTGATCGTGAAACCATTACCAGCATATTTACTTAACTATAAACCATTCAGTGAAATGTGACTTCTTTGTTTCATACTGCCAGGCCAGGAAATCAAATTAAATGTATACGTGTACAGCTCGGGATTGGTGCAGACTGTACGATGTGTTAATGTCTTCTCAAATGCAAGTATAATAATGTGGCACACTGTATGAAAGATTGCTTGCTCTGGTTTAGCCTGTCGGGACTCTTCTGGAGTCAGGACTGTGCTGTATCAGAGTAAGTCTCCCGGGATGACGGAATAAAAAACTGTTGAACTCCACCAGTATTCGACTCAGTGTTTGTACTGAACCAGATTGAGGACCAAAAGAATCCGTTTCAACAGCAGCAGCTCGGTCCCGTCGGTGCCGGATAGCGCAAAGTTTCTTGTAACTGGTCGGGGAGGAGTACTGATGTAGCCTAGTACTGATTCCCCAGGAATACCTGCTGCATTGCGCTGTCTGCCTGGCAGTGTGCATTTTATTTGTTTTTCAAAACTGACACGCTTGAGAAATGTGGCTCAGCTTTCGTGTCAATATTTACCACTGGGCAGAGAAGTTAGCCCTGTAATGATTCATGTCTCTGAAACCTTTCACCATCGCGCTTTCCATTGACTGATTTGTGTAGCGGGGTGCTCTTTTCTTAGTTGTCTTCAAAGCAGTCCTGCTCTATATGTGGTCCTGGGTTTTATTTTTGAGAAACCAAAGTGATGGGTCAAGGCCCACAGAGCAGGTGGTGACTTGGGGAGAATGCAGGGGGTGGGTCGGCTTAGAGCCAAGCCCACAGGACATGGTCACTGGTGGTGATTTTGAAAATTCTCAGTTCAAATATTGCAACACTGAAATAAACACTACTATTACAGTAAAGAAAGTACTCAAACATCAAGAATCCCTTGATGCAAATCCTGAACTGCTAAAATAAACAATTTTATACATGTCCCTTTTTAACCTGCTATTCTTTCCTTCCCAGCTCGCGCTCTCCGTCCTAGTTCCAGTCATGAGCTTTTAAACTTTGTCTCGTGCCATGCTATCCTTTTACGAGAGCACATTGTTCTCTATAGTGTTGTTGTACTTGTGTAATACAGAGACCCAGGGCGCAAATAGATGGGACTAGCTGCCTGCACTTACTGGAACTGCAAGGCTGTCAGCAGCGTGAGGAGTGAGGGAGCGGGGGTTGGCTGTTGTAAAAATAGCTGATGGCTGTGATGTGGGGTTTGAAGCTCGGCTCCGGATCAAAGAGGACACAGGTCACATCTGAGTGAGCAGGCAGGGAGTTATTGGCTGGGGTGGAGCCGGATGGTCTCGGCCTTGCTGACGTTGAATTGAAGGAAGCTCGGTAATAACCCATGGAGCAAGAGTGCCTGGGGCAGTAAACTCGTCTGGCGCACTAAAGTGATACCATTCACAGCATCACTTTGAGTGGTCAGTGTACTTTTCTTCCTGTGGTTGCAAATACTAGTCAGGGAAGGTTGCAAAGTTGAGTTTTCCAAATGAACGGGCGCTGTTTCTGATGCTGTCACCCCAGGCTGTCTAATTGAATGAGACCTTTCACTGTGTACGTGGAAGTGCAAACACGCCAACTCTGCAAATCGGCTTTATACATCTGGTTGCCAGTACCTAGCCTTGCAATTTAATTTCCTGCTGTTTTGCTCTGGAACAGTGCCCCAGGGTGGGTGGAGATTAGCTTTTAAGTGGCTAAAAGGCTGGGCAGCGACAGAGATCACGAGCGATGACTCGTGTCGTGAGACCAAAGCCACATCAAGCGCCAGAAACTTGCTGCCAAAAAGAGAGTGTGGATTAAAAAGTTATTCAACAGTCCCAAGATACGGACGGATCATTTCCGAAGCCTTTTTACACAACAAGGAATGCCTTGCATTTTCATGCTCAAATGTCTAAGTGTGCGTGGAGAGACACATGCACAGCTCATGTGAAGCAAAGACTCCTTCCTTGGGCAGCACGGTGGCATCGTGGTTAGCACTGTTGCCTCACAGCGCCAGGGACCCGGGTTCAAATCCGGCCTCGGGTGACTGTCTGTGTGGAGTTTGCACATTCTCCCCGTGTTTGCGTGGGTTTCCTCCGGGTGCTCCGGTTTCCTCCCACAGTCCAAAGATGTGCGGGTTAGGTTGATTGGCCATGATAAAAAAATTGGCCCTTAGTGTTAGGGGGGATTAAATACGCGGGGTTACGGGGATAGGGCTTGGGTGGGATGGCTGTCGGTGTAGGGACCGGGTGCTAGGGTTTGGATGATCAGCCATGATCTCGTTGCATGGCGGAGCAGGCTCGAAGGGCCGAATGGCCTACTCCTGCTCCTATCTTCTATGTTTCTATGTTTGAGATTTGTGCTTTGAGCTGCTCTGGGTTTAGGTAGCTCAGCCAGCACCTGGCTACTGGGGACATGTTTGGACCAGTCTGACGCTTTATCTCCTGTGTTTCTAATGAGACCTGGAGTGAAGCACGAAACTAAATTCTGGAATTGACTTAATATGCTCTGATTATTTTTCCTTACACATTACAATGTTTCTTGCACTCGGAAGCACAAGATTGTTTGGTGGAGAGGGGTGAGGCTGTGCTATACTTGGCTGTCTGTCTTTGGGCCAGGACGCTCAGGGATGTCCAATTTTTGTTGACTAGTGTGTTCTCCTGTTGCATCACAGATTGCTTAATGATGTGTAGAATTAGATTGGTTAAAAGTTTACTTACACTGGGGACAACAGTAGTCTGTGGTGCAGGACTAAACATTTTGAGCCATCTCTTATGAAGACTCTTGACTTCCTGCTGGGAATCAGAAGAACTTGCATTTATATAGCGACCACAGGACATCTCAAAGAAGTTTGCAGCCAATTAAGTACTTTTGAAGTGTTGTCCTTGTTGTAAATTTGTGCACAGCAAGGTTCCACAATAAAATAAAGTGCCAGTAATCTATTTTACTAGAATTGGTTGAGGGATTAATGTTGACTAGGATACAAGTAGAACTCCTCTTCAAATAGGGATCTTTTACATCCACCTGAGAGGACAGACATGGTTTAACATCTCATCTGAAAGAACACCACCTCGGCAGTGCTGCACTCCATTAGTACTGCACTAATGTGTTAGCCTGGATCATGTGCTCAAGTCCCTGGAGTGGGGTTTGAACCCACCTCCTTCTGACTCCGAGGCAAGCGTGCTACCACTGAGCAAAGGCCGAGTGCCCATCCTTTACATGTAACCCTAGACAAAAGGGCCTGAGGGGAGAGAATCACAGCTGAGCCTGATATGTCCCTGTACTTGTGTATAAACATATACGCACACGTCCAGCACAGGTCACTGCACAATGATCAGGAGCAGGTACCCGGGCTGCTTTTTCTCTTCCTCACCTCTGGTGTGCTGAGGTGAATTGTACAACCTCAGCTGTTGCTCTATTTGAGTTCAATTAACTCAGCACAGATGCAAGACCTTCTGGTCTGTAGGACTTGGTACCATAGCATGTGGTGCATTTATCTGCTAAGTCAACTGGGAAACTTGGGGCTGAACTTCTCTCAAAATCTAGTACGATAGCAAAATACTCCGGATGCTGGAAATCCGAAATAACAGAAAATGCTGGAAAAACTCAGCAGGCCAGGCAACATCCGTGGAGAGAAAATAGAGTCAACGTTTCGGGTCAAAACCCTTTGTCAAGACTGGAAAGGCACAGGAAATGAAATAGATTAAGAGGCCAGGCTGGGAGAGAACAAAAGAGAAGCGAAGAGACATTAAGAGGTATTCAAAACGAGACGAGATGGTGATAGGACTAGTGGAGACAAAGGACGGCCCTAGATTAGGTGTGAAATGCGCTGGCAGAATGGGAGACAGCTGCCATGTGGGAGAGAAAAAAAGGGAGGGGGGGGGGGGAAAGGGTCAAAACAAAGGTGTGGATAAAAAATAAGTAAAAATGTAATAGGGGCCGAGGTTATGATCTGAAATTGTTGAACTCGATGTTGAGTCCGGAAGGCTGTAAAGTGCCTAATCGGACGATGAGGTGCTGTTCCTCGAGTTTACGCTGGGTTTCCGTGGAACAATGCAAGAGCCCGAGTACGCCGAGGTCTGAGTGGGAATGGGGCGGTGAATTAAAATGACAGGCGACCGGAAGCTCGTTCAGTCCGTAAGGATGACCCCGAGCTTCCTGGCCTGCTGAGTTTTTCCAGCATTTTCTGCTGTTATTTCTCTCTCGATCTTGTTGCTGTTCTGCTACCACTAAGCACTGCCAGAATCTTCCATGCCATCTATTTTTTTCATATCCAGTATTAGCCTCTTGATGCACATCATTGGCTGTAAAGCGCTGAGATGTCCTGAGGTTGTAAAAGGTGCTATCTAAATGCAAGTCTTATTTTTGTCTGCCTTAATTGGATTGTGCTACTTGGCACCATTGTGTGGCAAGAGTGGGCACTGCAAGAATATAACATTTCAAATCAAATCAATTTTTATTTGCCGTATGTATTACTACAATGGAATGTTTTTACTCCCCAATCACTTCCACAATAGGCTGTGGGAGCTCACAGAGACACGTCGCTGTTCTACAGCGCCATGTTCAGTAAAAGTCAATTCAGTTGCGTCCAATGGCAGTGGGAACGCGATGTCCATCAGCCGCTCTGTCTCCGCGGACGACTTCCCCCTGTTGCCGGCTCCACAACATGGTGTCCTCCTTCTCACGCTCACCGTCTGGCCTCGGGTCTCCATGCCCGACTATCCCTCCTTCCCCTCGAACTTCGAGCTTCCCGCACTGTCGCCGGTTCAAATTTGCAACGGTCCGGGGCCTGCCTCTCACGCTCACGTCTGGCCTCCAACCGCCATACGCGGCTCTTCCCCGTTTTCCCCCCCCCCCCCCCCAGTCCGAAACAGAAATTCACGACGACCATGAGTTACCGCAGGACTGTTTATATTCGTAAGAATATTTTCGCATGGTAACCAGTTTGTGGAAATACTCTTATCACAAGCACCGTGGACCTGTATACAGAGCATTGGTGATTTACTTTCTCTAAATCTGTGCACTGCTCCTCCATGTGTGAGCATTATAGAAGTTTGTGACACAGAAGGAGGCCATTCGGCCCATCGTGTCTGTGCTGGCTGAAGAAGAGCTATCCAGCCTAATCCCACTTTCCAGCTCTTGGTCCGTAGCCTTGTAGGCTGCGGTAAGTAGATAAGTCGACGGTAGTTACTGTGTTACATAGCAATAAATGTGGGGTTACTGAAAAACAGGAGGTTGTGGCAGAACCACTGGATGACTCTGGCTAACTGTATATAATTCTCTTTAACGATGTTCTAACACCAGCCTAAACCTGTACCATTGTGTTCGGCATTACTGTGTTTTGTATATAGAGTTTGCATGTACGGGGCGTGGCCCCTTTAAGAGCGCGGGCAAACGCGATGATGTCACGTCGCAAACCACGGGGCTGCCCAGGCAGTCCTCGTGGCATCTCCGTTGAGCAAAGACCTGTTTAGTTGTTCTCTTGTGTCGATCTCCGTTATTCGTTGGAATTCATTAATTCCTACAAGGTTCTGTTGGTCAAAGGGCGTGAGAGGGGAAAGGTTCAAAAAGTGGAAAAAGAGCAAGAAAGTTTTCTCTAAACTGATAAAGAAGAAAAATGAATGATTTTTTTTCTGTCCACAATGTTCAGACTCAGTGAACACAGGTCCAGTAACTTTCAACCCACAAGTCCTGCTGCAACAATTCCTCTGACTGCTCACAGCATCTGAACCTACAGCTGTTTCCAAGGTAGCTGCACTTAAGGCTGTCCTCACACGATGTCCAAGATTATGCTCCTTTTCAGCAGGTGTCCCTGGACTGATCATTTCTCTGTTACTCCCCTGACGCCCAAAGGCCAACTTTAGATCCATCCGCACTGAAGTAAGCTGACAGCACAGGCTGCGGTTTGAACCCGGGACTTTTATCTGGCCTGTGTTTCTATGGCTATGCTTGGTAGTGCATTAAACCTCCGCCACTGGGGAGCTGTTTGAAAAGTTCAAATGTTTTTTGATCGTTGTGTGTCTTCCTTACTGAATGGTGGTAGATGTTCAGTAAATATACACATTAAACACTTTTACCCGTATTGAGAGTGTATGTAAGGTGTTTTCTACTAACATTAGTGCATGTGATTAAAATGGTGTTGCCATCACTACACCTGCAGCCAGTCAGCTATTTCTATTGGACGGCACTGGTGTAAACGACCCAACCTTCAGTCCTCGGCCTCTTACACTGTTCCAATGAAACTCAACTTAAGCTCGAGGAACAGTACCTCCTCTTTCAATTAGGCACTTTACAGCCTTCTGGACTCCACATTGAGTTCAACAATTTTAGATCATAACCACTGCCCCATTTTTTTGGACAGCAGGTGTTGATGATTCTGCTATTGAGTATAAAAGTAAAGACGTCTTACTGCAATTAAATAGGGCCCTGGTGAGACCACACCTGGAGTACTGTGTCCAGTTTTGGTCTCCATACCTAAGGAAGGATATACTTGCCAAAGAGGGAGTGCAACAATGGTTCACCAGGCTGGTTCCTGGGATGGGGGGATTGTCCTATGAGGACAGAAGATTGAGTAGACGAGGCCTATATTCTTTAGAGTTTAGAAGAATGAGAGGTGATCTCATTGAAACATACAAAATTCTTACAGGGCTTGACAGGGTAGATGTAGGGAGGATGTTTCCCCTGGCTGGGGAGTCTAGAACCAGAGGTCACAGTCTCAGAATAAGGGGTTAGCCATTTAGGCTCTTGACCTCGTCCTCACCAATCTAACTGTCGCAGATGCATCTGTCCATGACAGTATTGGTAGCAGTGACCACCGCAGTCATTGTGGAGACGAAGTCCCGTCTTCATACTGAGGACACCCTCCATCGTGTTGTGTGGAACTACCACTGTACTAAATGGGATAGATGCAGAACAGATCTAGCAACTCAAAACTGGGCATCCATGAGGCGCTGTGGGCCATCAGCAGCAGAATTGTATTCCACCACAATTTGTAACCTCGTGGCCTGGCATATCCCTCACTCTCTACCATTACCATCAAGACAGAGGACTAACCCTGGTTCAATAAGGAGTGTAGAAGAGCATGCCAGGAGCAGCACCAGGCGTACCTAAAAAATGAGGTGACAACCTGGGGAAGCTGCAACACAGGACTACATGCATGCTAAACAGCGGCAGCAGCATGCTATAGACAGAGCTAAGTGATTCCACAATCAACGGATCAGATCAAAGCTGCAGTCCTGCCACATCCAGTTGTGAATGGTGGTGGACAATTAAACAACTAACTGGAGGAGGGGACTCCATGAATATCCCCATCCTCAATGATGGCAGAGCCCAGTATGTGAGTGCAAAAGACGAGGCTGAAGCATTTGCAACCATCTTCAGCCAGAAGTGCCGAGTGGATGATCCATATCGATCTACTCCTGAGGTCCCCACCATCACAGAAGCCAGTCTTCAGCCAATTCGATTCACTCCATGTGATATCAAGAAACGGCTGAGCGCACTGGATACAGCAAAGGCTATGGGCCCCGACAACATCCCGGCTATCGTGCTGAAGATTTGTGCTCCAGAACTAGTCGCACCTCTAGCCAAGCTGTTCCAGTACAGCTGCAACACTGGCATCTATCCGACAATGTGGAAAACTGCCCAGGTATGCCCTGTCCACAAAAAGCAGGACAAATTCAACCCGGCCAATTACCGCCCCATCAGTCTACTCTCAATCATCAGCAAAGTGATGGAAGGTGTCATCAACAGTGCTACCACGCGGCACTTACTCGCCAATAACCTGCTCACTGATGCCCAGTTTGGATTCCGCCAAGACCACTCGGCTCCCGACCTCACTACAGCCTTAGTCCAAACATGGACAAAGGAGCTGAATTCCAGAGGTGAGGTGAGAGTGACTGCCCTTGACATCAAGGCAGCATTTGACCGAGTGTGACATCAAGGAGCCCTAGTAAAACTGAAGTCAATGGGAATCGGGGAAAACTTTCCACTGGCTGGAGTCATACCTAGCACAAAGGAAGATGGTTGTGGTGATTGAAGGTCAATCATCACAGCCCCAGGATATCACTGCAGGAGTTCCTCAGGGCAGTGTCCTAGGCCCAACCATCTTCAGCTGCTTCATCAATGACCTTCCCTCCAACATAAGGTCGGAAATGGGGATGTTCGCTGATGACTGCACAGTGTTCAGCGCCATTCACAACTCCTCGGATAATGAAGCAGTCCATGCCCGCATGCAACAAGACCTGGATGACGTTCAAGCTTGGGCTGATAAGTGGCAGGTAACATTCGCGCCACAGAAGTGCCAGGCAATGACTATCTCCAACAATCGAGAGTCTAACCACCGCCCCTTGACATTTAACATTGCCGAATCCCCCACCAACAACATCCTGGGGGGTCACCATTGACTAGAAACTTAACTGGACCAGCCACATAAATACTGTGGTAACAAGAGCAGATCAGAGGCTAGGTATTCTGCGGCGAGTGTCTCACCTCCTGACTCCCCAAAGCCTTCCCACCATCTACAAGGCACAAGTCAGGAGTGTGATAGAATACACTCCACTTGCCTGGATGAGTGCAGCTCCAACAACACTCAAGAAACTCGACCCCATCCAGGACAAAGCAGCCCGCTTGATTGGCACCCCCTCCACCACCTTAAACATTCACTCCCTCCACCACCGGCGTACCGTGGCTGCAGTGTGTACCATCTACAAGCTGCACTGCAGCAACTCACCAAGGCTTCTTCGGCAGCACCTCCCAAATCCCCGACCTCTACCACCTAGAAGGACAAGGGCAGCAGGCGCATGGGAACACCACCACCTCCAAGTCGCACACCATCCTGACTTGGAAGTATATCGCTGATCCTTCATCATCGCTGGGTCCAAGTCCTGGAACTCCCTCCCTAACAGCACTGTGGGAGCACCTTCACCACACGGACTGCAGTGGTTCAAGAAGGTGGCTGACCACCACCTCGAGGGCAATTAGGAATGGGCAATAAATGCTGGCCTTGCTAGCGACGCCCACATCCCATAAACAAATTTAAAAAAAAGGACTGAGATGAGAAATTTCTTCACTCGGGGTGTGGTGAATCTTTGGAATTCTCTACCCCAGAGGGCTGTGGAGGCTCAGTCGTTGAGTATATTCAAGACAGAGATCGATAGATTTTTGGATATTAAGGGAATCGAGGGATATGGGGATAGTTCAGGAAAGTGGAGATGAGGTAGAAGATCAGCCATGATCTTATTGAATAGCCCGATCGACTCGAAGGGCCAAATGGCCTACTCCTGCTCCTATTTTTTATGTTCTATTCCTATTTGCACCTCCTTTAGATTCATCTTTTGTTTCTTTACTTGTCCCATTACCATCTCCTTTTGCTTTGCACCATCATCCCTTTTGTCATGTAACCTCTCCCGCCTTTCACCCTATCACAGACCTTCCCTTTTTGTTCTTTCCTCCCCTCCCCCTTTCGCTGCCCCTGTACTTGCTCAAAACCCGTTATATCTCTAACTTTTTCCAGTTCTGATGAAAGGTCATCGACCTGAAACATTAACTCTGTTTCTTTCTCCAAGGATGCTGCCTGACCTGCCGAGTGTTTCCAGCATTTTCTGTTTTTAGTTCCAGTAATTCTGTGTTGCCAGAAAACAAGTGTGTTTACTGCCGGTGCCACAATCAAATCCGTCACGAGTGTAAACGGATTGCTCTGATCATCACATCGCTCTAAACTCGATTAGTGATCCAGTAACTCCTGAAACCTGATTTAACTTCAAATGTCAAGCGGAGCACCGAGACCCAGAGGCGGCTCTTGTCTGGCCGAGCGGGTAAATCATTGCCAATTAACTGCATTAGGAGGATAGAAAATTAATTCGGAATCAGATTAAGAGATTATCTTCTCTTAACTCCAGCCACAAAATCGGAGTGGGGGTTGTCCCTTTGTGGCGTGGTTAGTTTGTGGGAGACTGTTGAGGTGAGTTGCAGAGTTGGTTGGGGTGTGTATATATAAAATTATAGCATTACTTTCCACATAATGTGTACCTAAATCTCAGGCAGATTTTGCAGTGTGAAATATTAAAACGTGGGCTCAGGAGCTCTTTATCTTAGTTAGTTCCATGAGGACTGAGGCTGCTGAAGTATAAAGGGTATAAAATAAATTGCACATCCGCTGTCCAATCTCCAAATAAACCTCCTGGATTAATAATCTTACCTCCTAAGTCATCAAAGTCTCTCCACTGGTATATATTCTTAATTTTCATACAAATCGATTGAAAAGATTTGAAAACAGACAGCAAATGGAGTGAAAAGTTTGTGAATTTAACCGAGTCAACATTCTATGAAGGAGTTAGATATATTTCTTAAGGCTAAAGGGATCAAGGGATATGGGGAGAGGGCAGGGACAGGGTACGGAATTTGGATGATCAGCCATGATCTCATTGAATGGCGGAGCAGGCTCGAGGGGCCGAATGGCCGACTCCTGCTCCTATCTTCTATGTTTCTATGTCTGAAGGGAAAGGGGTTCTTGCTTCCAATGAAGGAAATCGTGTGGATCAGTGAGACTGAGCAGCAGTAAATCTACAGATGCCCTGAGACCTGGGATAAGGTTCATGCTTTTTAAGACCCTGGGGCAGTGAGTGATGCTTACTGCCTCCCCTGAGGCTGTAAGTCTTGTGATTACATCACCATGTACGTCGATGTGATGTGAATGGAACATGTTGTGAACTGAAACCGCTTCCTCGCCCTGGGGCTGGGCCTGCAGGAAGCCTCTTCCTCCAGCTCCTGCCGCTCCACAATGCTATCTACTCCGCCTGTTCCAAGCTACAATACAGGCTGAATTTTAACAGCATAAATCAACGATCAAGAGGCCAGAATTAGAGGAGCGCAGATACCTCGGGGGGGGGGGGGGTAGCTGGAGGTGATTAGAGATAGGGAAGGGGCGAGGCCACGGAGGGATTTGAAAACAAGAACGATAATTTTAAAATCGAGGCGTTGTCGGACCGGGGGGCAGTGAGCACAGAGGTGATGGGCAAACGGGGCTTGGTGTGAGTTAGGACACGGGGCAGTGAGCACAGGGGGTGATGGGTGAACGGGACTTGGTGTGAGTTAGGACACGGGGCAGTGAGCACAGAGGTGATGGGTGAACGGGACTTGGTGCGAGTTAGGACACGGGGCAGTGAGCACAGGGGGTGATGGGCAAACGGGACTTGGAGCGAGTTAGGACACGGGCAGTGAGCACAGAGGTGATGGGTGAACGGGACTTGGTGTGAGTTAGGACACGGGGCAGTGAGCACAGGGGTGATGGGCAAACGGGGCTTGGTGTGAGTTAGGACACGGGGCAGTGAGCACTGGGGTGATGGGCAAACGGGGCTTGGTGTGAGTTAGGACACGGGGCAGTGAGCACAGGGGGTGATGGGCAAACGGGACTTGGAGCGAGTTAGGACACGGGCAGTGAGCACAGGGGGTGATGGATGAACGGGACTGGGTGCGAGTTAGGACACGGGCAGTGAGCACAGCGGGTGATGGGTGAACGGGGCTTGGTGCGAGTTAGGACACGGGGCAGTGAGCACGGGGTGATGGGCAAACGGGGCTGGGTGTGAGTTAGGACACGGGGCAGTGAGCACTGGGGTGATGGGCAAACGGGGCTTGGTGTGAGTTAGGGCACGGGGCAGTGAGCACAGGGGGTGATGGGCAAACGGGGCTTGGTGCGAGTTAGGACACGGGCAGCCGAGTTTTGGATGACCGAGTTTTGGATGACCAAGTTTACGTAGGGTAGAACGTGGGAGGCCGGCCAGGAGTGCGTTGGAATAGTCAAACCTAGAGGTAACAAAGGCATGGATGAGGGCTTCTGCAGTAGATGAGCTGAGGCAAGGGCAGAGACGGGCGATGTTATGGAGGTAGAAATAGGCGGTCTTAGTTAAGACATGGATATGTGGTCGGAAGCTCATTTCAGGGTCAAATATAACACCAAGGTTGCGAACAGTGTGGTTCAGCCTCAGATAGATGCTCGGGAGAGGGAATGGAGTTTATGGCGGGAACTGAAGATAAACACAGTACTTGAGGTGTGGCCTGACCAGTGCATTGTAAAACAGCAGCGTAATTTCTGTAGATTTATATTGAAGCTGTTGCAACCACGTGATCAACTTTTTTTTTAATACTGATGCCAATCTGCAGCATTTCCCTCTGTTCGAAAGAAAAGAAAAATTTGTTGGGGGCAAATTTGAAGTGTGTATTACGGCCAGATAGAGCGATCTAATAACACGTGCTTCTATTTTCAGGCATTCACTGAGAGTCTCGAACTAATTTTCTCCACCATTGCGATGAATATGTCAATGGGTGACCAACATGGCACTATGCTAATGGCTTCCGGCGGCCCCCCTCACCACCACCCGACGTCTGCACCGGGGCATGATATGATGATGATGGTAAGGACTCTCTCCCCTATCCCAATGTCTTGGGGTCTGCAGTAAATCTGTCCCTTGGCTGAAACAGCAAGTTGGTGGGATTTGGAATTCCATGTGGGGGTTCTCGGTGAATGGAGGAAGCTGAGTTTGGTTGGGAGTGGGGTGTGGAAGAGTCTGTGTGGAATGTTACAACACTCAAATGCTCCGTTCAGGCACCATTCCGTGTAAAGTTGGATCCTCCTCATCATTAAGGCGAGGGACTTGATGCACAGTGAGTCATGGAGTAACTGTTTGCAGGGGAGGTGAATCGTTCCTATTGCAGGCAGTTGCAGTGGATACTTTGCTCACAGTTCCAGTCACTATTTCTCCTCTGAATGAAGAGCGTTTCCACCTGGTTACTATAACCATTGTTCAGCTTACTAAAACTGTTTAAAATTTAAGTGTCTGCATTGAAGTGCCAGTAATCGGAGTCAGCGGAACGTGTGCTACAGGAAGCACCTAAGACATTTCTTCAGTCTTAGCCGGACAGACTGAGGGAGGCAAAAACATAACCGGCTGCTGATTAAATTGAGAGCACCAGGGAGATGTTAGTTATTTAGTGACCTTTGCCAAAACAGAGGCCGGTGGATGTCGGAGATGCGGCAAATGCAAAAATGTCTTTTATAGAGACCAGGAACCCACTGAGGGATGTGGATCGTTGGTTTTGGTGTGCGGAAGACAGCGTCATTCACAGCACAAGGATAGAATTACATAGTCTGTGTTGGCGTTTATCCTCCCCATGTGCAGCAGCCCTAATCCCATGTGCCTGCCCTGTTCCCATGTCCCCTCATTCCTCTTCAATCACTTATCTGACTTATTCTTAAGTGGTCTCTGCTTCAGTTACTAACTCCGCTAGTGCATTCCACAGTCTTACAACCCTCTTTATTATAAAAAAGGTTTCTCCTGCTCTGTCATAAATCAATTATATTTAATCTTACCTATGTCCCCTTGTTCTAGACCCTTCAACTGCTAGAAACAGCCTGTTCTATCTATTCTGTCCAATCCCATCATAATTTTAAATGCGTAGTTCCTTATGCCAGGTAGTATCCTAGTGAACACCCTCTCTTGCCTCAACGTTGTAAGCAGTTTTTGATCCTAGCCCAATTGCTAGACGGACGGTTCGAATCGCCCCCACCTTACGAAAGTTCTATACCCGGGAATTATTATTCAGAGTGTAAATGGAATAAGTCACGGACAGGAACGCTTCGGTGAAAAATCAAACCTGTATTTATTTGGTTTAACATACACTGGCTAAAACGTGCACTACTAAACGAAATCACTGTCCCTGTGGAGAATAAAATCCAGATTACAATCAACATACATACAGTACAAAACTGGGGACTATAACAAGCAGGAATTCCCTTGTTGCTATGGTGGACTATAATTCCACCCCTACCAACGAATTACCCAGTCGCATAAACCCCTTCGCCTGGCTGAAGCAAACCAAGCTCCCACCCTCGGAATAGCCCAAAAACTTCACTTCTGAGAGACTGTGCTTACCCCCCACACGCGGTCGGTTTCGATCGCTCTGCTCGTCGGCTTCTCTGGTACTTCTTGTTAGTTCGATCTTGTTGGAGCAGGGAGCGAGACAGAGAGAAAGAGAATGGTGGAAAAGAGTCTTATCTTTATAGTGGTCCCTATCTTTTCCCGCCAATCTTTAAAATCCATTTGCTTCTGAGCACTCCGGTGCTTAATCTGTGATGAGTCATGCTCGGACCCATGCGTATTGGGTTAATGGCCCTAAGTCTGGGACATATCTTTTGGTCTGTGTTGGGGAAAAAGACTGGCTCCCTTGTGGCTGGCTGAGGCCAGTGGGTTCATTGTTCTGCTTCTCTTCTGAGATGGAGGTGAGAAGTGCTTTGCATATTAGAGTGGCCTTTTAATCAAGTTCAATGGCCCCCTTCCTTTTTCCAGGACTGTCGGGCGAACCCATACATTCTGGATGATGGACAGTCCTTTTGTCACAGCCAACTGCCTGCGTTCCCTGGAGTTTTAACAAACCAGTCTTTCACGTATCTGCACAGGGCGATTCCCATAACAGGAAAAATACCCTCAGAAAAATCCCATAAAGTCCACAAAATATTCCCGACTAAGTCCATTCTTCAGAGACTTTGCGATCTTCAACGTCCTTCCTATAGTCGTTGTCTTCTTCTTAGGCAGTCCCTCGGAACTGAGGATGACTTGCTTCCACACTAAAAATGAGTTCTCAGGTGACTGATGAGTCCAATGCGGGACCTACAGTCTCTGTCACAGGTGGGGCAGACGGTGGTTGAAGGGGCAGGTGGGTGGGGTGCTTGGGTTGACGTGCGCTCCTTCCGCTGTTTGCACTTGGCTTCCGCTTGCTCCTGGCGAAGAGACTCGGTGTTCGGCACCTTCCCGGATGCTTCTCCTCCACTTTGTGCGGTCTTGGGCCAGGGATTCCCAGGTGTCGATGGGGATGTTGCACTTTTTCCAAGGTGGCTGAGGGTGTCCTTGAAGCGTTTTCTCTGCCCACCTGGAGCTCTCTTGCAGTGTCGGAGCTCCGAGTAGAGCGCTTGTTTTGGGAGTCACGTATCGGGCATGCGGACAATGTGGCCCATCCATCGGAGCTGATTGAGCGTGGTCAAAACTTCGATGCTGGGGATGTTGGCCTGAGCGAGAACACTGACGTCGGTGTGCCTATCCTGCCAATGGATTTGCAGGATCTTGCGGAGGCAGTGTTGGTGGTGCCTGCTGTACATGGTCCATGTCTCTGAAGCATACAGGAGGGCGGGTATCACTACTGCTCTGTAGACCATGAGCTTGGTGCTGGGTTTGAGGTCCTGGTCTTCAAACACACCCTTCCTCAGGCGACCGAAGGCTGCACTGGCACACTGAAGGCGGTGTTGGACTTTGTCATCGACTTCTGCCCTTGTTTACAGTAGGCTCCTGAGGTATGGAAAGTGGTCTGCGTTGTCCAAGGCCTTGTCATGGATTTTGGGGCAGGTTGGTAGAGGACCTTTGTCTTACGGATGTTTAGTGTAAGGCCCATGCTCTCGTATGCTTCGGTGAAGATGGTTTGGAGTTCAGCCTCGGTGTGCGCAGACGCAAGCGTCGTCTGCATACTGTAATTCTACGACGGAGGATGAGACAACCTTGGATCTGGACTGGAGGCGATGGAGGTTGAACAGTTTCTCGTTTGTTCTGTAGATTAGCTCCACTCCAGTGGGGAGCTTACTGAGGGTGAGATGGAGCATTGCAGCCAGGAAGATCGAGAAGAGGTTTGGTGCGATGACACAGCCTTGGTTGACCCCGGTCCGTACGTGTGGTGGATCTGTTGGTCAGGATCATGGCTTGCATGTCATCGTGAAGCAGGCGGAGGATGGTGACAAACTTTTGAGGGCAGCTGAATTTGAGGAGGACACTCCATAATCCCTCACGGTTGACAGCGTCGAAGGCCTTTGTGAGGTCAAGGAAGACCATGTACAGCGGTTGGTGCTGTTCCCTACATTTCTCTTGTAGTTGACACGCGGTGTAGATCATGTCCATTGTGCCCCTTAGTGGGCGGAATCCGCATTGCGACTCTGGGAGGAGCTCTTCAGCCACTGGGAGAAGGCGATCGAGGAGGATTCTTGCAATGACCAGGAGATCCAGGAGCTAATAAGTCGCAAGCGCAAGGCATTCTTGATCTGGAAACAGCAACAGAACTCGAGAGCAAGAAAGCAACTCTACAGATGCCTGAAGGCTGAGGTCCAACAAAAAACTCGCGATCTAAAGAACAGATGGTGAGTGGAGAAAGCGCAGGAGATCCAGCAGCTAGCCGACAACCACGACGTGCGTGGATTCTTTAGCGCAGTCAAGACCGCCTACGGCTCGAGGTCCAACCCCACTGCGGGCTAAGAACGGAGAGGTACTCATCAAGGACAGAGAGGCAGTCAGTGCCCGCTGGAAGGAGCCCATCGAAGGTCTCCTTAACCGAGACTCTTGTCTTCGACGCGAGTGTCCTCAAATCCATCCCACAGCATGCTACCCGCCACCACCTCAGCATAACCCTAGCCCAGCATGAGGTTGAAAAGGCCATCCAACAACTGAAGAACAACAAGGCCTCGGGAGCAGATGGAATCCCCGCCGAGGCACTAAAACCTGGCGGAGAAGCACTACTAGCACGAATACATAAACTAATTTCTCTTATTTGGAAGGAGAGCATGCCAGGGGATCTCAGACGCCGTAATCGTGACCATCTTCAAGAAAGGTGACAAGCCCGATTGCGGTAATTACAGAGGAGACTCCCTGCTGTCTGTTTCCTATAGTGTGCACCCCAAAACTGCACACGGTACTCCAACTGTGGTCTTGAGGTTTTATATAGATTCACCATTACATCGCTCCTATTCTACACCTCTTGCTACAAAACCCAGGACTCCATTAGCTTTTTTATCCATTTGAGGCGCTGCTTTGAAGGTCTTGTGATCCTGAGCCCTCGAATCCCTCTGTTCTTCCACATCACCCAGCTTTCCTTCACTGAAAATATAATTATTCATATTTGAATTCCATCTGCCTCTTTTGCCCGTTCCACCATCTTGTCAATATCCCCAGTGCAGATTCCTTTGGTCCTCAGAATGATTTACTGTGCCTCCTATTTTAGTATCATCTGCATATTGGGTCCCCAATCCTTCTAGCCCTATATCCAACAGCACTACTGTAAACATTGAAAACGTCATGAAAGCATAAAGGCTGTGATCTACCGCAATGCGTGATTTATCTGTTTTGCGCTGTTTGGGACACAGAGATATATAGCAGTGTGACAGTTTGGCTGGGGTTTGCGCTAATAGTGTAATCCGAATCTCACTGCAATTCCTTTCTCCCCCAGCCAATGACATTCTACTTTGGGTACACGAACGTGAAGCTACTCTTCCCTGGGCTACTGATCAACTCGGCTGGAGGTGAGTGCTGACGTCACGGCAGCTCAGAGGAGATGCGTGCAACTCTGGGTTTGAACAACAACTACTTGCATTTGTATAGCGCCTTTAACGTAGTAAAATATCCCAAGGCGCTTCACCGGAGTGATTAGCAGACAAAATTTGACACTGAGCCACATATAGTGATATGGGACATCTTGGTCATAGAGGTAGGTTTTAAGGAGCGTCTTAAAGGAGGAGAGAGAGGCGGAGAGGTTTAGGGAGGGAATTCCAGAACTTGGGGCCTAAACAGCTGAAGGCACGGCTGCCAATGGTGGAGGCAATGGAAATTGGTGATCCACAAGAGGCCGGAACTGGTGTGGCGCAGAGATCTCCGGAATGTAGGGCTGGAGGAGGTTACAGAGATGGGGAGCAGGGAGGCCGTTGGAGGAATTTGAACACGAGGATGAGAATTTTAAATTTGAGGCGTTGCCGGATGGGGAAGGATGAACGGATGACGTTTTCCATCCAGCTAGTTTGATGGTTAGGTGCTGGCGAATGTTGAAACCTCCTACTGAGATTCACGGCAATGTTTACGGGATCTGCATCGGCAAACCGTGGCAGCCAAATAATGCAGGGATATTTGTTGAATCAGCCGCTGAATTTGGTGACAAACTCACTGTGTTTTTAAATAAACATATAGGCTCAGAGTTAAATTATAATTAAAAAAAAAAAAAAAAACTTCCTGGACTGAGCTCAGGAGCTGCCAGGGAAGCCTACACAGAGGAATTTCCTCAGCTGACAAATAACTCGCTAACTGGAACAACCATTTGCCATGTGTAGATCGAGCTCAGCGACCTGGTTAATCTGTGTAATAGTGTCAGTGGTGGCTCAGTGGGCAGCACCCTCGCCTCTGAGTCGGAAGGTTGTGGGTTCAAGTCCCACTTCAGAGACTTGAGCACAAAAATCCAGGCTGACACTCGAGGGAGTGCTGCACTGTCGGAGGTGCTGTCTTTCAGATAGACGTTAAAACGAGGCTTCGTCTTCTTGGGTGGACGTAACCGATCCCAAGGCACTATTTCAAGGAAGAGCAGGGGAGTTCTCCCCGGTGTCCTGGCCAATACTTAACCCTCAACCAACATCACAAAAACAGATTATCTGGTCGTTATCACTTTTCTGTTTGTGGGAGCTTGCTGCCACGTTTCCTAAATTACAACACTGATTCCTTTTCACAAGTACTTCATTGGCTGTAAAGTGCATTGGAATGTCTGGAGGTTGATAAAGGTGCTATAGAAATGCAAGTCTTTTTTTTAATGGGATGGGAAGGAGAATAATGACTATTGATTAAAATTAACTGACTATTGATGTAATGGGGTTTGATCTGTGATTGAGTTTAACTAATCGAGTTTAACTGGGATCTCCTGTTGAAAACAGGAATGACCATCTGACCTAAAATATGTATTGTATTTTTTAATTTTGATATTTTAATTGTGTGAAACCCTGCAAATCTGGTGAAGTCAGTGAACCTTCTAACAATTGTGTGGGGATTTCCAGGACCCACCTGAAATTCAAGAGTTCGGAGAGCCTAGAAATTGTAACCCAGCCTCTGGTTCCACTGTTTCACAGAGTTTGATTGTTTTATGGTGCATTGTTCAGTATGTCAATTGTAGCTCCCTCACCTCGATCGCTCCCCTGCAGCAGTTTCTTCCCTGTTGGCCTGATGGAAATTTAAACTAAAACATAAACAAACAAAATCTGTGCTGTGTCTTCCTCCCCCAGGCCCCCCCCATTATATTTCCATCGCTTGATGACAGAGGAGAAACATGGAATAATTTTTTTTTTTTTTTTGCAAGTGATTATCAAGGCTTTAACACTGACATTTAAAAGGGAATTGTATAAGTATTTGAAAACAAAGAATGTGAAAGGTTATTAAGATCGGGCAGGGAAATGAGAAGAAAGAAAGGAGGAATTGCATTTTTATAGCGCCTTTCACGACCTCCGGACGTCCCAAAGCGCTTTACAGCCAATTGAGTACTTTTTGAAGTGTAGAGAATGTCAGAAATGCGGCAGCAATTTGCACACTGCAAAGTCTCAAAGATCATCTGTTTTAGTTGAGGGATAAATATTGTCCAGGACACCGGGGATAACTCCCCTGCTCCCCTTCGAATGGTTTCATGGGATCTTTTATGTCCACCTGAGGGAGCAGATGGGGCCTCGATTTAATGTCTCATAGAAACATAGAAGATAGGAGCAGGAGTAGGCCATTCGGCCCCTCGAGCCTGCTCCGCCATTTAATGAGATCATGGCTGATCATCCAAATTCAGTACCCTGTCCCTGCTTTCACCCCCTATCCCTTGATCCCTTTAACCTTAAGAAATATATCTAACTCCTTCTTGAATATACTTAATGAATTGGCCTCAACTGCCTTCTGTGGTAGAGAATTCCACAGGTTCACCACTCTCTGGGTGAAGAAATTCCTCCTCATCTCTGTCCTAAATGGCTTACTCCTTATCCTTAGACTGTGACCCTGGTTCTGGACTCCCCCGACCATCGGGAACATCCTTCCTGTGTCTAGTTCTGTTAGAATTTTATAAGTTTCAATGAGATCCCCTCTCATTCTTCTAAACTCTAGCGAATATAAGCCTAATCGACCCAATCTCTCCTCATACGTCATTCCTGCCATCCCGGGTATCAGTCTGGTTAATCTTCGCTGCACTCTCTCCATGGCAAGAACATCCTTCCTCAGATAAGGCGACCAAAACTGCACACAATACTCGAGGTGTGGTCTCACCAAGGCCTTGTACAACTGCAGCAAGACATCCTTGCTCCTGTACTTGAATCCTCTCGCTATGAAGGCCAACATACCATTTGCCTTCTTAACTGCCTGCTGCACCTGTGTGCTTACCTTCAGCGATTAGTGCACAAGGACACCCAGGTCTCGTTGCACTTCCCCTTTTCCCAATCTATTGCCGTTCAGGTAATAATCTGTCTTCCTGTTTTTGCTACCGAAGTGGATAACCTCGCATTTATCCACATTGGGCAGATGCATGGCAAATGCAGTCTAATCACCCAACCTGTCCAAATCATCTGAAAGACGGCACCTCCGACAGTGTAGCACTGCCTTAGTACTGCACTGGAGTGTCCGCATGGATTATGTGATCAAGGCTCTTGGAGTGGGGCTTGAACCCATAACCTTCTGATTCGGAGGTGAGCGAGTTACCAACTGAGCCACAGCAGAGTAGACAGACTCCTGGTCCAGATGGGCTGTATCCTGTGCTATTGATCCTGATTCTATGATTTCAGGCTCACACATGCAAACTAGTCACTGGTGAGGTACTGGAGGGTCACAGCCACCCATGGAGCTGTAACTAGAGTGTGTCAACACCTTGGGGAGAGGGGACACCATCAGATGGAAACATGGAGAAAAATGTTCCGTGATTAAGCTGGCTACAGCTGGAATCGGTCAGAACCTTCCCATTTAACTAGGCTGGATTCCACATGCACCTGAACTGTCCTGCGGCTGAGGCACCACCTTCCGATGACCCAGAGACGTTCCCAATTGTCGTCATCGTCCCCATCATGTGTCCTTTGCAGCAAGTATCTAATTACCCCATTTAGCATCTCCTGAGTCCAGGAGCAACACTTGACATTGAAGACAGGAAGTAGTGTTTTGTCACATTTTGAGTTGAAATACTCTTGCTTCCCTTTTCTCTCTCCCCTTCCACCCATGTGCCTGTGGTCTCTTGACCATTAAATAATTCCTAACTGTAGGTCAAGCCAATTGTCATGTTTCTAACCCTGGTCTTTGTACAACATTCCCTTCCCTTTGCTGCTTTCTCTTCTGCAGGGATGGTCGGTGCCTGTGTGGTTGTATTCATGTTTGCGCTGATTTATGAGGGGCTGAAAATCAGTCGAGAATGTTTGCTACGGAAGTCGCAGGTTAATGTTCGCTATAACTCCATGCCTGTTCCTGGACCAAATGGATCAATGCTGATGGAAACGCACAAAACTGTTGGGTGAGTGAGGGAAACACCTAGTTTGGTACTGAGCTAGACAGGCCAGAATGCTTCCCTGGGTGGGGGGAGTGGTGGTGGGTGTGCTGCAGTTGGCCACAGCTACCCTGGGCGCTCTCTTTCTCTCTTTTCCCCCCCCCCCCCCATGGGCCCGGTTGCTCAGCAATGCCCCCTGCTGAAAACTGCAAGTGCTAACATCTTTTGAGGACAGACTCGGCAAATATACCTGTTTCAGTCGAATAGCCTGCTGTCTCACTTTCTGGGTGCACACATGAGCAGTAGTCTCTGTTGTGAGGTATCGAGGGGCTGCTGACACCTGTAGAAGGCTGGCCTGGTATGGGCCAGTGCCCTCAGTGGGGGGAAAGGGATACAAAACCATTGGGCTGTAGCTATGGGGCAGTACTTCTAATGTAAACTGCTTCCACTTTTGGTTGGTTGTAAATTAAAAACAACATGTTATTGATTGGGAAATGTGGCTAATACCTTCTGTAGCTGCAGGGAGATGCCCCAATTTGGATTTCAAACTCGGAACCGCGGTCGTGGATGTTGATGCGGAAGGAGTTAGCAGTTGTTAAATACAGCGTCAGTGGAGTATTGCAGTGTAACCCGGATGACTTTCAAGTCCGTTGTACACCCTGATTTCACTGTGACTGAAAAATGGAGTTGGGCAGAAGTTGGAGGAAAAGCAACAGCTTTTCCGAACCATTGAACAGGGTGGAAGCGGTGACTGCTGCGTTGCACGTGTGCTCACAAGATAGTATCGCTTGCCCACTCGCTCCCGCACAGAGCCGTGGCTTTTCACTGACTCCGTTCCCTTTGTTCACAGACAGCAGATGTTCAGCGTGCCCCACCTCATCCAGACCATACTGCACGTCATACAAGTGGTCATCAGCTACTTCCTCATGCTGGTCTTTATGACCTACAACAGTTACCTCTGCATCGCCGTGGCATTGGGGGCGGGTGTTGGATATTTCCTCTTCAGCTGGAAGAAAGCGGTGGTGGTGGACATCACAGAACACTGCCATTAACGCCGGCAGTGGCTAATCGTAATGGATTGCACTCCCCAGCACTTTGATTTGCCAAGTGGGAAATGACCATTGAGCTGGTTAAAAACAAACACACACACACACACACTTCGTTCAGACTCCAGTTGAAGGATTGTCGCTCAAATCATTTTTTTTTTGCTTCACGCCTTAATTGCTGACAGAGAGCAGTTTGCCATATTCCTTGCTGCAGCCTGATGCACGAGCTCGGGTATTGGTGCTGGAGCGGCCACTTTGGACTTTGTTTTTACAGTGAAGTGTGCCCGGAATCTTCAAATGATGAGCCATTGCTTTACCTGGAGTCGCTCGTGAAATCTTTGCAAGGTCATCTTCTCTCCGATGGGATTACATAAAACTCTCATCAATCAAACCATCTGCATTGAATTCCCCATTTGATTGTTGTTATCCATAATCCCAGTGATTACAGTTAGAAGTAGTTACGCCCATAACTGTATCTTTTTGTATTGATACGGAGGATCAGTACGTAGACAGAAATGATGTCATATCTGAGTGAGACTGAGAGCTTGGTCTGTGGTCTCTCTCCCCTCCCCTCAGTCTAGGTGAACAGTGAAGCTATTCTTTGGAAACTCTTTTAAAAAAAAAATAAAATAAAAAATCTTAATCCTTGCACAAAGGAGTTGTACCCAGCCGAATACTATCTGGACCAAACTTCACTATTAATGATGGTCACTTCATAAATAGTTTTTTTTTTTAAATTCTTGATCTCTGTTGTTTCCATCACTAAACTATCAGTGGCAGACTGACAGAAATCTAATGGCAAGACATTTTATTTGTTTGGGTGACATTAAGAATATTTGATTCTTATTTTAACAATTTTTCACTTTTTAAATCTAAACCCAGAAACACGTCTATGTGTGTGTGTGTGTGTGTGTGTGTGTGTCTTCTGCTCTTACCCCTAACCCACCCCACCACTCAGTCCCCTGGTTCTCAAAATTGATACTTGTATCCTTGATTCATGAAATGTTTTGTATTTGTGCTGATTGAATTGTTGTAATTAAAAATAAAATTATGTATTGATTCCAGGTAGATGTGCGCAGTCGCCTGGTGTTTGTGGTAGGAATCTTCCTCACTGTTGGCCAGGAGAGTATTTATACTAATGTTAATCGGAGGACTGGAGACTCCTTTTAATTGTTTCTTGGATGCTGCTGGGCCTGCACACGTGCAGTACAAATAAAACAAACTTGTCCAGCACCAATAGGAATGAATGTATTTCTGAATTTATTTTTAAAAATGGTTCGATTTTAATCAGCTGGTGATTACAATAAGCCAGAGAAACTCAGTAATGAAGAGGTAACTGTAGGCTTGGCCAGTTATATAATTGGTCTGTTATTCCTGCGTGTTTAGGTGGGGGAGGGAAGAGATCAATCTGGTCCTTAAAACTACTTGGCAAGTTTCAGTTGCAGCTGTGAAGATTTGAAAGATTTACAAAACTTCCCCCCCCCCCCCCCCCCCCCTGCAGATATTCACAAGGATTACAAAACTAAGTACAGATAAGGGAGGCCATTTGGCCTTGTCTAGCTCATTCTTCCACAGAAACCTACTGTTCTGCTAAGAAGGAAACGGGTGTCTGTCCTGTTTCAAATAATTGACTCGTGCTGAAGCTCCACGGGTGCTGGCTGCTCTCCGGTACCTTGCTCAAGTAGCCTGAACAGTTGAGTTTGCAGGCTGCTCCATCATGGGGAGCATCACAGCTGAGTCCGAATACTGTTCACACCCACGTATGTGCACCTTCCACCAGGATGGGTTGCTTGGCTCATTTTCCACCCACCCCCACACCAGGATGGGTTGCTTGGCTCATTTTACCCCCACCCCCCTCCCATTGTCTAACAATGGTGGTTGCAGTACACCCACTCTCACCTCAATTGAGATCAGTGATCTCTGTAGTTCAGTAAGATCGCAGTGTATTTACCCACTGAGTCATTAGGTAGTTACACAGCCTTATATATAAAAAAAACACTACCCGCCTAAAGAACTCAAGGGGCTGCACCCCTCTTTCTTCTCCTCCCCCCCCCCCCCCACCAAAGTAGGGGTGAAGTGCTGGGGAAGCAAGTAACAATCTTCCAGTTGGGCAGCAGAACTAGAAAATTGCAAACTGACTACCCTATCAGAGCTGCTGATTACTCCAAAAACTACTGCGGATCTCTGGCGCCCTACTAGGTCGGTGACAGTAAATGTGTTGCACCTAGGAATAGCTTCAGTGGGTTTAAATAAACACTCGTGTTTTGTAACGGTCGCATAGTACCTGACGCAGCTGATCGTGCATTGTTTGGATTCAAGCAGCTTGTGAGATGTGGCATTATGTTGACTGGGATGGGGAGGACATACTTGGAGCTCCAGGTCACGTGTCCCACACAGGAGTCTCATTTCATAGGTTTTTAATTGTTGTTTGCTGATGATGGGCTGATTGTCCACCAGTCTTATTGGTACTTCATCCCATGTCCCATTATTCATTAGTCTGTCTTGTATTTCCCAAAGAATTGATGTATGGATTATGGCTTACAGAAGGAATTATGGGATGGTGCTACTGTCCAATACCTCAGTTGCAGCTCTGACCTGATCAGCATTAAATGGGTAGAACAGCCATGTTAGGTGATTGCTCCAGGTTAGAATTTCTGGGGCCACCACTAGGTGACACTATTATACTCTTAAAGTACTATAGCCTTTTTACAAAATATGCTGCCATCTAGGGGTACATTTGAAGCTTGCTAATGGGGACACTGGGGCAGGAATGACACCACCTTATTTCAGATCTATGCTTGTTACTGTTAATGGTGTCTCCTGAACTCCAGTATCATTACTATTTAATTGGCTTTCTTTGTGTTCGCACGCATTGCCTCCCACCAGCCTATTGAAGGACATCACTTTTTATGTTATCTGTGCTGCATTTTCTGTTCCAGGCGAACATATCAATGCACCTTACCCTGACTTTGTGAGGGATGAGGTCTGAGTGCAGCACAGCAGTTGTGGCAAACATGGTTGCACATTGGCCCCTTGGTATTAACCGGTTTAGTTCTTTCTTACCTATCTTGACCACATTTTTACATCTTGTTCCTCCCCATTTCCCCCCCCCCCCCCCCCCACTCATACCTTTGTCTCTTGGTCTTTTGAACTATGATTGCTTTAATGATAGTAATTTGCTTTGAGGGTTGGGTGTTTGGAGTGGAGTTTCTTTTCCTGGTCTTGCAGAAAGCTACTAGTTCATGACACTCCAAATCCTGACCAGAATGGAGATGATTGAGTAATGCCCCCGTCAATCAAGCCTGGAGACACTGCTGTAAGTGACTGGGATTGATTTTACACACACTATTTGTATTATGTAGCTATCCTCCACTCACTGCATTTTGCTGGGAAAATAATCCTGCTTTTATCAGGACTTTCAGTCATGAGTTCTGTTTGCTGTAGTTTATAGACTCTGTTTAAATAGACTCTGTTTGCTGTAAAATAGACTGCTGTGAGTCCTGCCTCCAACTCATTGGCTAACAGAGGCGTCAGTAGACACAGTGGTTCACGTTTGTCTATACTGCAGCTTGGCTGACACCAGGATCTGCGACGTGCAGTCGGCTGACCCATGTCACAGTGCACAATGACCCTCGGGCTGGCCAGCAATGAATGGCGGAGCTCTGCATTTAGGTGCACGCACAGTGTTCCTCTCCTCTGGCACTTTTATAATAAGAGTGATTTGAAGGAAGCATCTACATTTCTCAAAACAAATCATTTAAAAAAACAAAAAAAAAACATTCCATTCATAAAAGTTCCCAAAAGGACCAGTGAGAGGAACCCGCTGGGGACTTTTAAAATGAAACTTGGCTCCAGACTGGACGTGCGCTTGGAGTCTCTCACTGCTTGGCTTTTGTGCACTTGAATGTTGGATCAGGAGCTGACAGGAGTTATACTTCTACTTCTTTCACATCTGTGCACCCAAAACTGTCTGCCCTTGATGGGAAGTTTAGTATAGCTGTAAACATCATACCTTCACTTTGCTCTGGTGCAAAGTGCATTTTCCTTCTGGAATGAACAGTTATCGTACTTTTTATATTGAATATAAATAGTGAAAGAATCTGACTAGAAAGTACTGTACTTGTGTTTGCAATATGTCATTTTTCTTTGATTTGTCAATCTTGTTTAAGGTGTTGTATGTCACCTCCCTTCAGAATGTGGTGAATTTTTCCTCAACTTTTATTTGAAGTTCAGTGCCTTTGGTTATCTCCTCAAAACACGTGAGCGATGGTCACCACTGTTTACGCCTTTGTCTTGTAATTTGATTTCTTAGTCCTCCGAAGCATTAATGACTGCTCTCCCACTCCAGCACGTTCAGTGTTGCAATGTTACCTCGGTGGTGATCTGTCCTATAACCAGTTCTTTTCTGAGAGACTGTATAATACAATTTTGTTTTGCTGGGAAAATCATAATATATTGTATCATGCTTATTTCCAATAAACTTTTTAGTTTTTATTATCTTAAACTGTGCCTTTAACTTCTCTTGTTGATAAAGCACCTTGCACACTTTACACCCAATTGCTGGAACATTCTGCTCGCTGTCAGCTCTTAGACCTTGGCATGTAGGCACTGGTGAACAATGTGAACGATCACCAGTGTCCCAATGAGATGGTGTAAATAAACTGCTACTAATACAGGAAACTCTCGTTTAAACGGCACCTAAATATCCGGAACGCTCTATTAACCGGCAAAATTCTCACTCCGAAAACAACACCTCAATAACCGGCAATGTTGCCGAGTCCGAGTCTCCCGCGGTGGCCGAGTTAGTCAGTGGGGGTAGTTCTCCAAACTGCCACTACTCGGCGTCTTGGCACTGTCGGGAGTCGGAACACCTCAAAACCCCTGTAACAGGAGTCTGACTCTCCCGCGCTGCCGGTAGTCTCTTCTGATCCGCCATTTTACAGGGGTACTGTGCATCTCCCACGCTGCTGGTAGTCATTGCATTGCCCTCAACCGGCAGTACTGTACTTAATCAAGCATCTTCCACCATCCATTTAACACAACATTCTGTAGGTGAGTACTCAATTACTGTATACTGCACATTTCTTGATTTTTAAAATTTTTCTTTGTTAAAAATAGCCTCGGTAGATAACCCGCTCCGTCATCCGGACTTTTATCAACCGGCAACACGCCGGTCCCGTCGGTGCCGGATACCAAAGAGTTTCCTGTGTGCAAAGATATCGGTTACTTTACATCCCATAAGGGGTTTTGATAGAGGAAATAGGGAGAAAATCTGACCAGTTTACTCTTCTCACAAAGGAACCAGCCACCCGTACCTGGTCTGGCCTACACTCTGGCTCATAATGGGCCGTATTTTCTGATTGGAGGCTTCCCGCGTGCCTAGGCACTTACCTGAGGGCTCCTGAGGTGCGTATAGTTCCAATGCTGGGCCTCTCCACCTCCAATTGCGCAGGGCCCACGTATCCCAGGGGCGCATGCGGTTCGCAAGTGTCCCTGGGATCACGTGGACCATGGGGAGCCAATCCAAAAAGGGAATCTCCCTTCATACACTTGACAGATAGACCTGTCAAATATATCACAGAAATCACAGAAACCCCAGTGCAGATAGAGGCCATTTCGGCCCATCGCCGAAGATCACCCCAAAAACACTTCAAAACATTAAATACATTTTTTTTTTTTTAAATCACATTTTTAAAATTAGTTGACATTACAATAAATTAAATATTTTAAATTTAATTTTTTGAAAAAAATTGAGTTTTTTTACAGGGCTAAAAATAAATTTACCTTTGGTAAATGACTGAAATTTTAATTTTTCAACTCTTATCCTGGTAAAAGCAGGCCTTACGTCTGCTTTTACCGGGCGTAAGAATTCTAAAGGTTTTCTGCGGGCGGAGGGGCTCCAGAAAGCGGAACTATCCACCCGCAGAGGCCCTTCTCCGGGGCAGGTATCCGATCTATCAAGAGCATTCTTGACCGATCGGAAATGCCGGTTTGCTGTACATGCCTGAAACCGGCATTTCCTATGGCCCTACGGGTGTGTACACAGCTTGTACACACCCGTAGGGATCGGAATATCCGGGCCACTTATGTGGTTTATTCCTCGTGCCCTCTGAAGTGGCTTAGCAAACCACTTGCTCAAGGAGAAAGCCCAACAGCTGCAGAAAATAGGAATGGGCCGTAAGTGCAGTTCCCTCGGTGTCACCCACATCTCGGTCAACTGGTTTATAATTCTGAAATTATACTGAATTGCTGACACCTGGAATTTCTCTGATTTATATTCGGAGTACATTCCTGGGAATGCTACAACTAGTCTCCGTGCCGCTGGATTGGGAAGGAGAGAAACGTACATACAGAAAGGATAGAAAAGGCCCAATCATGCCTGCTCCCTCCAGGCTTGGCACAGCCATGAACACAATAGTCCGATGCAGTCAAACAAATCAACTGTACTCCTGATTCCTGGATCTGTTGTGGACATGAGGGGGGTCAGCTCTGATGGTTCCCCTCTACCCCCGCATTGGAATTTATAATTCAAATGATGACAGGAATGTGTGCTACTTATTCATCCGTGGTGTTACACACGGGAAGTTAAGACCAAATGTACTCGAGTGGAGTCACAAATTCTGTCCATGCTTTTATATTCCATCAAATTCTTATGTCAACATTTATAACAACTGCTTATATAAATGCATCTTGCTATAATTACATTTTTTTCTCCTCTTAACCTCTCTTCTTCCTCTACCCTTCCCTCCTGCCTGTTACCCTGTCTTTTTTTGCTTTTAAACTTTAATTAAAAAAATTAAAATGAGGCAATAAACTGCCTTTCTCTCGGACTCATGTTAAATATTGTAACCTCTTGTATAGGTGCAAACCATTGGCATTCATTTTTTCTAACCGTCAACAAGGTACAAGTGGGGATAATTAGTTGGCTTCGAAATTCAACTGCCATTTTTGTTTGAAAATTGGACCTTGGCATCAACAAAGAGACTCTCTCTCTCCACTCTCCGTTTAATACATTTTGTAAAATTCATAACACAAAAGCTTCAATAGATGTAATAATCTCTCTTTAACACAGACACACATCGACACTGATTCTTAAAAAAAACCCATAAATTTTACCTCAAGTAAACTTTTGAAATTTGTTCCCTCATTTTTCAAAATTATTTGAAGAAAAACTACTGAGCAGAAAGTGGAAGAAAAATATTGCATCAGCACAGCTGCCTGTACAGTACGGATATATCCAGTGAAATTAGGCACACTGCCTATGCTTAGACTGCGTTATCCAAATTCGGCTCCGTCACGGGTCCAGGTAAAAATACCAACTCCAAGCCCAGGCTTTTGAGAGAGGCTTCAAGCGAAAGGTATGATGCAGACAATTCAATGGATATATTTATTCATGTTCATTTGAACTATGACATTTTTTAACTTTCGACATTAGAAAATGGCAGCTGGAAAACAGCATTTTGGGAGAACTGGAGGAATTCAGTGGGCAGATTGCAGAATCAGAGTAATGAGTTACATAGGAGCAGGAGTAGGCAATTCAGCCCCTCGAGCCTGTTCCTCCGCCAGTCAATTGGATCATGGCTGATCTGTTCAACTCCATTTACCCACCGTTGTTCCATATCCTTCGATATCCTCACCCAACAAAAATCTGTCGCGTTCTGTCTTGAAAATTTCAATTGAACCAGCATCCAGGCACGGGGTAACTCCAGCAAGCTCCCAAACCGCAATGTGATACAGGAAACTCTCGTTTAAACGGCACCTAAATATCCGGAATTCTCTATTAACCGGCAAAATTCTCACTCCGAAAACAACACCTCAATAACCGGCAATGTTGCCGCGTCTGAGTCTCCCGCCGTGGCTGAGTTAGTCAGTGGGGGTAGTTATCCAAACTGCCACTACTTGGCTTCTTGGCGCTGTCGGAACACCTCAATACCCCTGTAACAGGAGTCTGACTCTCCCGCGCTGTCGGAAGTCGGAGCACCTCAATACCCCTGTAACAGGAGTCTGACTCTCCCGCGCTGTCGGAACACCTCAATACCCCTGTAACGGGAGTCTGGCTCTCCCGCGCTGCCGGTAGTCTCTTCTGATCCGCCATTTTACAGGGGTACTGTGTGTCTCCCACGCTGCTGGTAGTCATTGCATTGCATTACCCTCAACTGGCAGTACTGTACTTAATCAAGCATCTTCCACCATCCCTTTAACAACATTCTGTAGGTGAGTACCCAATTACTGCATACTGCACATTTCTTGATTTTTTAATTTTTCTTTGTTAAAAATAGCCTTGGTAGATAACCCTCTCCGTCATCTGGAATTTTTGATCAACCAGCAACACGCCGGTCCCGGATACCAAAGAGTTTCCTGTAATGATCAGATAATTTTTTATGACGTTGAGTGATAAATATTGGCCAGGACACGGGATAACTCCCCTGCTCTTCTTCGAAATAGTGGCCGTGGGATCTTTTATGTCCACCTGAGAGAGCAGACGGGGCCTCGGTTTAACATCTCATCCGATAGACGGCACCTCCGACAGTGCAGCACTGCACTGGAGTGTCAGCCTAGATTTTTGTGCTTAAGTGTGTGGAGTGGGACTTGAACCCAGAACCATTTCAAAAACCTCAATTAGATCACTCCTTAACCTTCTAAATTCCTTTTACATAGACAGCTCCGTAATAAATGTGGAATTTAAAAGGGGGGAAATAACTTGACACAGTGTGACAAAAGCTGAACGGGAAGTCAAGTAGTGCATGCAGATGGAAGTTTTTTTATGAATGTACATTTAAAATATAAAATGGCCTTGATGTGTGTGTGACCGCAAACGTACTTGAATATACAATGGCTCCACAAATGTTTATGGAAGTACTTTCTTGAGAACACAAAACAATAAGACACCTCATATCTATTTCCACCAAAGAGAGTTCTGTATGTAAATCAGTGTTCGCCGGTCAAATTCCTTAGTCCCTGTTTTCCTTTGAATGTTTTACTACTGTAGTTTTTAGTGGGGAACTAGTGCTTTTTTCAAAAGGTGAAATCCAACTTTAATAATAAAACCTCAAATGTCTGAAGCCAAACAATCTCCAGTGTAAAGCAAGCTTACAATTCTCCCCGCTGGCAACACTTCAAAAAAAAACTATACATTTAAATCTGTACACTGCCAAATTTATTTTTGGTTTGCATCTATCACCTTTAGACTGAAGTCAGACCTCTATCACACGGAGAGCATTGCACAGAGACTAAGCATGGCCTCATAATGAGGGCAAAACAAAAATAAAGTAGGTGAGTCACCCCGTGCCATGCTTGTGCATCTTCCAGTTTAAAAAAAAAAAAAAATCATTCTGCGGATGTGGACGTCACTGGCAAAGCCAGCATTTATTGTCCATCCCGAATTGCCCTCGAGAAGGTACTGGGCCGTCTTTTTCAGCTGCTGCAATCCGTGAGCGGAAGGTGCTCCCACAGGATTTTGACCCAGCGATGATGAAGGAATGGCGATATATTTCCAAGTTAAAGACTTGCATTTATATAGTGCCTTTCACGACCACCGGACGTCCCAAAGCGCTTTACAGTCAATGAGGTAATTTTTGAAGTGTAGTCACTGTTGTAATGTAGGAAATGCGGCAGCCAATTTGCGCACAGCAAGCTCCCACAAACAGCAATGTGATAATGACCAGATAATTTGTTTTTGTTGACGTTATTGTAATAATGAATATAACCCATGGGTTAAAATGCAAGAAAATAATATCCAAAACATAACAGAACATTAAAAACATCACCTTAAAGGGGCGGGTACTGATTCCCACCCATGAAACACTAACTGCCTCAGTGAAGTTAAAGCGCATGGAGGGTAGGGCAATTCACTGCGTGTGTGTGTATGTGTGAGAGAGAGTGTTAAAGGAGTCTTGCACACCTTTGTGCAATGCTTCAGAGTCACAGGTGAAGCCCAGAAACAGATCATGCTAGCCATCCGGAGTGTCCAGTGCTTCCACTACGTCAGCCAATGCGAGTTACCTAAGTGGGACTTATGCCAGGCCCTCCAGCAAACAGTGTATTTCACAGCAAAGTTTACTTAGAGTCTATTTAAAGAGTCTCTACGAACTGCAGCAACTTCTCCCGATAAAAGTAGGGCGATTTCACTCGCAAAATGCAGTGAGTGGAGGATAGTTACATAAAACAAACTGCGTAAAGTTAATAGCAAAATACTGCAGATGCTGGAAATCTGAAATAACAACAGAAAATGCTGGAAATACTCAGCAGGCCAGGCAGCATCCGTGGAGAAAGAAACAGAGTTAACGTTTCAGGCCTGGGACCCTTCATCAGGGAGAAGGGATTGTTGATGTGAGGATTGGGTCGGTATCCGATTCGCTCGTTTATCTTCTGATGAAGGGTCCCAGACCTGAAACGTTAACTCTGTTTCTCTCTCCACAGATGCTGCCTGGCCTGCTGAGTGTTTCCAGCATTTTCTGTTGCGTAAAGTTAATCCCAGTCACTGCAGGCGTGATTGACGGGGGAATTACCCAATCACCTCCGTTCTGGACGGGTCTTGAGGTGTCACAAAGGCAGTCCTAACAGTCTCAGCCACAGATTGTGCAGTGTAGGGAAGGGGAGAATAACAAACCCTGGATTTTCTGATCGCTGTTACTTTAACGCTGGCAGTAATCCTATGTGTTAAAATAACGCTGATGGGAAAATCCAAGCTAATTAACCCTCACCTCCCTAACCGCAAAATAAATTCAACCGGAGAATTAATGGATACGTAAGCATCAGATACACGTTTATTATCCTTGTTATTGTTGAAATGACTCCATTTGTGTGTAAAATCCAATGTGGTGTAGCAATCAATTGGAGTACATAACAATACAAGCCATTTCTAATAAAATCGAAACATCAGGTCATTACCCCTTTATAAGACACTTTGTGGAAATATTTACAGAGTACATGGCTGGGTCAGTGATTTTCACACCATTTTAATCCTACATTCGGCACTATCCTCAGCAGGTAAGCCAGCAGTGCACCAAATCTGCCACAGAACACTGACAGCTGCAGGTCCTTGAATCCACGATCCTCGAAATACTCAGGTACAGGTTCCGGACCCGGGTGAACCTGCCCACTCCATGTGTGTCCCTGCCAACAGGCCATCAGTGGAGGTTCCCGAACAGGGAGAAGGGTTTGTTGATGTGAGGATTGGGTCGGTATCCGATTCGCTCGTTTATCTTCTCTCGGACTTTGGCGTCGTCTCTCGCTCCGTTCGCACTGTCCACATCACTGGAGCTCACCATTTCGCCCTCCTCACGCTGCTGCTTCTTCCGATTCTGCAGACAGACCAGACCACATTTGAGAGTTTACCAGGTTCGCCCATAGCTCCTCCAAACACAGGTTCTTGGGGTTAAACACTCCAGACAGAAGCTACAGGCACTGCTTAACTTGGAATCAAATGGGAAATAAACCAGAAAACCAACTGAGGTCGGGGACTCGGACAAAAACCAGGCTTTAGGCCCCGCACCTAACATTGTTAAAAGCTCTCAGGAACCTGAGCATCACCATGACTGTTGACTCTTTTTTTTAATAAGTCAGCCAGATGTCTAATATGTGGAAGCCCATCACCATGGCTAAGAGTCTCCAAACCAAGCCAGTGAGAAATCTACATACACGTTTGCCCAATGCAGGGCACATGCTTTTCCCCATGAGAGTAGGTACAGGCTGGCAAGAGCAAAGGCTTAGGGAATCCGAGTACACGCAGGGATCCTGCTGGAGTTTAACCAGCTAAAATCATGCAGCACAGTGGACTGATAAGTTGCATGCTGCTTGTCAAGCCAGGACACCATCCGTGGTTTGTAGGGTTATGTGGAGCTGATAGAAGAATGCCAGTGCCCAGGCTGAACCTTCAGGTCCCAATAGTAAGCTGGACTGGATGGTCAATTACTAAGTGTCCTGGATTAGTGTGGACCTGCTTGGCTCAGGTATCAGATTACAGACTCTGTCACACAGGGATGATTCAGTTCCAATCTTCCATCACCAGATTTGTTGAAACCAACTCGAACCCCGGGATTCTGTTTATCTTTCCCCTCCGCCAACCCTCTCCCCAGGAGAGTAGCCACTAGTTGGTCATTAGACAACCGACAAACATGGGTTTGAGTACTCGGTAAGGCGACTGTAAACAACAAGCACTGTTCATAAGTGGCATGGTGAGCAACACAACTCGCTGTACAACAGGCGAATGCAATTCCACCATCTTCCAGAATACAACACAGCACAGACACACAATCTATCAGGTAGGTGGAGGTGCTTGCCTCCATACAACCCAATCATGGTAGGCTGCAAATGTGTGTGTTCTCATATCCGGCCTCCAGCAAGGCCTTCTCACAGCTGTTGTCCCAAGTCTTTGAGTTTTCTCATCAGCTAAATGAGACATCCACCTTCAGCATGCTGGAAGTCTACCCAGGGCTGTTTGATGTTCTAGGCATCTAATTTCCAGGGGTTCTCATCGCCCATTGCCTAATCCAGGTTTTCTGGGAGGCTTTAGCAAGGACATGTGGCCACTATAAGGTGAACTCCACCGCCCCCCCCCCCCCCCACCCCCACCCCACTCAAGGTGCTCAACCACAGAGCAGTGCCATCTCCCTGCAACTATTTTTCTACAAATCCACCTTGGTTTCATCTTCGAACGTGCACACGGGTTGAAGGAAGCCCTTTCGTCACATGCCTAGGAGTTGTGAGCAATAAAGGAGAACTGTCAGCACAAGTTTTACGTGCTACAAGTTTAACCTGCCTTGGGACTCTGTTGTCATTGAAAAATGACAAGATCAAATCACCTTTGGCCCCCTTCTCAGTGTGGACTCAAAGGGCTGAAATTGGTATCCAACAGGACCCAAAGGTATTGATATGAAAACAACAATTCAAACATGTACCCCTTGTATTCTCCACTCAATACTTTTGAGACAACCTCTTGAACTGTGGAATGACAGGCAATACATTTGGGTGGACCAACACCATATCTTAATGGTTATTCTATTCAAGATAATGAGTAAGTGCAGTAGATCCCCAATTGAGTCTGTCAACAGTCCAATATCAGCTGCATTAAGGAAAAAATCACAGGATTGGGGGTAATATTCTGGCATGGATAGAGGATTGGCTATCTAACAGAAGGCAGAGAGTTGGGATAAATGGTTCATTCTCAGACTGGCAATCAGTAACTAGTGGTGTTCCGCAGGGGTCAGTGCTGGGTCCCCAACTCTTTACAATCTATATTAACGATTTGGAGGAGGGGACCGAGTGTAACATATCAAAGTTTGCAGATGATACTAAGATGGGAGGGAAAGTAGTGAGTGAGGAGGACATAAAAAACCTGCAAGGGGACATAGACAGGCTAAGTAAATGGGCAGAGATTTGGCAGATGGAATACAATACTGGAAAGTGTGAGGTTATGCACTTTGGCAGGAAAAATCGTAGAGCAAGTTATTATCTTAATGGCAAGAAACTGGAAAGTACTGAAGTACAAAGGGATCTGGGGGTCCTGGTGCATGAAACTCAAAAGGTTAGTATGCAGGTGCAGCAAGTCATTAAGAAGGCCAATGGAATGTTGGCTTTCATTGCTAGGGGGATAGAATATAAAAATAGGGAGGTATTGCTTCAGTTGTACAAGGTATTGGTGAGACCACACCTGGAATACTGCATACAGTTTTGGTGTCCATACTTAAGAAAAGACATACTTGCTCTCGAGTCAGTACAAAGAAGGTTCACTCGGTTAATCCCGGGGATGAGGGGATGGACATATGAGGAGAGGTTGAGTAGATTGGGACTCTACTCATTGGAGTTCAGAAGAATGAGAGGCGATCTTATTGAAACATATAAGATTGTGAAGGGGTTGGATCGGGTGGATGCGGGGAAGATGTTCCCGATGATGGGTGAAACTAGAACTAGGGGGCATAGTCTTAGAATAAGGGGCTGCTCTTTCAAAACTGAGATGAGGAGGAACTACTTCACTCAGAGGGTGGTAGGTCCATGGAATATGCTGCCCCAAAAAGCTGTAGAAGCTCCATCATTACATAAATTTAAAACAGAAATAGACAGTTTCCTAGAAGTAAAGGGAATTAAGGGTTACGGGGAGCGGGCAGCAATTTGGACATGAGTCTAGGTTCGGATCGATCATGGCCCTGTGGGTAGCGGAGCGGGCCCAGGGGCTGTGTAGCCTGATCCTGCTCCTATTTTGTGTGTCTAATTCTGTTAGATTCAGGAGATGGTTCTGTGATAGTGGATTGGCGGTTAGGATCAGATCAGCCATGATCTTACTGAATGGCGGAGCAGGCTCGAGGGGCCGATTGGCCTATTCCTGCTCCTATTTCTTATGTTCTTATGCCACAACTTTCAGATATTCTGTGATGAGTCCTAATGATGCTATCCAACATCATTGATGAAGACATCGAATAGATTGGATTACAAACTTACCTCTCTCTTACACTTATTATAACATAGCAAACCGTCTCAAGGCACTTTACAAACCAGAACTGGATGCCAAGTGTTTGGAAGGAGAATTCGGGGGGGGGGGGGGCCCAAAGACATGGTTATATATTTTGAAATTGGGAAGAGATGTGTCAAGGCTTTGGGAAAGGGGTTACAACACTGTGGTACCTGGGCTTAGGGGTGGAGCCAGGGGCGGAGCCAGCTGAGGCATGCCCAGACATGTTCTGTACAGGCAGATTAGTGGTTTACCACAAACACAAAAACAGGCCGTTCAGCCCATCCAGTCTGCATCTGTGTTTTTCTCCACCTAGTCTAATCCCACTCTCTTGTGCCCATTTCGAAACAACGACCCAATTCCCTTTGGCTCTGCTTTGGTAACAGGGAATCCCACATTCCAAGTGCTGACTCCAGGCTCTGCCACAGGCGGTGGTGTGGAGGACCTGGGGCAGAGAGTGAGCTTGGGCAAGCGGTCGCAGAGGTAAAGCCAGGATCTCTTTTTTAAAAAAAAGGAAAGACTTGCATTTATATAGCACCTTTCACGACCACCGGACGTCCCAAAGGGCTTTACAGCCAATGAAGTACTTTTTGAAGTGTAGTCACTGTTGTAATGTAGGAAATGCGGTAGCCAATTTGTGCACAGCAAGCTCCCATAAACAGCAATGTGATAATGATCAGATAATTTTTTTTTAAGTGATGTTGGTTGAGGGATAAATATTGGCCAGGACACCAGGGAGAACTCCCCTGCTCTTCATATAGACTAGCACCCGTCAGTAAGTAGAGAATTTCTTGAGTGTGTCCAGGATAGTTTTCTACAACAGTATGTGCTAGAGGTAACAAGGGGGCATGCCATATTAGATTTAGTAATGAATCATGAGCCAAATTTAGTCAACAGCCTAACTGTGCGTGAACATTTATCCAATAGTGATCATAACATGATCGAGTTCAACGTAGCTTTTGAAAGGAAGAAACGCGAAACAGGTACTAAGATTCTAGATTTAGGTAAGGCCGACTTCAATGGGATGAGGCAGAGACTGTCCACAGTAAACTGGACAAATCTGTTAATGAGTAAAACGACAGAAGATCAGTGGGAGATGTTCAAAAAAGAGTTTAAGGTGATACAGAACCAGTTTATACCCGAGGGGCAAGAGCGCTACTTGCCAAAGAAAAACAGCCATGGGCGACTAAAGGGGTAAGAGACAGCATAAAACTAAACGAAAAAGCATACAAAAATGCAAAAAATAGCACAGATCCTGGCGACTGGGAAAGATACAAAGAACAGCAAAGGGCCACAAAACAGATAGTAAGAGCTACAAAAAGGGAATATGAAAAGAATCTTGCAAGGGATATCAAAATCAACACAAAGAATTTTTACAATTAGGAAAAAGAGGGTAGTCAGGAACAATGTTGGCCCCTTAAAAACTGAAAGTGGTAATATTGTTCAATGATAATAAAGAAATGGCGGACATGTTGAATAATTACTTTGCGTCAATATTTACAGTAGAGGAAGAGCATGCCAGAAATCCCACGGAAACTAATATTGAATCGGGGACAGGGATTCGTTAATGTAAGTAAAATAACAGTAATGAAGAAAATAATGCTACTAAAGAGTGACAAATCCCCAGGACCAGATTGTTTCCATCCCAGGGTTTTAAAGGAAGTAGGTGAGCACATTGCAGATGCCCTAACTATAATCTTCCAAAGTTCTCTTGATTCAGGAACCATTCCTTTAGATTTTGGAAAACTGCGCATGTCACTTCGCTATTTAAGAATGGCGAGAGAGGGAAACCAGGGAATTATAGACCAGTTAGCCTAACATCTGTTGTTGGGAAATTACTAGAGTCTATAATTACAGATAGAGTGACTGAACACCTTGAAAATTTTCAGTTGATCAGAGAAAGCCAGCATGGATTTGTGAAAGGTAGGTCATGTCTGACAAACCTGATTGAATTTTTTGAGGAGGTGACTAAAGTAGTGGACAGGGGAATGTCTATGGATGTTATTTATATGGACTTCCAGAAGGCATTCGATAAAGTCCCACATAAGAGACTGTTAACTAAGGTAGATGGAATTGATGGCAAATTATTGACCTGGTTCTGAAATTGGCTGAGCGGCAGGAGACAGGCAGTAGGGATAATGGGCAGGTTGTGGCGGATCGCCACCTAAACGGGCGCAATCCACTTTTCCGTCCGTGGACAATAAATCGGGCACCTTGCCTTTAAGAAGCATGCTGCCTTTAAGGCATGACAAAGGAGCGGGCGTCGCCCTCAGTGTGTACACAAAAGCGCGGGCGTCGCCCCATTCGGGTTTCGGTTTTAGCAGAGAGAAGAGCTGAGGCAGCCATCTCTCAAGAGAATGTAATAAAAAGCCATGTGTTCCTCAGATCGGTTCGGCCTCCATTCGTGTTCCGCGGCAGCCGCAACATTGGTGACCCCGACGCTCAGAACGTATTCCGAGCACTGCAATGGCGGACACGAACGCAGTTTCCGTGAAACTGCCGGAGTTTTGGGAAAACCAGCCCGAAGCCTGGTTCCTCCAAGCTGAGTCCCGATTCCGGCTGCGACACATCACCACAGATGGGATGAAGTATGACTACCTCGTCGTATCACTCGGTAGCTCCACAGTCACGAAGGTCTGGATAGCGCTGCAGAACTCACCAGAGGAGGGCAAGTATGCACATCTTAAGGCCGCGCTCCTTAAAAAATTTACGACCTCGACATACCAGCGAAACTGCCGCCTCCTCGACCTCCCAGGCCTCGGTGACGCATCACCGTCAGACCTCCTCTCCCACATGCTCTCACTCACCGACGAGAGCCCACCCGGGTCCCTCTTCCGCACGCTGTTCATCCGCCAGCTACCTCCCAGCATCCGCCCAGCGATCGTGGCGTCCGGCCTCACGGACCTAGAAGCCCTGGCCGACGAGGCTGACAAGCTGCTGTCCGCTCACTCCAGCCGCGACGTCGCTCCGGACCTGGCAGCCACAGCCTGGGCGCGCCCCTCACCGGCCACCACAAGGCCCAGCCACGGGGCCCACGGGGCCTTCGCGCCCCACAAACCCGGGCTACTGTTACTACCACGCACGGTTCGGCGCCAGGGCACAACGGTGCACACCTCCCTGCTCCTTCAAGTCCGCCCCCGTACCAGCCCCCGCGATGGCCGTGGGCCACGCGGGCTCCCTGCTGTATGTCACGGATGACAAAACCGACCGCCGGTTCCTGTGCGACACTGGAGCTCAGCACAGCATCATCCCGGCCTCCGCCCTCGACATCCAAAAGGGCGAACGAGGACAGGCGCTGGCTGCCGCTAACGGCTCGGACATCCGGACGTACGGCACCCGCACAGTCACCCTCGACCTCGCTGGTCGCCGCTACTGATGGGAGTTCATCACTGCCAAGGTACTCTCCCCTCTCATCGGCGCAGATTTCCTGTGCGCCCACGGCCTACTGGTAGACATCCCTCGACACCGCCTCGTGGACATGAACACCATGTCCCCCATCCTGGGCGCCATGGCCCCCCGTCAACCCGCCGACATGGCGTCACAGTGCCACGCATGACTACTCAGCACTCCTGGCCGAATTCCCGGCCCTCACCAACCCGACCTTCTCCGCGGAGGTCGCCAAACACGGGGTGGAACACTTCATCCCCACCACAGGCCCCCCAGTGTACGCTCACGCCCGCAGGCTGGACCCGGCCAAACTGGAGATCGCGCGGACCGAGTTTGCCACTATGGAACAGCTCGGCATCATCCGCCGCTCCAACAGTCCCTGGGCCTCCCCACTCCACATCGCCCCCAAACCAGGAGGGGGTTGGCGCCCCTGCGGGGATTACCGCCGCCTCAACGACGCCACCACCCCTGATCGGTACCCCGTGCTGCACATTCAGGACTTCTCGGCTAGACTGGCCGGCCGCTCAGTCTTTTCCAAAGTCGACCTGGTACGCGGCTACCACCAAGTCCCTGTCCACCCCGCGGACGTCCCCAAGACGGCCGTAATCACCCCCTTCGGGCTTTTCGAGTTCCTGCGGATGCCCTTCGGCCTTAAAAACGTGGCCCAGGCATTCCAATGGCTCATGGACTCGGTCCTTCGGGACCTGAAGTTCCTGTTCGTCTACCTGGACGACATCCTGGTAGCCAGTTCCTCCAAGCAGGAACACCTCGAACACCTTCGCATCCTGTTCGGGCGCCTCAGCGACCACGGGCTCATCCTCAGCCCAGCCAAGTGTCAGTTCGGCCTGGACAAGATCGACTTCCTCGGCCACCACATCACCCATGCTGGGGCCATTCCCCTGCCCACCAAGGTGCAGGCCGTCCAGCAATTTCCCCGCCCCACCACCATCAAAGGACTCCAGGAGTTCCTCGGGATGGTGAATTTCTACAACCGCTTCATCCCCAAAGCGGCGTCCCTCATGAGGCCCCTGTATGAAGCCCTCCGGGGCAGGAGCGGCAAGATGGCGGTCGAATGGACGGCAGACGTATCAGCCGCCTTCAACTCCACCAAGACCACGCTCGCCAACGCCACCCTGCTCGCGCACCCACGGCCCAATGCCAGAGTAGCGCTAACCACGGACGCCTCCGACCACGCGGTCGGCGCCGTGTACGAGCAGTGGGTCGACGGCGCCTGGCAACCACTTGCTTTCTTCAGCCGCCAACTACGCCCCCCGGAGGTCAAGTACAGCACCTTCGACCGCGAGCTTCTCGCGCTGTACCTGGCGGTCCGCCATTTTCGGTTTTTGCTGGAGGGCCACCCATTCACTGCGTTTGTCGACCACAAACCCCTGACATTCGCAATGGCAAAGACAACCGACCCCTGGTCCGCCAGGCAGCAGCGCCAGCTCGCGGCAGTGTCCGAGTTCACCACGGACATCCAACACGTCTCCGGCCGAGACAATGTGGTAGCCGACTGCCTCTCCCGCCCCGCCATCCACGCCGCACACCTGGCAGTCGACTACGCTCAACTCGCAGCAGACCAGCTCACGGACCCTGATCTGCTTTCCGCACCTACCAACCTACCAGGGCTACGCCTGGCTGACGTCGCCTGCGGCCCGACCGCAGTCACGGTCAAGTGCGACATGTCCCTATCTCAACCTCGGCCCATCGTCCCAGCATTCTGGCGCCGCCGGGTATTCGAGATTCTCCACAACCTCTCCCACCCCGGCGCCCGCGCATCCATCAAATTGGTAGCCAACCGCTTTGTCTGGCGCGGCCTTCGCAAGGATGTGCGTACTTGGGCCAACTCCTGCCTAGCCTGCCAATGGGCCAAGGTGCAACACACGAAAGCACCCCTCGAGGAGTTCACTGTCCCTTCACGTAGATTCGACCACATCCACGTGGACATCGTCGGGCCCCTGCCGCCGTCGCAAGGCCACACGCACTTGCTGACGATCGTCCGAGGCAATTCCACTGACCTCTACCACCACCGCCGACATCGCCAGAGCCTTCGTCAGCACCTGGGTCGCACGGTTTGGCGTCCCCTCCGACATGACGTCGGACAGAGGTCCGCAATTTACCTCTGAACTCTGGACCGCCATCGCACGCAATCTCGGTGTGACCATTCACCGCACCACAGCGTACCACCCCCAAGCCAACGGACTGTGTGAGCGGTTCCACAGATCCTTGAAGGCATCTCTTCGAGCCAGCCTCCAGGACGGCGCCTGGACCGACCGACTCCCATGGGTCCTCCTCGGCCTGCGCTCCGCGGTTAAAGAAGACCTCCACACATCGGCAGCAGAGCTCGTGTACGGCCAGCCGCTGCGCGTACCCGGCGAGTTCCTGCCCACCGCCACGACACCCTGGTCAGCCGACCAGCAACGCCACGACTTCGCCTCACCGGCGCTACAGTTCGCCCCGGTGCCCATTGCCCGGCACAGCGAATCCACCTCACACGTCCTGCTAAGCCTGCACCAGGCACGGTTCGTTTTCGTCCGGCACGACGCCCACCGCGGACCCCTTCAACCCCCGTACGACGGGCCCTACAAAGTGCTACAGGCTGGGGACAAATTTTTCGCCCTACAAGTGGGCGACAGGACTGAAAAAGTGTCGGTTGACCGACTCAAGCCAGCACACTCAGAGCCCGGTGAGCAGGTCCCAGTAGCTCGTCCGCCGCCACGCGGCCGACCTGCCCTCAAGCCAGTACACCCGGCTGCTCCACGCCCGGCCGTTCCACGTCCACCGGCGTCCTACAAGAGCCGCTCCGGCCGGCCCATCAGACCGCCGCACCGTCTCGTCCACACCTCCTAAGCGGGGGGAGCTGTGTGGCGGATCGCCACCTAAACGGGCGCAATCCACTTTTCCGTCCGTGGACAATAAATCGGGCACCTTACCTTTAAGAAGCATGCTGCCTTTAAGGCATGACAAAGGAGCGGGCGTCGCCCTCAGTGTGTACATAAAAGTGCGGGCGTCGCCCTCATTCGGGTTTCGGTTTTAGCAGAGAAGAGCTGGGGCAGCCATCTCTCAAGAGAATGTAATAAAAAGCCATGTGTTCCTCAGATCGGTTCGGCCTCCATTCGTGTTCCGCGGCAGCCTCAACAAGGTCCTCAAATTGGCAGGATGTGACTAGTGGTGTCCTGCTGGGATCGGTGTTGGGGCCTCAACTATTCAGTATTTATTAACAACTTACATGATGGCATAGAAAGTCATGTATCCAAATTTTGCTGATGACACAAAGATAGGTGGCATTGTAGGCAGTGTAGATGAAAGCATAAAATTACAAAGGGATATCGCCAGATTAAGTGAATGGGCAAAATTGTGGCAAATGGATTTCAATGTAGGCAAATGTGAGGTCATCCACTTTGGACCTAAAAAGGATAGAACAGGGGACTTTCTAAATGGTGGAAAGAAAAGACTTACATTTATATAGTGCCTTTCACGACCACCAGACGTCTCAAATTGCTTTACAGCCAATAAAGTACTTTTGGAGTGTAGTCATTGTTATAATGTGGGAAACGTGGCAGCCAATTTTCACCCAGCAAGCTCCCACAAACAGCAATGTGTTAGTGATCAGATAATGTTTATTTTGTTGTTGGTTGAGGGATAAATATTGACCAGGGCACCCCCCCTGCTCCTCTTCGAAACAGTACCCTGGGATCTTTTACGCCCACCTGAGAGGGCAGACAGGGCCTCAGTTTTACGTCTCATCTGAAAGATGGCACCTCCGACAGTGCAGCACTCCTTGAGCACTGCACTGGAGAGTCAGCCGAGATTTTTGTGCTCAAGTCCCTGGAGTGGGACTTGAACCCACGATCTTCTGACTCAGAGACGAGGACAGGTGAATGTGGAGCCTGGCGATGGGACCCCAGGCAGGTGGAAGATGCTGCAATAAGGCCCGGGCCTAAATCGGCTCACCTCCAGCTCCTTCTTCATGCTCTCAAATTCCTCGATGTCGTCCAGTTTCAGTTCGAGCCGGGTGGGCTTCCTCCGCAGCATCCTGCCGCCGACGCGCCAGGAGTCAGACTGGGCGACTAGGCTGGGCAGGCCGCGCTCGCCAGGGCGCATGCTGGGAAGGGGCGGGGAGAACTACAACTCCCAGCGGGCCCCGCGCTGCCTCCCGCCCTCTGAACCGGACGGAGTGAGCGGGAGAGAGCAGCGACCACGGGCAGGCTGAGGTAAGAGGCGCTCGATAGCCGGCGGGGCTGAGCCCAGGGCCCGGGGAGACTACAGCATTGAAGCAGAGGGGAGGAAGGTCCAACCCCCGTGCATCGGCCTCACGCCGGGCTGTGTCGGTCACCCCTTTGATCCGCCGTGCCTGCTCGGCGGGAGGGTGAGTGGGACAGTTCACCAGGCCGGGAGGGAGGTGGAGGTGGAGGAGCTCCCAGCTCCTCCAGCATAGAGTCACAACGGTACAGGAGGAGGCCATTCGGCCCCTTGAGCCTGCTCCACCATTCAGTGAGATCATGGCTGATCATCCAAATTCAGTACCCGGTCCTTGCCCTCTCCCCACATCCCTTGATCCCTTTAGCCTTGAGAAATATATCCAACTCCTTCTTGAATATATTTAATGAATTGGCCTCTACTGCCTTCTGTGGTAGAGAATTCCACAGGTTCACCACTCTCTGGGTGAAGAAATGCCTCCTCATTTCTGTCCTAAATGGCTTACCCCTTATCTTTAGACTGTGACCCCTGGTTCTGGACTCCCCGACTATCGGGAACATCCTTCCTGCATCTAGTCTGTCCAGTCCTGCCAGTTTTAGAAGTTTCAATGAGATCCCCTCTCATTCTTCTAAACTCCAGTGAGTACAAGCACAATCGACCCAATCTCTCCACATACGTCATTCCTGGCATCCCAGGTATCAGCCTGGTGAATCTTCGCTGAACTCCTTCCATGGCAAGAATATCCTTCCTCCGATAAGGCGACCAAAACTGCACACAATACTCAAGATGTGGTCTCACCAAGGTCCTGTACAACTGCAGCAAGACATCCTTGTTCCTATACTCAAACCCTCTTGCTACGAAGGCCAACATACCATTTGCCTTCGTAACCGTCTGCTGCACCTGCATGCTTGCCTTCAGCGACTGGTGCACAAGGACGCCCAGGTCTCGTTGCACTTCCCCTTCTCCCAATCTATTGCCATTCGGATAATTATCAGGCTTCCTGTTTTTGCTACCAAAGTGGATAACCTCACATTTATCCACGTTATATTGCATCTGCCATGCTTCTGCCCAATCACCCAACCTGTCCAAATCATCCTGGAGCTTCTCGGCATCCTCCTCACAGCACACATGCCCACCCAGCTTTGTGTCGTCTGCAAATTTGGAGATATTACATCTAGTTCCCTTGTCTAGAGCATTAATATATCTTGTGAATAACATTGAGTGTCTCCGCTTCCACCACTTCCGTCGGCAGAGGGTTCCAGGTCCTCACCACTCGCTGCATAAAAAAGTTTTTCCTCACATCCCCCCCTGGACCAAAACCTTAAATCTGTGTTCCCCCCCCCCCCCCCCGCCCCCCCGTCCTTGCACCATCAACTAGCGGAAACAGCCTTTTCCCGTCTAGCCTATCCAAACCCAGCATGGGGCTGTGGCTGGGAGCAGGTTGCAGAGGATGTCAGTCAGCAGTACACAATTCCTACGGTTGCCAATCTTCTTCCTGGCTGAAAATCCACATTGCTGTAAGAGCAGGTGCAGAGGGGCGAAGCTGACTGGAAATTCTGCATGGCATAAAGGATTTACAATGGAGTGTTAGTCAATATGGGACCATTCTAGTTGCATCATAGGGACATAAGAATTAGGAGCAGAAGTAGGCCATTCGGCCCCTCGAGTCTGCTCTGCCATCCAATAAGATCATGGCTGATCTGCCTCAACTCCACTTTCCTGCACTTCCCCCATATTCCTTGATTCTTTTTAGAGTTCAACAATCTATCGATCTCCGCCTTGAATAAACTCAACAACTGAGCATCCACAGCCCTCTGGGGCCGAGAATTCCAAAGATTCACAACCCTCTGAGTGAAGAAATTCCTCCTCATCTCAGTCTTAAAAGGTCGGCCCCTTATTCTGAGACTGTCCCCTAGTTCCAGACTCTAGCCAGGGGAAACATCCTCCCAGCATCTACCCTGTCAAGTCCTCTTAAGAATTTTATCTGTTTTAATGAGATTGCCTCATTCTATGAAACTCCAGAGAATATAGTCCCATTCCACTCCATCTCTCTTCATAGGATAGCGCCCTCATCCCAGGAATCAATCTAGTGAACCTTCATTGCACTCCCTGCAAGGCAAGTATATCCTTCCTAGGTAAGGAGACTAAAACTGTACACAATACTCCAAGTGTGGTCTCACCAGGGCCCTATATAATTGCAGCAAGATGTCCTTACTCTTATACTGCAACCCCCTTGCACTAAAGGCTAACGTACCATTTGCCTTCCTAATTGCTTGCTGCACCTGCATGTTAACTTTCTGTGATTCGTGTACAAGGACCCCCAAATCCCTCTGAATACCAACATTTACTAGTCTTTCACCCTTCAAAAAATATTCTGCTTTTCCATTTAAAGGAAGTCGGTGAGCACATTGCGGACGCCCTAACTATCATCTTCCAGAGTTCTCTCGATTCAGGAACCGTTCCTTTAGATTGGAAAATTGCGCATGTCTCTTGTCTATTTAAGAATGGCGAGAGAGGGGAAACCAGGGAATTATAGACCAGTTAGACTAACATCTGTTGGGAAATTACTAGAGTCTATAATTACAGATAGGGTGACTGAACACCTCAAATTTTCAGTTGATCAGAGAGAGCCAGCATGGATTTGTGAAAGGTAGGTCATTCCTGACAAACCTGATTGCATTTTTTGAGGAGGTGACTAAAGTAGTGGACGGGGAATGTCTATGGATGTTATTTATCTGGACTTCCAGAAGGCATTTGATATTCCACATAAGAGACTGTTAACTAAGGTAGAAGCCCATGGAATCGAGGGCAAATTATTGACCTGATTCGGAAATTGGCTGAACGGCAGGAGACAGAGAGTCGGGATAATGGGTAGGTACTCAAATTGGCAGTAATAAAAGCAGAAAATGCGGGAAATACTCAGCAGGTCAGGCAGCATCTGTGGCGAAAGAAACAGAGTTAATGTTTCAGGTCGATGACCTTTCGTCGGAACTGGAAAAAGTTAGAGATGTAACAGATTTTAAGCTAGTGCAGGGGCAGGAAAAGGAGGAAAGAACAAAAAGGGAGGTCTGTGATAGGGTGGAAGGCAGGAGAGATTAAATGACAAAAGGTATGATTGTACAAAGCAAAAGGAAGGAAATGATAATGGGACAAGTAAAGAAACAAAAGATATGAGTCTAGAAGAGGTGTAAATGGGGATGGCAGAATCATCAACAGCTGCCATGTGAAAAAATAGGGGCAGAGGTGATGGTGTGAAATTGTTGAACCTGATGTTGCGTCCAGAAGGCTGTAAAGTGCCTAATTGAAAGATGAGGTGCTGTTCCTCGAGCTTACGTTGAGCTTCGTTGGAACAGTGTCGGAGGCCGAGGACGGTGAGGTCAGAGTGGGAGTGGAGCGGAGAATTAAAGTGACAGGTGGCCGGAAGCTCGGGGTCATGCTTGCGGACTGAACGGAGGTGTTCCGCAAAGCAGTCACCCAAACTGCGTTTGGTCTCCCCAATGTAGAGGAGACCGCATCGTGAGCAGCGAATACAGTATACTAGATTGCAAGAAGTACAAGTAAATCGCTGTTTCACCTGGAAGGGAGGAGGTGAAAGGGCAGGTGTTGCATCTCCTGCACTTGCACGGGAACGTGCCGTGGGAAGGGGCTATTAGGGATGATTGAGGAGTGGACCAAGGTGTTGCGGAGGGAGTGGTCCCTTCGGAATGCTGAAGGGGGAGGGGAGGGGAAGATATGTTTGATGGTGGGATCACGCTGGAGGTGTGGAAAAGTGCATCCTGATTTCACTCCTTAAATCTAATTTTAAGATTATGCCCCCTTGTTCTGGAGAGTGACCATAACATGACCACTGTCTTCTAAGGCTGGAGTTAAGACATGTTGCTGGGTCAGGAAAGGGGAGCGTTCCCCTGCATCTAATCTGTTGCCATACAGGGAGTGTTTTGGATCATTTCGGAAGGCAGTTACTCTGCACCTTGCTCTTGCTATACCTGACTTAATGAGTGAGAAAAGTAGGAACATATTTAATTGTCCAGGACTGATCCCCTCATTCAAGTATGCAGATGCACACAGATACAGATTAAAACTTGTTCGCCTAGTTCAGAGTTGAACGCCCTGTCTTTTTCATCTTTCAGCAATGGTCAAAATAGTTGTTTAATTTTGCGAGTTTTCCCCACCCACAGTTATCCTATCTCAAATTACGAAAATGTCTGATGACGATGATGTTCCATTGCCGAAGCGATCTCGGATTTACTATGGAAGCCTTGAAGAGAAGGAGAGGGAAAGGATTTCCAGAGGAGATGGAGGCTATCTGGGAAGAGATGCTGTAAAAGTTGGGATAGAAGCTGGGCATATCAACATATCTGGTAGTAAGTAACGAATGTCTTTTACCGGTGCCATTGGCGATTGTTGCATCTGATCGAGTTAGAAAATGTGGAGTCACTGAAAAATTGCTAAACATTTCAGAAATCCAACTGTGAGTTACAATAATAAATAACTGCTTTTCATAGAAGTTTACAGCACAGAATGAGGCCATTTGGCCCATCATGTCTGTGCCGGCCGAAAGAGAGCCATCCAGCCTAATCCCACTTTCCAGCTCTTGGTCCGTAGCCCTGTAGGCTACGGCACTTCAAGTGCATATCCCACTACTTTTTAAATGAAATGAGGGTTTCTGCCTCTACCACCCTTTCAGGCAGTGAGTTCCAGACCCCCACCACCCTCTGGGTGAAAACATTTCTCCTCAACTCCCCTCTAATCCTTCCACCAATTACTATAAATCTACACCTCTTGGTTATTGCCCTCTCTGCTAAGGGAAATAGGTCCTTCCTATCCACCCTACCAAGGCCCCTCGTAATTTTATACACCTCAATTAAATCTCCGCTCAGCCTTCTCGGTTCCAAAGAAAACAAAGCCCAGCTTTTGGGTGTTTTAGAAATATTTTGCTCCCTTCCATCAATACCTGTGGCCGCTGGGATCATGGTAGGTGGAAGAGAATTTAGTGCCTCATGACATTGCAAGGCAATGGTTGTAGCCAGGTCGAAGTGAGTGAAAACACTTTTAAAACCTGTTCAGTCCAAGGGCTGAACGACAGCAGAACATGCCAGAACTGTGCTGTGCCGTGGAGTGGCAGGACACTGATTCACCCCCAGAATTTCCCCCACGGTGAATTACTGATCTCCGCCTCGCTGCTGTAGGGATGTACCAACTGCACGGAGAGAGAGAGAGAGAGCAAATGCAGGTCAGTCACCCTGTCCACACCCTCAGTCTTCCGAGCAGCATTAGCAGAGGCCTGGGCAGCAGTCTCCTGCTTCTCTGCTCAGTCAGGGTTGAACCGGAATAAGGAAAGGCCATAAATATATTGGGATAAATGGTTTGATAAATACAGGAAACTTTGGTTTATCCGGAGGTTGTATGTCCGGAAACCTCGATCTACCGGCAGAAATCAGCAGCCGTTTTGTTAGGTTTTTTTTCCTTCTCGTGGCTTTTTTTTCCCAACAGTCAGGCTCTGCAAAGTCTCTCTGAAGCTGTTGCTAAGCTACAGAGATGCTTCTAAGGTACGGGCCGACTGTTTAGAAGCTGTTGCTAAGCAACAGTGTTTGTTGTCAGATATGGAGATGAAAACCTCCATATGCTTCAACATTAATGCTGGTATTTCCGGCAGTTTTGTTAGATCGGCAACAGCTCGGTCCCGTCGGTGCCGGATATAACGAAGTCTCCTGTAGGTTGCACACCTGCGCTGCGAACAGACCACAGCTTTTAGCAATGTTCACAATGGGGGAGAAAGGTGACCTTATTGAGGTATTTAAGATCTCAGGATACGGATAAGTTGGTGTCCGGTGTCATGTTCAATGTTAACCAAGGACAAAGGGGCATGGATTCAAATTTAGACAACAAAAGGAGAATGCACAGATAAAATATAACACTTCTTCACACAGAGGGTGGTGAACATGTGGAAGCGTCTACCCAGGGAGGCAGTAGAAGCAGAGGATGTTGTTAAGGGGTAATGGATACTTTTTTTTTGCAGACAGAGCTCTTAAGAGTTCAGGTGGAGTAGCATGTCTAACTTTGGAAGCAGCTGATGAATGGAATTAGTCTTTTCTGGTCCTCTGAGACCTTGTGTTCCCGAGGATATTGTGTCTAGTGCAGTTGTAGTCTTCAGAGGTTTGATTGCCTTAGGCAGCTAGAGAGGAATTTAATAGCAGAGTTTTTCCTGAATTTGGATGCAGATTTTTTTTTCTTGCCTGTTGGCAGAATTGGCGTTGCGCAGGATGCATAGAGTGAACATTGGGCCAGAGGATAAGTGGAATTGGCAGGGACACTTAACAAGTACTTCACTTCAGTGCTTACCAAAGAGCAAGATACTGGAGATGATGGCTGAAAGCGAGATGAGAGATATAATAAGTAAATGGAAATGATTAAGGAAATTATCAGAGAAGTATCAGTTTATCTAAAAGAGAACAGGGTATTGGGGCCTGATGGGACACGGCCAAGGATGCTGAGGGAAATGGGAGAAGAAACAGCAGAGATCGGAGAAAATATATTTCAGGGCTCTATTGAGAGTGGATGAGTGCCAGAGGACTGGAGAGTGGCCACTGTAGTACTCATTTTCACAAATGGGACAGAGGTAACTCGGCTAATTACAGGCCAGTTGGTTTAACATCTGTGGTAGGGAAAATTTTGCAATCTTTGAAGATGAAATGAATAAATATCTAGATGAAGAGAAAATGATCGGAAGCAGCCAACAGGGATTTCATAAAGGAAGACAAATCTGATCGAGTTCTTTGAGGAGGTGACGGATATGGTGGCTGAGGAAAATGCAGAAAGCCTTTGACAAGGGACCACATACTGGTTAGAAGGGAGAAAAGAGAGTAGGAGTCAAGGGCAGTTTCTCTGAGTGGCTGGAAGTGGGTAATGTTGTTCCCCAGGGTTCTGTTCTGGGACTGCCTCTGTACACTGTGATATGGAGAAAGGGTTAGAGGGACTGGGGTCCAAATCTGCAGATGATACTACAGGAAACTTTGTGATATCCGGGACCGGCGTGTTGCCGATCTATCAAAACTGCCGGACATACAAAGTTAATGTTGAAGCATATGGAGGTTTTCATCTCCATATCTGACAACAAACACTGTTGCTTAGCAACAGCTTCTAAAGAGTCGGCTGCAGCTGCAAGCGTCTCTAGCTGAAGCTGTTGCTATAGCTACAGACCTTGCAGTGCCTGACTGGGGGAAAAAAAAGAACGAGATCTAAAAAAACTTACAGAAAACGGCTCCTGATTTTTGCCGTTAGATCGAGTATTCCGGACATACAACCTCCGGATAAACCAAAGTTTCCTGTAAAATAGGCATAAGTAAAATTAAAAAATTGCAAGCACCAAAGGAAGCTGCCAGGGGATATGGTGGTAGATTGGGAAAATGTGGCATTTGGAATCCAATGTCAGTAAATATGAGGTGGTACATTTTGGTTAACCAAAATAATAATTATAAAGAAAGAAAAAAATAAATAAATCTTGCACTTAGATTCCGCCTTTCAAGCCCGCGGGACGTCCCAAGATGCTTTACAACCAATGAAGCACTTTTTGAAGTGTAGTCACTGTTGAAACGTAGGAAATGCAGCAGCCAATTTGCACACAGCAAGATCCCACAAGCAGCAATATGATGATGACCGGATAATCTGTTTTGGTGAGGGATACATATTGGCCAGGACACCCGGGGGGGGGTGGTGGGGGAGCTCCCCTGTTCCTCTTTGAATAGGGCCATGGGATCTTTTATGTCCATGTGAGAACTCTGTTTAACGTCTCATCCGATAGACAGCACCTCTGACAGTGCAGCACTCCCTCAGTACCGCACTGGAGTGTTAACCTAGATTTTGTGCTCAAGTCTCTGGAGTGGGGCTTGAACCCGCAACCTTCTGACTCAGAGGTGAAAGTGCGACCCACTGAATGGGGGAAAGCCGGGTGATATGGAAGAGCAGAGGGATTTGGGGTTCAGATTCATAAGACTTTAGAAGAAGCAGCTCAATTGGATGAGGCTATAAAATAGCTACTGGAATTTATGGAAAGAATATAAAAATGTTTTTCATTCATTCACAGGAGGTGGGCGTCGCTGGCAAGGCCAGCATTTATTGCCCATCCCTAATTGCCCTTGAGAAGGTGGTGGTGAGCCGCCTGCTTGAGCCGCTGCAGTCCGTGTGGTGAAGGTACTCCCACAGCAATGTTCCCCCTAAGGTGTGTGGCCACGCACCAATCGGGAGGTCCCGCACAGGCCGCTCGCCAGCTGCTGCCGCTGGAGAAGATACCGCGCATGCACGGCCGCGCAGCAAATTTAAAGGGACCACGCACTAAAAATTTTTTTAGAGGGACCATTGTCCCACAGTGCTGTTAGGTAGGGAGTTCCAGGATTTTGACTCCGCGGCGATATATTTCCAAGTCAAGATGGTGAGAGATTTGGAAGTGAATTTGCAGGTGGTGGTGTTCTCATGCACCTGCTGCCCTTGTCCTTTTAGGCAGCAGAGGCCACGGGTTTGGGAGGTGCTGTCGAAGAAGCAAAAGTTGAGATGTAATGGCGACTCTATATACAGGAAACTTTGTTATATCCGGCACCGACGGGACCGAGCTGTTGCCGATCTATCAAAACTGCCAGACATACCAGCGTTAATGTTGAAGCATACGGAGATTTGCAGCTCTGTATCTGGCAACAAACACTGTTGCTTAGCAACAGCTTCTAAACAGTCGGCCGTACCTTAGAAGCGTCTCTGTAGCTTAGCAACAGCTTCAGAGAGACTTTGCAGAGCCTGACTGTTGGAAAAAAAGCCACGAGAAGAAAAAAAAAACCTAACAAAACAGCTCCTGATTTCTGCCGGTAGATCAAGGTTTCCGGACATACAACCTCCGGATAAACCAAAGTTTCCTGTAAAACTTTAGTAAGACCACAGTTAGCGTGCTGTGTGCAGTTTGGGGCTATAGGAAGGATGTTGGGGCAATCGAGAGGGTACAGCACAGATACACTAGGAAAAGAGGGCAGAAAAAATGGGGCTGCTTTTGTTAGAATAGAGGAGATCAAGGTATGATTTAATAGAGGTGTTGAAAATGATGAAGGGATGAGGCAGAGTAGACGGGAAGAAACTTTGCAGTGATTGACGTGTCTAGAACAAGAGGGCAGAGACTTAAGATTAAATGTAAGAGATTTAGGACAGCGAGGAGGGAGACCCTTTTTACACAGAGATTGTGAGGCTGTGGAATGCACTACCGGATTGAAGCAGTGACCATGTCAACATTTAAGAATAAGTCAGAGGTGATTGAAGGAATTGGGGGATAAAGGGAAACGGGAATAGGTCGGGCACACAGGATTAGGACTTCTGCTCATGTGGAGTGCAAACACCAACACGGCCTGATTTGGGGGCGAATGACCTGTTTCCGTGTTGTAATTCTATGTAATCCAAGTAATATTATTGATCAGAGATTGTGCACAACATAGAGTGGGAGGGTGAATACGCAAGGGGCACAAAATCTTTTCCCACCATTGGGAATCAGTGCTGTGTGTAAGTCTGATCCTCTCCTGTCCAGACGACTTCTATGATATCGAAGACCACATCAGTGAGAGGCAGGCTGAGGTGCTGGCAGAGTTCGAGCGCAGAAAACGAGCACGGCAGATTAACGTTTCTACAGACGACGCGGAAGTGAAGGCCTGCCTGCGAGCACTTGGAGAGCCAATCACGCTTTTTGGTGAAGGACCAGCAGAGCGACGAGAGAGGTGAAGTTCGGTTAGCTCTAGTGGGGGTTACTGTGATGGTGGGTGGCCTGGTGAGATTGGCTGTGATGGTGGGGTGAGGAGGGGTGGGATTGGCTGTGAGGAGGGGGGGTGAGATTGGCTGTGAGGAGGGGGGGTGAGATTGGCTGTGAGGAGGGGGGGTGAGATTGGTTGTGAGGGGGGGGGTGAGATTGGCTGTGAGGAGGGGGTGGGGTGAGATTGGCTGTGAGGAGGGGGTGGGGTGAGATTGTGAGGAGGGGGGGTGAGATTGGCTGTGAGGAGGGGGTGTGAGATTGGCTGTGAGGAGGGGGGGGTGAGATTGGCTGTGAGGAGGGGGGGGTGAGATTGTGAGGAGGGGGGGTGAGATTGGCTGTGAGGAGGGGGGGTTGAGATTGGCTGTGAGGAGGGGGGGTTGAGATTGGCTGTGAGGAGGGGGGTTGAGATTGGCTGTGAGGAGGGGGGGTTGAGATTGGCTGTGAGGAGGGGGGGGGTTGAGATTGGCTGTGAGGAAGGGGGGGTGAGATTGGCTGTGAGGAGGGGGGGGTTGAGATTGGCTGTGAGGAGGGGGGTTGAGATTGGCTGTGAGGAAGGGGGTTGAGATTGGCTGTGAGGGAGGGGGGGTGAGATTGGCTGTGAGGAGGGGGGTTGAGATTGGCTGTGAGGAGGGGGGTTGAGATTGGCTGTGAGGAGGGGGGTTGAGATTGGCTGTGAGGAAGGGGGGGTGAGATTGGCTGTGAGGAGGGGGGGTTGAGATTGGCTGTGAGGAGGGGGGGTGGGATTGGCTGAGGAGGGGGGTTGAGATTGGCTGTGAGGAGGGGGGGTGAGATTGTGAGGAGGGGGGTGAGATTGGCTGTGAGGAGGGGGGGTTGAGATTGGCTGTGAGGAGGGGTGGGATTGGCTATGAGGAGGGGGGTTGAGATTGGCTGTGAGGAGGGGGGGTGAGATTGGCTGTGAGGAGGGGGTGAGATTGTGAGGAGGGGGGGGTTGAGATTGGCTGTGAGGAGGGGGGGTGAGATTGGTTGTGAGGAGGGGGGGTTGAGATTGGCTGTGAGGAGGGGGGGTGAGATTGGCTGTGAGGAGGGGGTTGAGATTGGCTGTGAGGAGGGGGGGTGAGATTGGCTGTGAGGAGGGGGGGTGAGATTGGCTGTGAGGAGGCGGGGTGAGAGTGGCTGTGAGGAGGGGGGGGGTGAGAGTGGCTGTGAGGAGGGGGGGTGAGATTGGCTGTGAGGAGGGGGGGTGAGATTGGCTGTGAGGAGGGGGGGTGAGATTGGCTGTGAGGAGGGGGGGTGAGATTGGCTGTGAGGAGGGGGGGTGAGATTGGCTGTGAGGAGGGGGTGGTGAGAGTGGCTGTGAGGAGTGGGGGTGAGATTGGCTGTGAGGAGGGGGGGGTGAGATTGGCTGTGAGGAGGGGGAGGGTGAGATTGGCTGTGAGGAGGGGGGGTGAGTGGGGTTTCGTTGATGATGGACGGTCCGCTGATAATGGGCGACACAGTTGGTCCGATTACACTCGAAGATTACGTGCAAGTATTGTGATCTGATGACCCAGGATTGATTAATGAAGTGGAATCAGCTTGCTGCAGCTATCTAACGGTCTGTGATCATGGTGTCCATCACCGGGAATACAGTGCAAGCATTCAGGCCGGGCAGAAACTAAGGGCACATGGCTCTGCTTGTGGCACAGACACTTTGGAGCTGTTTAGGATAGGAAATATTACTTTGTTTATCAATAGTTTAACTTTCACCTTTACACAAAGCACACTGTGTGCTGTCTAAACAACACACCTTCTTACATTGTGCATAAAAGTCATGTCCAAATAGAGTATGTGCATAAATATTTAATACGGAGATTGTAAAGAATGGAGCCTTGGGGATGGAGCTGGGGATGGAGTTGGGGATGGGGATGGGGCTGGTGTTGGAGCTGGGGTTGGGGTTGGGGATGGAGCTGGTGCTGGGGTTGGGGATGGGGCTGGTGTTGGAGCTGGGGTTGGGGATGGAGCTGGGGATGGGGTTGTGGCTGGGGATGGAGCTGGGGATGGAGCTGGGGATGGAGCTGGGGTTGGGGATGGAGCTGGAGCTTGGGATGGAGCTGGGGATGGGGTTGGGGCTGGAGCTGGGGTTGGGGATGGAGCTGGGGTTGGGGTTGGGGATGGAGCTAGGGTTGGGGATGGAGCTGGGGTTGGGGATGGAGCTGGAGCTGGGGATGGGGTTGTGGCTGGGGATGGGATGGAGCTGGGGTTGGGGATGGGGTTGGGGCTGGAGTTGGGGATGGAGCTGGGGTTGGGGTTGGGGATGGAGCTAGGGTTGGGGATGGAGCTGGGGTTGGGGATGGAGCTAGGGTTGGAGCTGGAGTTGGGGATGGAGCTGGGGTTTGGGCTGGGGTTGGGGGTGGAGCTGGGGATGGGGTTGGGGATGGAGCTGGGGATGGGGATGGGGCTGGGGATGGAGCTGGGGGTGGGGGTGGGGATGGAGTTGGGGATGGAGCTGGGGTTGGGGATGGAGCTGGGGTTGGAGATGGGGCTGGGGATGGGGTTGGGGGTGGGGATGGGGTTGGAGCTGGGGTTGGGGATGGAGCTGGAGATGGAGATGGGGATGGGGTTGGGGTTGGGGCTGGAGCTGGGGTTGGGGCTGGGGTTGGGGCTGGGGTTGGGGTTGGGTTGTGAAGCTCTCTGTTGACCAGTGTTTATGCCACACGTGCCCTGGAACGAGCCTCCTACCTCTCCATGCCGGCCAGCCCTGGATCCGCATCATTCTTCCAGTGTTTTGAGCGAGCTGCCTTTCAGCCCATCTCTTCCCTGCTTTGGTCCAGCCTGTCTGTTGAAAACCCACGGCCAATTGTTCCAAAAAAGTTCTCCCCATTTAAAGGTTCAATTTCATCTTTTGACCTCCGAAGCAGAATTTCACAGGGTGTGGGGGGGTGACTGAATTGCTGGTGACAGTCCTTGCAAAAAAAAACCGAGATGACTATGGCAGTGATCACCTACAGTATGACTGGGTGAGGTGCGAGAGTGGCGGCCTGTGCACCCGCAGCATCGTTACGTATGCACGCGCAGGGCAAGCAACATTCATTTGGGAGCCTGTCCATTTCCCAGTTCCTGCCCTGTCCAGGAGAATGGGAGCGCTGTTTCTAAACACAAGAGGGTGCTGTGTGTCTAAAATCTGAACAGGAAAATGATCACAGCTATTTAAGTAAAAGAATTGCTCTTTTTAAAATTCCACCCCCATGCTCCATTTCCAATTGGGAATTGTTTCACTTGATATCTGATTCAGGTTGACTGATTCAGGTTGAGGCTTATCTGGGTTCCTCCAGCGGCACTGGAGCGCATTCTCTGTCCCCCCCCCCCCCCGCCACCACCATACGGCCCTAGAAACATAGAAGATAGGAGCAGGAGGAGGCCATTCGGCTCTTCGAGCCTGCTCCGCCATTCAATATGATCAGGGCTGATCCTCTATCTCAATCCCATATTCCTGCTCTCTCCCCATACCCCTTGATGCCTTTTGTGTCTAGAAATCTATCTATCTCCTTCTTAAATATATTCAGTGACTTGGCCTCCACAGCCTTCTGTGGTAGAGAATTCCACAGGTTCACCACCCTCTGGGTGGAGAAATTTCTCTTCATCTCAGTCCTAAATGTCCTACCCCGTGTCCTGAGACTGTGACCCCTCGTTCTAGACCCCCAGCCAGGGGAAACATCCTCCCTGCATCCAGTCTGTCTAGCCCTGTCAGAATTTTATACGTTTCAATGAGATCCCCTCCCATTCTTCTAAACGCTAGTGAATACAGGCCTAGTCGACCCAATCTCCCCATATACGATAATCCTGCCATCCCAGGAATCAGTCTGGTGAACCTTGGAGTCCTATGTTAACCGGTCTTTTCTCTTCGCTGGTGCTGAGTGACCTGTATTTCCAGGCCTGTTTTTATTTCAGATTTCAGCATTTGTAGTTTTCTTTAGTCTGACTTTTTGCTCGGCCCACTGGATCCTCCTGCTCAGTGTCCTTTCGCCATCTACGTTCCTGAGTGCCCTGAGACGCACCTCTCCATGTATCGAGCACGATATAAATGCAAGTTGTCAATCGAATTTTACAGCCGGCTGATAGAGTTGGGTTTAGCTGGTGGGTACAGTCAGCATTCTGGGCTCGTTCAGAGCTTTCCGTACTTATTTTTCTATCTTGTGACTTTTTGTGCCATCAAAAACAGGGGCCTGACCCTGAGGTTACAGCGCTGCGCTGTTGGAGATGCCCCCTGGATACCTCGTTGGAGAAGTTGCTGTCTGCCCGGACTCCTGAATTTGTTGTGCGTTCTTTTCCAGGTTACGCAATATCCTGTCTGTGGTGGGCGCTGATGCCTTAAAGAAAACAGAGAAGACAGAAGATGCGAAGAAAAATCGACAGGAGGTGTGTGACGGGTGTGAAAATAGTTGTGTATTCGTGTGAAAATGTTTGTGGTGTATTAGGGTGTGAAATTACTTGTGGTGTATTAGCAATATATGTCTGTGACTTAGTAAGTAGCTGTAACAGGAGAAGCTATGTGTGTGTGTATATATATATATAATTTATTTATTAACTTAGCAGCAGTTGAAAACCCCCGACCCCATGTGGGGAATCATGACTAATATACTTGGCTGAAATACTGCACTAATTTGATCTTTTAATATTTCTTTATGTCCAGCATCAGCAGACCTGGTATCACGAGGGCCCCAGCACCTTGAAGACTGCTCGTATCTGCATTGCCCGCTTTTCCCTTCCAAGGTGGGTCTTACTGACACTAAGCTAGCTGAAACAGGAGCAGCAGTAGGCCAATCGGCCCCTCGAGCCTGCTCCGCCATTCAATAAGATCATGGCTGATCCAATCTTGGCCTCAACACCACTTTCCCGCTCTCTCCCCATACCCCTCGACTCCCCTGTAGTGGAAATGTCTGTCAGTCTCCGCCATGAATATATTCAGTGACTCCGCCTCCACAGCCCTCTGGGGTAGAGAATTCCAAAGATTCACAACCCTCTGAAAGAAGAAATTCCTCCTCATCTCTGTCATAAATGGGCGACCCCTTATTTTGAAACTATGCCCCCGAGTTCTAGATAGCCCCACTAGGGGAAACATCCTCTCAGCATCTACCCTGTCAACCCCCCTCAGAATCTTATGTTTCAATAAGATCGCCTCTCATTCTTCTAAACTCCAATGAGTATAGGCCCAACCTGCTCAACCTTTCCTCATACGTCAACCCCTTCATCCCAGGAATCAACCTAGTGAGCCTTCTCTGTACTGCCTCCAATGCAAGTATATCCTTCCTTAAATATGGAGACCAAAACTGTGCGTAGTACTCCAGGTGTGGTCTCACCAGCGCCCTGTAAAGTTGCATCAAAACTTCCCTACTTTCATACTCCATCCCCCTTGCAATAAAGGCCAACATTCCATTAGCCTTCCTAATTACTTGCTGTACCTGCATGCTAACTTTTTGTGTTTCATGTACTCGGACCCCCAGATCCCTTTGTACCGCAGCATTTTGTACTCTCTCTCCATTTAAATAATAATTTGCTTTTTCATTCTTCCTTCCAAAGTGGATAACCTCACATTTTCCCACATTATACTCCATCTGCCAAATTTTTGCCCACTCACTGAACCTGTCTATATCCCTTTGCAGACTCTGTGTCCTCCTCACAACTTGCTAACCCACCTATCTTTGTATCATCAGCAAATTTGGTTACATTACACTCGGTCCCTTCATCCAAGTCATTAATATAGATTGTAAATAGTTGAGGCTCCTGCACTGATCCCTGTGGCATCCCACTAGTTACTGATTGCCAACCGGAAAATGACCCATTTATCCTGACTCTCTGTTTTCTGTTAGTTAGCCAATCCCCTATCCATGCCAATATATTACCCCCAACCTCATGTGCGCTTATCTTGTGCAGTAACCTTTTATGTGGCACCTTATCGAATGCCTTCTGGAAATCCAAATACACTACATCTGTTGGTTCCCCTTTATCCACCCTGCTCGTTACATCCTCAAAGAACTCTAATAAATTTGTCAAACACGATTTCCCTTTCATAAAACCATGTTGACTGCTTGATTGTCTTACGATTTTCTAAATGTCCTGCTATTTCCTGCTTAATAATGAACGTAGAGGATCCCTAATTTGGTTTTTAACTGAGTTTTGGAGAGGTGGGCAGCCTGTTTGATGAATCCCTGCTTTGGGGTAATTTCAAATCAGCTCTGTACTAAAAAAAAAATTCTGCTTCTGCATTGGTAATGCTAAATAAACGTAGAAATGTTGAGGTTTTTAGTTATTTCTGTAAATGAAGCACAGATTTTGAACGCGCGTACAGTAGTAGTGATGGTGTGAGAATTGCAGCGGACTGTTTCATGTTTCAAAGTAGCAGGTCAATACTAGGAGGGGTGAACAAAATCACATACACAACGGAATGAGTAGGAAAGCATAGCTGTAGGGACGTGACCAGTCAGTAGCGCAGAAACTGGCTTCATCAGCCGTGGCTCAGTGGGTAGCAACCTCACCTCCGAGTCAGAAGGTTGTGGGTTCAAGTCTCTGTGGGTTCAAGTCCCACTCCAGAGACTTGAGCACAGAAATCTAGACTGACCCTCCCAGTGCAGTGCTGAAGGAGTGCTGCACTGTCAGAGGTGCCGTATTCCATGAGACGTTAAACCGAGGCCCTGTCCGCGCTCTCAGGTGGACATAAAAGCTCCTACGGCACTATTTCGAAGAAGAGCAGGGGAGTTATCCCTGGTGTATATTTATCCCTCAATCAACATCACTAAAAACAGATTATGTGGTGGTCATCTAATTGCTGTTTGTGGGAGCTTGCTGTACGCAAATTGGCTGCCGGGTTTCCTACATTACAACAGTGACTACACTTTATAAAAAAAAAAAAAAAAAGTGCTTGATTGGTTGTAAAGCACTTTGGGACGTCCGGTGGTCGTGAAAGGCGCTATATAAATGCAAGTCTTTCATTTTTTTCCAGCGTGTATAAAACAGTAACAACCTACAATCTCTGCTTCCATGAGTGTGTGTGACGATCTGTAATTGATATGAAGTAGGCTGAATTGCTGAGTTTTGTCATGTTTCTTAGAGCCATGAAGCGACTGGAGGAAGCACGGGCTAACAAGGAGATTCTGGAAGCTTCCCGAACTGCTCGGCAGCAAGAGCTCCACAAGAGCTTACGGGTGAGTACAAATGAGAGTGCACCCATTGGACAGATTGCGACATGGAGCTAAGCTATGTCTGAACTGAGCAGCATATAGAAAATTGCAGCCTTTTACGTGAATTTTCTGTTAGGTAGTACAGGAAACTTTGTGTTATCCGGAGGCTAAATGTCCGGCAAGCTCGAGCCACCGGCAAAAACCAGGAGCCGTTTTGTTAGGTTTTTTTTCTTCTCGTGGCTTTTTTTTTCAACAGTCAGGCTCTGGAAAGTCTCTCTGAAGCTGTTGCTAAGCTACAGAGACGCTTCCAAGGTACGGGCCGACTGTTTAGAAGCTGTTGCTAAGCAACAGTGTTTGTTGTCAGATACGGAGATGAAAAGCTCCGTATACTTCAACATTAATGCTGGCGTGTCCGGCAGTTTTGAGGGAACGGCAACAGCTCGGTCCCGTCGGTGCCGGATAGCACAAAGTTTCCTGTAGAAGGCGCTTTAGTTGCAACTAACTGATGTGTGGGAGTATATAATGGGGTAATGTAGGAAGAGCTTTACTCTCTATGGAGCCCATGCTGTACCCTGTCTGGAAGTGTTCGGAATAGTATAGATGGACTTACTGTGCAGCCACCCATCTACACCTGACTGGGTTTAATTACTGTGACTCTGCAGAGGGAGCTTTACTCTGTATTTAAGAACATAAGTAGGAGCAGGAGTAGGCCATAAGGGCCCTCGAGCCTGCTCCGCCATTCAATAAGATCATGGTTGAACTTCTACCTCAACTCCACTTTCCCGCCCGATCCCCCTTGGCTCCCTTAGTACCCAATAATCTATCGACCCCAGTCTTGAATATACTCATCGACCGAGCATCCACAGTCCTCTGGGGTGGAGCATTCCAAAGATTCACAACCCTCTGAGTGAGGAAATTTCTCCTCATCTGAGTCCGAAATGACCGACCCCTTATCCTGAGACTGTGACCCCTGGTTCTGGACTCACCAGCCAGGGGAAACAGCCTCTCGGCATCTACCCTGTCAAGCCCGCGAAGAATTTTATGGCCCAGAAATTTGGGTCGGCGGCTTCCCACGGGTGCAAGCCCCCGACCTGCACTTACCTAGCGCGCCGGCCGTTGTGAATAGAGTTTAGCCCCAAAACATCACTAAAACTTCAAATAATTTTTTTTTTTAAATCACATTTTTAAAATAACATAAAATAACTATTTTAAACAATACTGTAATTTAAATTTTTGAAAAAATTAATTACAGTTTCTAACGGGGCTAAAAATAAACTTACCTTTCTTTAAAGTATTTAAAAATAATAAACCTGTGGAAAAAATGTTTTAATTTTACTTAATTCACCACTTACCTTGTTAAAAACAGGCCTTGCGACTGCTTTCTGAAAGCGTAGCTGCTGGAGACTTACCCTCCCGGAGAAACCTGCAAAAAAAACGGAAGTTCCAGGCGTACGTGCTGCCTCTCCGGCGCACGCGTTCGACCTGTGAACCCCTTCCTTTAAGGGAACGGAAGTTCCGGTTTTCCGCGCATGCCCGAAACCGGCACTTTCGTTGGGCCTACGCGTGAGTACCCAGCGCATACTCGCCCGTGGGGACACGAAGTTCTCGCCCTATACGTTTCAATGAGATCACCTCTCATTCTTCTAAACTCCAGAGAGTATCGGCCCATTCTACACAATCTCTCCTCATAGGACAGCCCTCTCATCCCAGGAATCAGTCTGGTGAACCTTTGCTGCACCCCCTCTAAGGCAAGTATATCCTTTTAGGTAAGGAGACCAAAATTGTACACAGTACACCAGGTATGACCTCACCAAGGCCCTGTACAATTGCAGCAAGACTCCCTTACTCTTATACTGCAACCCCCTTTTAATAAAGGCTAACATATTACAGGAAACTTTCGTTTAAACGGAGGTTAAATCTCCGGAATGCTCTATCCACCGGCAAAATTCAGGAGTCGGTTCAGATAACTTTTTTTTACTTCTCGTTGCTTTTTTTCTCCATTCCTGGCTCTGCAAGCGTCTAGCTGAAGCTGTTGCTTAGCTACAGAGACGCTTGCAAGCTGCGCCGACTGTTTTGAAGCTGTTGCTAAGCAACAGGGTCTGTTGCTAGATACGGAGCTCCGAAGCTCCGTATGTTTTAACATTAGCACTGGTTTCTCCGGCAGTGTTGATCGACCGGCACCAGCTCGGTCCCGTCAGTGCCGGATACCAGAAAGTTTCCTGTATTTGCCTTCCTAATTGCTTGCTGTACCTGCATGTTAACTCTCTGTGATTCATGTACAAGGACCCCCAAATCCCTCTGAATACTAGTCTTTCACCTTTTTAAAAAAAATATTCTGCTTTTCCATTCTTCCTACCAAAGTGGATAACTTCACACTTCCCCACATTATACTCCATCTGCCACCTTCTTGCCCAATCACTTAACCGGTCTCTATCCCTTTGCAGCCTTTTTGCATCCTCCTCACAGCTTACTTTCCCACCTAGCTTTGTATCGTCGGCAAACTTGAATATATTACACTCAATCCCTTCATCTAAGTCATTGCTATAGATTGTGAATAGCTGAGGACCAAGCACTGATCCTTGCGGTACCCCACTAGTTACACCCTGCCATCCTGAAAATGACCCATTTGTTCTTGCTGTCGGTTTTCTGTCCGTTAACCAATCCTCAACCCGTGCTAATATTACCCCCAAAACCATGAGTCCTAATCTTGTGCAACAACCTCATGCGTGGCACCTTAGTGAATGCTTTCTGAAAACTCTGGGAGTGTTTGATGGGACGGTGTGGAGCAGTGAGAGTTTCAAAGGTTCCTGCTAAAGGGCCATTTGATGCTGCGTCGTGGAATGCTGGGATGTGGATCTGCACCAGCAATTCCCTCCACAGAGTGAGCTCCTCGCATTCATATTGGCACATTTGCACTACAGTGGCGCAAAGCACGTCCCTCAATGAATTCCCTTGTGAAGTGACTGTTACGTAGGCATTTCACTTGGTTTGCGGATCTGGGAGCGCCCTGCTTCGTAATAGCATTGCTCTGCCTTCTCTTTCTGGAGAGCAAGAAAAGAGGGGGAATAGCACTGAATCCCATCGCGCTCAGCACAGCACAGCTGACAGGCCACGGATGGAAGCCTGGAGGCACATGGAGCAGTAATACTGTGGAAGGTTAAAGGTGAAGGGGTGGTGGGTGGCAGATGGATCAAGGTAATACAGAATGAGTACATTGGATAGAAGAAGCAGAACACCCACTGTACCTGCCCTGAGAGTGTTTGATGGGACAGTGTGGCGGGAGCTTTACTCTGTATCTAACCCGTGCTGTACCTGCCCTGGGAATGTTTGATGGGACAGTGTAGAGGGAGCTTTACTCTGTATCTGACCCGTGCTGTACCTGCCCTGGGAGTGTTTGATGGGGCAGTGTAGAGGGAGCTTTACTCTGTATCTAACCCGTGCTGTACCTGCCCTGGGAGTGTTTGATGGGACAGTGTAGAGGGAGCTTTACTCTGTATCTAACCCGTGCTGTACCTGCCCCGGGAGTGTTTTATGATAATACGGAGTATGAAAATATGGAAAAGATGTCCCTTTTTCCCAGCTCTGACATCTCTTTCCCCTTGAAATGATTTTTAAAGAAAATTCGCAATCTCGGTGATAAAGCCTCATTGTTTTTGATTAACCTTTCAATACAGTTGTTTATTGCATTCATCAAGGTGATAGATGTCAGTGTTGGGGATGGGCACACACATGACGTCCCTTGTGCCACCACCAAGCTCTCCCGTGTCAGGTGTGGAGCTGTTTATCATATCCACAGGCCAGGTGCGAAATAACACTCCCTCTACTATCTGCGTCTTAAATCAGTGGTTCGCAAACTTTTTTTGGTTGAAGGACCCCTTTTGAAATGGATTAGTAATCACGGCCCCGTCATCTAAATTATAATATATAATAATATGGAAGTGCTGCATGTGAAGAGTGTTTTAATAATGCTTTTAAGAAAGCCGGTATTTACTTACAGATATCAGTGAGATGGGTGCGCCTGCTTCTCACTGTGGGTCTACCTGGCGATCTTGGTGCTGCTCCCCTCCTACGAGAGACAGTCAGCCCACTTTGCGCTGCACAGGTGGCGGCTGCACGCCACTCCAGGCTTGCACCAAGCCTGCCGCCTTTCGGCCACCGTCTCCTCGGCCTGGCCGTGCCTGCGTGGCGGTAAACGCAGCAGCAGCAGTGCCGCTGATGTCTGTCGGAGAGTAAGTGACTGAGCGGCGGGCCTGATGTGAGCCGGGAGGTGGGAGCGGAGTGCGGCCGCCGCAAGTCCCTGCTCGGTACTCGCATTATTTTGCGGACCCCCTGGAAAGTCTCCACTGACCGCCAGGGGTCCGCGGATCCCAGTTTGAGAACCACTGTGTTAAGTAATGTCCAAGAGGAGCCCCCTCTATATTTCCGGTTACTACATTGTTCCCTTCAGTCTGATTGCCAATTTGTGCCGTGTTTTGGGCAGTTTGATGCTGTGGGCTCTCACCCAGTGCAAACTGGCTTGAAACTGTCATAAACTCTTAACAAAGAGCTCTTAGGGCTGCGAGAAACTGAAGACTTTTTCATTCTGTTGATCCGGTTTAGGATTAGACTCGAGCCTGGGTACCAGAGATAAAGGTGTTGCATTCAAACCAGTTACGGCACCCGATCTCTGGAATGGCCATAATTAAACTCGTGCTTTAGATTGAAATTTCTATCTGTGTGTCTGATGTAATCCAGTGTTGTGTGTCGCCTTTAATTTCTGCTGCATCACCCCTTTGTGTTTATACTGCCTCTCATTGTATTGTAAACATGGTACAGTTCAAGAGCAAATTCTGTTTGTTTACCTAAGGAGACTATACACACACACACACACGCACGCACGCACGCACGCACGCACGCACGCACGCACGCACACACACACACACACACACACACACACACACACACACACACACGCACACACACACACATCCTAACGCGCTCTGTGTTCTCATTGCAGGCCCTGAATAATTTCTGCAGCCAGATTGGTGACGACCGGCCCATCTCCTACTGCCAGTTCAGCCCCAACTCCAAGTTCCTGGTTACAGCTTCCTGGTAAGACCCAAGGGCGACCATGCCTAGCCTCAACGTTCAGTGGGCTTCGTAAATGGGTCGGTGGTCCGCCTGGCGTGGCACTGAACCATGCAGGTGACCGAGGTCCCGGTTGCGAGCCTTGGTCTGTGCTGAATTAGTTTATTTCAGCCGGGCAATAGCGGAGGCGCTGGAATTGCCTCCGGACCCGAGGTTCAGCAACGGAAAAGGAGCCAAGGCTCCCACGGTGATTCAGTGACACTTTCTGGAAGTGCACGTGAGTGGCTGACACGACATCAGGCTCTTGCTGCAATGTTTTCCATGGTCGAATAGCCTGCTCTGAATGTCCAGCTCGCACATGAAGATTGAGCACTTGATTGAGGCACCAGAGGCTTGTCCGTGTCCAAGAATCTATCACAGAAATCACAGAAACCCCACAGTGCAGATAGTGTCCCATCTTAGGTCATCATATTTAGGAGAGATGGGGGGGGAAATCGGATAACACCGGATAAAAGAAACATTCAGTGAATTAAAATAATCGAGTGTCTTGATCTTCTCTTGGGTGTTGGTCTTGGGCAGAAGTCAGGAGGTTGTGGGTTCAAGTCCCACTCCAGAGACTTGAGCACATAATCGAAGCTGACACTCCAGTGCAGTGCTGAGGGAGTGCTGCACTGTCGGAGGTGCTGCCTTTCGGTTGAGACGTTAAACCGAAGCCCGGTCTGTCCCCTCAGGTGGATGTAAAAGGTCCCACAACACTTTTTGAAGCAGAGCAGGGGAGTTCTCCCCAGTGTCCCAGCCAATATTTATCTCTCAATCAACATCACTAAAATAGATTATCTGGGCATGATCACATTCCTGTTTGTGGGATCTTGCTGTGCGCACATTGGCTGCCACATTTCCCTAAATGAGAACAGTGACTGCACTTCAAAAGTGCTTCATTGGCTGTAAAGAGCTTTGAGAGGTTGTGAAAGGTGCTATATAAATGCAAGTCCTTTCCTTTCTGTATCATCAGTCCTGGGAATTGCAGCAGCAGCTGAGTCACATCATAACCAACTCCAGGCAGCCTTGCGAGGCGCAGTTTTAACTTATCCTGCGGCTGGTTCAATCGTAGCTGCTGCTGCCTTGGGGTTACCCGAGTACTTTAGGCACTATTTACATTTAATAAGGAGCCCTGGCATTCTGTTCGCCCGGTTTATCTTTAATGGTGCCACCTCTTCAAAAATGAAACGACTCTCTACTATTAGAAGGTAATTGGGGGCCAACAGCGGTTTGCAGAACCCATGAAAATGAGGGTCTCCGGAGATCTCCAGCCATGTACTAGAGAGAAAACGGCACGTCTCTCAACATAAAGGTGCCTTCAGACTCCCTTATCACATAGTTTAAACCCGCTAACGGCACCAGCTCGGTCCCGTCGGTGCCGGATAGCAGAAAGTTTCCTGTATGCGGGTTTCAACGTGCGTGTATTATGGTATTGACCTACTCGTGGAAGTGTGGGAGGCAGCATTGAGTGACACAGTCTGCGTTGATCTCCCTGTGGAGTTGTTCCTCTCCTCCTTTGACCTCTCCATAGGGAGATGCGCTCAGAGCCTGTGCCATTCTAAGCTGGAGTAGGCTGGTATCGGCAGAGGCTGGAGAATCGGGTTGCCAGCTTGCCCCCTCAGTGGTCATGAGGAATGAAAAACCTAAAGAGCAGCAGAATTGAACTTGTATTCTTTAGTGTTGGTAGAATTGTACGGTCTTGCTGTTTGCTTGGACAGTCATCACCTTTGTGACATTATCACAGTACACTGGAGCAAATTGCAACTCTGACTGTAATATAGATTCATAGAAATTTACGGAAGAGGAGGAGGCCATTCGGCCCATTGTGTCTGCGCCGGCCGACAAAGAGCTATCCAGCCTAATCCCACTTTCCAGCTCTTGGTCCGTAGCCCTGTAGGCTATGGCGCTTCAAGTGCATATCCCAGAACTTTTTAAATGGGAAGAGGGTTTCTGCCTCTACCACCCTTTCAGGCAGTGAGTTCCAGTATGTTAAGCTTGGTAGTGTGGGACCTTGCATTTAATAATATGTTAAGCTTACATTTGCTTCTGGCAACTTGGCATATTGTAAATTCCTACTCCCACATTTATAATGGAAACTACCTATGTAAATTTATCACATTAAAACTACACCCTGACCACAGTGGTAAGTGGAACAAAGATGAAAATCCACCTTCACTAGTTGAAAGATTAACCCCTTCTCCTCTGACATAAAAATCTGAGCTCAAAAGGTGGTGGTGGGGCTGCACAACACACTATAGGAATTAAACTACCTGCTGTGCAGGATATCTACCCCGAAAGGTGCCGGGGTAAGGCCCTGAGAATCATCAAAGACGCGAGCCACCCCAGCCACAACCTCTTCGCCCTGCTCCCGTCCGGTAAGAGAGACCGAAGCATACGGTCTCGTACCAGCAGGTTTCGAAACCGCTTCTACCCCCAGGCCATAAGACTCATGAACAAATAATTTATTATTATTTATTACTGTTGTCTTATTTATTATTACTGTATTTCTATTAGTATTTTTATCATTGCTATGCCATATTTATTCCAATGTTGGGAGGACTTGTAAAAATCAACATTTCATTGTGCAGTACATATGTCTGCTGCATATATGACAAATAAAATTGAATTGAATTGAATTGGGGGGTGGGGGGGGGGGGAATGCTGGAGGAGAAAGCCCCCCTTCCCCAAACTGAGATTCAAAAATCCAGTTCCTCTGCCAAAACTTACCCGCCCCAATCCCCAGGTCCATCCATGGAACACTCCAGTCTGAATATTGACCCAGTCTTAACATGGTCTAGAGGTCTTTGCCAGGCCCAGCTCCCCTCTGCCCTGCTGAGTGTGTGTGCTGGCTTCATCCCCCACACTGAAAGTGTTTGTCTCCCCCACCCAAACCCACTGACCCTGTCCCCCTCGCGGTACAAGTGTCTCCAGGGCCTGAGGTAGTTCTGTGTCCTCTTTACCCCCTTCTGCTGAAGTATTTTCCCTGTCTTTGCTTTCTCCAGCCCCCTGTCCCACTCCTCCACCTCCCCTTCCATTGCTGCCTTCCCCTGTTCTTAGCCCCCACCCCCTTCTACCATCCTCCTCTTCTCCCTTTTAGTTCTTTTCCCTTCCTCTCCCCGTGCTTTGGTCCAATTACCCGCCCCCGGCCCTCTAACCCTGCTTGATCTGAATACTGCACTTAGTTTGGACCACCCATGTGCAATGCCATAGGGATCCATTTATGTATTAAAAATCTTCAGGTTGCGCACAAATTCCTATGTCCACATCTATAATGAAAACTGCCTATGTAAACACGTCACGCTGTAATTACACCCTCCCACCAGCTGTGATGCCTCAGTTTTGCATCTTCTAGTTCCTCCGTCTGTACTGCAGGAGAACTCCTATGCTCCAGCCAGCTCCACTTAATATGCTGCAAGTGTTGCTGTTTAACTAAGAATAATATATAAAAGGTATTACATAGTAAAAAAATAAGGACAGAATGTCTAACTTTAAAATGGGTCTGGGTATGTCTTAACATCCCCTCCCCAACCCAACCCCGCGTCACTGCAAGACTACACTCGCTCCTGAACCCCTGTGTGCCATGCTAGGGGAGATCGACCAGTATGTATAAAAGGATTTGTGAGTGCTCTTGCGTTCCTTGGATTCCCTGCCATGTTTGGTTAAGTTGTACTGATAGCAGTTTGTACTTGTCTCATTTGTCTACAGGAGCGGGCTCTGTAAGCTGTGGGGTGTTCCTGACTGCAGCCTCATCCGTACACTGAGAGGTAAGGCACTCCCACACCACGACTCGTGTTCCGCAAAATCACAAGATGGTTATGGGCGAGGAAGGCCTGTTGGTCAATCTTCGAAAGATTCTCAAGTCCCCCATAGTAGCATTCAATTGTTTCTAGATGATTCCAGAGTGTTCAGCTTCACCGTTCCTCCCAGGAGTCCTTGTTGATCATTGAGTGAAGAAGAATTCACTGTCATAGAATGAGACAGCACAGAAGGAGCCTATTTGGCCCATCCTGCTGTGCTGGTTCTTTGGTAGAGCAACCCAATTAGTCCCACTCCCCTACTCTTTCCCCATAGCCCTGTAAATTTTCTCCCTTCAAGTATTTATCCAATTCTCATCCACATCAATCCTAAATGTACTATTTACTCATTTGAGCCTATGTCCCCTTATTCTACTCTTACAATTCAAGTTCAGGTAATTTTCTGGTTTTACTGTTGCCCTTCCTTTAACTATCTTGTATACCTCTATAGGATCACTTCTCGGACATCTCCTTTCCAAGTTGAAAAGCCCGTGTTTCGTCAGTCATTCCGGATAACTTAGACCTTTGACCCTAGGGATCTCTGTTTTCTTCACTGCCTCCAGCGCTCTTGTGTCTCAGTGACCAGAGGTGGACTCAGTACTCAAGGTGCCGGTGACCAGAGCGTTGTACAGTTTGATTGTGACTCCCTCTGACTTGTACTCTACTGTTTTGGCCGTGTAGTTTACCATCCTATTGGCTGCTTTGATTGCTGCTGTGCATCGGTTGGACATGCCGAGCGCGAGTCTACTAAAGCCCCTTGGCCTCTTTCAGCTTCATCTTTATCTACTTCAAACCCAATTCACGGAATACGGGTGTCGCTGAATCTTCCTTTCTATGTGCAGTACTGTACACTTGGGTCTGCATTTAAATTTCCATTTGTCATTTTTCTGCCTAAGTATGTCCAGCTCATTCTGTAATATCTGAGCTGCCTCTTCCAATTCCACTGCCCGTCCTAGTCTGGTATCATCGGCAAATTTGCCCATTTTGCATTGAGTTTCTGAATCAAGGGCACTTATGTAACCACTTACCCACCCACCCTGACATGTCTCCTCCAATCAGTACTCAGTTTCGTTTTGCCCATCAACCAGCTTCCTTCCCATTCCCCGAATCCTGACAGCTTTGAGTTTAATTAATAGCCTTTCCTGTTGACTTTTGTCAGTGGCATTTTGGAGTCCGAGGTACACTACATCCTCAAGCTGACCACAGTGTACTCGGGTTGCTGCTTCCTTGAGAAGTGGAGGAGGTTAGTGAGGCAGGATCTTCCCCTTCTCAAACCATGTTGGCTGCTGTTACCTGGGTTATTGTTGTATAGATATAGACGGGTTGGTCAGATGGGCAGAACAGTGGCAAATGGAATTTAACCCTGAAAAGTGTGAGGTGATGCATTTTGGGAGGACTAACAAGGCAAGGGAATACACAATGAATGGTAGGACCCTAGGAAGGTCAGAGGATCAGAGGGACCTTGGTGTGCATGTACATAGATCCCTGAAGGCAGCAGGACAGGTAGATAAGGTGGTTAAGAAGGCATATGGCATACTTGCCTTCATTCGCCGAGGCATAGAATATAAGAGCAGGGAGGTTATGATGGAGCTGTACAAAACGCTAGTGCAGTTTTGGTCACCACACTATAGGAGGGATGTGATTGCATTGGAGAGGGTGCAGAGGAGATTCACCAGGATGTTACCTGGGCTGGAGCGCTTCAGCTATGAAGAGAGACTGGACAGGCTGGGGTTGTTTTCCTTAGAGCAGAGAAGGCTGAGGGGGGACCTGATTGAGGTGTACAAAATTATGAGGGGCATAGATAGGGTAGATAGAAAGTAACTTTTCCCCTTAGTAGAGGGGTCAATAACCAGGGGGCATAGTTTCAAGGTAAGGGGCAGGAGGTTTAGAGGGGATTTGAGGAAAAAATATTTTACCCAGAGGGTGGTTGGAATCTGGAACTCACTGCCTGAAAGGGTGGTAGAGGCAGGAACCCTCACAACATTCAAGAAGCATTTAGATGAGCATTTGAAACGCCATAGCATACAAGGCTACGGACCAAGTGCTGGAAAATGGGATTAGAATAAATAGGGCCGGCGCAGACACGATGGGCCAAAGGGCCTCTTTCTGTGCTGTATAACTCTGACTCAAGATAATTCTCAGGTTTACTCCTGATGATCAATTGCATTATTTCACACTGGATGGAAGTAAGACTAATAGGCCTGTAGGTACTGTGTCTCTTTTGTTACCCTTCAGGAACCCTGTGCAACAAATGAACTTTAAACTGACCTCCACAGCACCATTAAGAGGGCAGAAGAAGTGCGTTCCACACCACCCAACCCCACAGCAGGCTGGGGCAGAGTGACCATTGTATGGCCATGTTTGCACCCTTGTTCGGCTTATTGGCAGAAGTAAGCCAGATGAGCTGTTTTCATCCATTTAGCAGCACCCAAAAAGTTGTAAACAGTCTGTCTTTGTTTATTTAATTCCGTTTGATTTCTTTATTTACAAACCAGATAACCCTTCCAGTCACCAGTTTAGGAATGAACAAGCGATCTCTTAGTTTCCGCTTTCTCCCATTCCCTTCCATTCTGTCCTTTCTTGATGTCAGTGACTCGGGGTCTGGGACCTGATGGCCCTCCTGTACCTCGTCCAAGTGGCTGCACTTCACGTGTGAGCAGGGAAAGCAAGTTTTACCAGCTGTTTGGCTGTGGAGGCAATCACATCTAAGCTCAGATTCTGTCTGCAGCCCATGCCCTCCGACACACTTCCCAGTTGAGGTTGCTGTGCAATAGCCAGGAGTGGAAACTTTGCTTGGTGCATTTACCTAATAAGCTATCAGACCTATTTAGCGTGATCATTTCTTGCCCTTTTTAGTGTTCTGAAATCTGAGATGGGCTAAGCTCAAGGACTCTGTTAGCTGGGCTTTTGAGTAGAGCTGAACCAGCCTCAGAGCACCTGTGAACTCTGCTGTAACCAAACCGAGCTGGGCCTGCTCCAGAGAGCTGGGAACTGGACTGAGTAGAGCTAGGCCAGAATCAGCGACACTGAGCTGGCCTCTGACTAGAGAGGGCTTGCTGAGGGGGTGTCCTGACCTCTGGAGTTAAGGCGATTGCTGACTGGATTTTCTGTCTTGCCAGGTCACAGCACAAACGTGGGCGCCATTGTATTTCATCCCCAGGCCACCATCTCACTGGATGAAAAGGACTGTAACATGGCGTCGTGTGCAGCTGACGGCTCGGTGAAGCTCTGGAACCTGGAAAGGTTTGTGATGATTAGAGGGCAGGGGTGGAACTTGCATTTAGAATCGTGGCGAGGAGAAAAGGGATCTGAGGCGAGCGTGATGGGTTTAAAATGTCTTTTGAAACAACTATGGAAGCACAAAGCTGATTCCCCCAAGGCATCTTGTTCCTGAATTACTGACTGATGCAAGATTCCATTCCATAAGCTCTGCTGTGGCATTAAATACGCAAAACTTTAAATTGGAGTGTTTGCAGAGGGTGATCTTCATGACTTTTCAATTTTTAAATAACTAAATCTGTAAACGATATAATCCACATTAATCAGATCAGTCTTTTCCTTTTTACTGAACTTTCATATCCGAGAACTGGATTGGAATTTGCCATCCATGTCTAATGGTAAACTTGACTCATCGTTCAATCGTTTAACTTAACACAGTTGAAATTATGTTGCCAGTCACACACACGGACGGAGTTTGCCCTGCGTGGGGGGGCCCTGTGCAAAGGTTCGGTTTGGGGTCCCTATATCTTACTAGACAATGATACGAAATATTACTGATTCAATCCGGTGTCAACTCCCCACACGTGCGATGGTGAAAAGGCGTGTTTGCAATCAATAATATAAAAGTAGATCGGTGTACCTCAATCTCTAAACTGATCACTAGATCCAATAGCGGCCCCCATTTACACAAACCGAACGCAACTGGAATTCAGTACAACACGGAGTGTGAGTCTCCAAAATAACAACAGAAAATGCTGGAAAAACTCAGCAAGTCAGGCAACATCCGTGGATCTGACTCTCTCAACAGATGAAGTCAGACACAAAGCTCTGTTAACGAGCATTACTTTATTTTATAAATGTGATTTAAAAAAATTCTTGTTTAACAGCATCTATGATAACGCAATTAATACCATCACAAGGTTAGGCGCTGAGAATTACTTCATCCTGTATTATTAACCGACCGAGTCTAGATCATCAGAGCTTAAGTGCAATGCAGTATCTCAGCTGTACCTGGATTTTGCTTAATGACCTATGAATTACTGAGCTATGGTCAGTGCCAAACACTGCAATGTGGATAGCAGTTTACAGTTCGCATTCAATATGACAGAGACACGTTTCTAGCATCTGGCTATTCCTCTGAAATATTAACATAAAACATACAGCTCTCTTTTTTTCAGCCATCTGGCTGCTTGCATTGGAATCTTGCATTAGGATGCTCTGCTCTCTTTTCCCCCTCCCCCAAATTCTGGGATGCTCCACTCTTCTCTACCCCCCTCCCCCCCCCCCCCCCCCAAGGATGCTCCGCTCCCCCACCTCGCTCTGGGATGCTCAGCTCGTTTCGTGCGTCTCATTCCCACAGTCACTCGAGGCTCCACTTGTTTAGCGACTGTATATAATCATTTGTTAAATGGGTAAAAGTGACTGAGGGTTCTGCTGTAAAGCTGTGAGATGCGAACTACCTGTTAATGTTTCGTTTGACAGATTCAATATAGCTTACAGCATTAACCCAATACCGGCTGCAGTGCAGTCTCTGCTAGGTTTAATATTAGAACGGGGGCAGGATGAAGTGGTGATGAATGGACGCGGTGAATTTATACTCGATAAAGACATGTTTGGGGAAACTGTTAGACTGTGGGTCAGTTATTGTAAAAGATCTTATTTATAAATGACACGGTGCACTGTCAAGACCTGGGTAACACTTCACTCTCGAGTCTGACATTGCAACCACAGCAATTGAAGTCTAGAACTAACCCCTTACATTTGAGTATGTTGATTCCAACTGCTGTGGAACGCAGGGCTTTGTTGAGGGTTTCTAGTCCCCAGCCCGTCGCTCTGTTTACACAAAGCATGTTTCCGCCACAGTGCCACCACTGACCTAAGTGCCAGCCTTGGCTCACTCTCTCGCCTCCAAGCCTGAAGGTTGTGGGTTCAAGCTCCACTTCAGAGAATTGAACACAATCCAGGTTGACACTCCAGTGCAATACTGAGGGAGTGCTGCACTGTCAGAGGTGCTGTCTTTCAGATGAGACATTAAACTGAGGCCCCATCTGCCCTCTTGGGTGGACGTAAAAGATGCTGTGGCACTATTCAAAGGGAAGGAGGGGAGTTCTCCCTGGTGCCTTGGCCAATAATTATCCCCTCAACCAACATCACGAAAGCAGAATAGTAATTTATTTCATTGCTGTTTGTGGGACCTTGCTGTGCGCAAATAGGCTGCCGCGTTTCCTATATTACCACAGTGACTACACTTCAAAAGTACTTAATTGGCTGTAAAGTGCTTTGGGATGTCCTGAAGGTGAAAAGTGCTATGTAAGTGTAAGTCTGTCTTTAAAGCGCTTACCCCACGTGTCTGAGCTGTCAATGATCTTTTGCAGCGATGAGCCAATAGCCGACATTGAAGGGCACACAATGCGAGTCGCTCGAGTGGCGTGGCATCCGTCGGGCAGATTTCTGGGCACCACATGGTAAGTAACAGCAAATATAAATGTTACTTGAATTAACAGGGAATGCAAATGTTACATTAAAATATGAATACTTAAAAACAAACTGAAGGTTGTTTGTGTTTCATGATCTGCTGTGGTTGCTGGAATTCAAATACACAAGGTTTGGCTTTGTTGTCACTTCTACCACATGCTGTCCCCTACATCTCTGGGCTGCTCTATTCTCACCGTTTTGTTTCACCTACTCACTGGTGGTGTGTGCACTCTGCAGGGCTTTCATGCTCTTGTGTTAGTGTTCCCTTTTCTCCTCTCTCTGCCCGTGCGCGCGCCTCTCTGCCCGTGCGCGCGTCTCTTAACGCACTCACTGGTGGCGTGTACATTCTGCCATGTCACATGACTGTTTCCTTATTTCATGATGTTTGCAGGTAAGATGTAAGATGTAATTTTCATGGTAACAGATGGTTGCAGGTAAAATGCAGTTTCTATGGTAACAGATGGTTGCAGGTAAGGATGTTTCTATGGTGAGAGTTTGATTGCTGTTTCTGCTCTTTAGTTATGACCACTCCTGGCGACTCTGGGATCTGGAAGCTCAGGAGGAAATCCTGCACCAGGAAGGACACAGCAAGGGTGTCTACGACATTGCCTTCCACCGTGACGGCTCGCTGGTGGGAACTGGGTGAGTCTGGACACGTCCTGCGTACACATGGGAACGAACCCCCTCAAACTAGCAGCAACTGAAAATCCCAAATAATCTGTCTACAGCTATTCTATTAATTGCTGTTAACTGCATAATCTGAGCGGCGAGTTCTCATTACAGGCATCCTTTGTGCACTGATAACATTTTACTGCAGTAAAGGCCCAGGTTTTCCCCTCATTCATTCATTCATTCCTTCAATCTCCATGTGCAAGAGAATATTTCCCTTGCAGATATGGAAGGGCAAGACCGGGAATTCAGTTGGGAACTGTCTGTTTGAAAAGTATTTGCATGGTCCAGGAGCTGTATTGGTCAGATGGTCCTCCCCGCGACCAGTGTGTGCAAGAGGCTCATTGTGAACCGCTCCTCAGCACTTCACCTCTCACCATTTCCGCACGGCAACAAGTTCACCTTCACTCTTGGAGTAGGTTATTTGCACAACTTTATGTTGATTAATCTAAAAGTTTGAGATTTTAAGTTTCAGTATCTTGTTTTTGGAGAGAGTACATTCATTGCTGTGTTTTTTTATTCGTTCCTGGGAGGTGGGCATCGCTGGCAAGGCCAGCATTTATTGCCCATCCCTAATTGCCCTTGAGAAGGTGGTGGTGAGCCGCCTTCTTGAACCGCTGCAGTCCGTGTGGTGAAGGTACTCCCACAGTGCTGTTAGGGTGGGAGTTCCAGGATTTTGACCCTGCGATGATTAAGGAACGGCGATCTATTTGCAAGTCAGGATGGCGTGTAACTTGGAGGGGAACTTGGAGGTGGTGGTGTTCCCATGCGCCTGCTGCCCTTGTCCTTCTAGGTGGTAGAGGTCGTGGGTTTGGGAGGTGCTGCTGAAGAAGCCTTGGCGAGTTGCTGCAGTGCATCTTGTAGATGGTACACACTGCAGCCACGGTACGCCAGTGGTGGAGGGAGTGAATGTTTAAGGTGGTAGATGGGCTGCCGATCAAGGTGAAACTGTGCTTGAGGAAGGCTGTGTCTCGGATGGGCAATTGAACGTTCTCGGGATGTGGACATCACCGGCAAGGCCGGCATTTATTGCCCCTCCCTCGTCGCCCTGAGGTGGTGGTGCTGGGCTGCCTTCTGGAACTGCTGGTAGCAAGTTGATGCATAGTGGCTTGCTGGACCACTTCAGAGGGCTGTAAAGAGTCAACCATGTTGGTGTGGGACTGGAGTCACATATAGGCCCAGACCGGGTAAGGACGGCAGGCTTCCTTCCCTAAAAGGCATTGGTGAAGCAGTGTAGTAAACAGGGAAAGGTATGGTAACAAACTTCAGGTGGACATAGACAGACTGGTGAAATGGGCAGATGAAATTCAATGCAGAGAAGTGTGAAGTGATGCATTTTGGAAGGAAGAGTGAGGAGAGGTGAGATAAACTAAATGGTACAATTTTAAAGGGGGCGCAGGAACAGAGACCTGGGGGTTCACATACACAAATCTTTGACAGTGACAGGACAAATTATAAAACTGTCTTTAAACAAAACCCATACTGGATCCTTGGCTTTATAAACAGAAGCATAGAAATTGTGCAAGGAAGTTGTGCTAAACCTTTATAAATCACAGGTTAGGCCTCAGCTGGAGTATTGTGTCCAATTCTGAACATTACACTTTAAAAAGGATGTCAAGGCCGAGGAGAGGGTGCGGAGGAGATTTACCAGAATACCAGGGATGAGTGACTTCAGTTATGTGGAGAGACTAGAGAAGCTGGTATTGTCCTCTTTAGAGCAGAGAAGGTTAAAGGGAGCGTCAATAGTGCTGTTCAAAATTATGAAGGATTCTGTTGGAGTCGATAAGGAGAAACTGTTTCCACTGGCAGAAGGGTCGGTAACCAGAGGACACAGATTTAAGGTAATTGGGGGAAAAAATCCAGAGGGGAAATGAGTTTTTTTTACGCAGCGAATTGTTCTGATCTGGAATGCACTGGCTGAAAGGGCGGTGGAAGCAGATGCAATAGTAACTGTCAAAAGGGAATTGGATATCTATTTGACAAGGAAAAATTTGTATGACTATGGGGAAAGAGCGGGGGAGTGGGACTAATTGGAAAGAGCCGGCACAGGCACGATGGGCCAAATGGCCGCCTCCTGTGCTGTAAGATTCTTTGATTCTATACATGCATTTGTTCCCAAGGAATTCAGTTACAATCGAGGGTTTGTGTAGTTGTATAAATAGAATCTAACAAAAAAAAGTGTCACTAAGTGCAGTACATGCTGAGCTGGGTAATGGGTTCTGAAATAGACAGATTGGAACAGAAGGAAATGGGCTGGGCATTAGTGCAGCAATAGATAATGTCTGTGTGGGCCGACGGAGGAGCTAAACAACGGTTGAGCCAAACAGGTTGAACATCTTTTTCCTGTTTGTGCCTCATCTACAGAGCAACTTGTGCTGCTTTTTGAGTGTGCTCTCAGGTACTCTGCGCTGCTCTTGATCAGCATCGGACAGTATAGGGATACGGCAGGCAAGAGGCAGAGTAAAGACCCTCGGCCTTGATTCAACCTTAGAAGATCCGGCAGCTGTACCACTGAGACATTTCTGTATCCCACATCAGCTGTCCTTGTGACTTCTCAGATTGTGATTTAGTGCTTAAATTCTGACACTTTTGAACTGTAGGTTCGCACCCTCTAGGGATTCAGTGAGACTGTCCCAATTAAAGAAAGAACAACAGACTTGCATTTATATAACACTTTTCACGACCTCAGGACGTCCCAAAGTGCTTCACAGCCAATGAAGTACTTTTGAAATAACAACAGAAAATGCTGGAAAAACTCAGCAGGTCAGGCAACATCCGTGGACAGAAATTTGAGTTGACGTTTCGGGTCGAACCCTTCTTCAAAACTGGAAAGAAAAGATAGATCGGAGGCAGGGCTGCGATCGGACAAAAGAATAAAAGAAACAAAAGAAGTAAAAAAAGAGACAATAAAAGGTATTAGAAGCTAGACGAGATGGTAATAGGCTGAGATTAGGTGTAAAGTGTACTGGCAGGGCAAGAGATAGCTGCCAGGTGTGAGAGAGAAACAAAAGGAAAGGGGAGGAGGGGGGAAAGGAGTGGAAAAATTACAAGAAAAAATGAAATAGGGGCCGAGGTTATGATCTGAAATTGTTGAACTTGATATTGAGTCTGGAAGGCTGCAGAGTGCCTAATCGGAAGATGAGGTGCTGTTCCTCGAGTTTATGTTGAGCTTCCGTGGAACAATAGAAGAGGCCAAGGACGGTGAGGTCCGAGTGGGAATGGAGCGGTGAATTAAAATGACAGGCGACCGGAAGCTCGGGGTCTCCCTTACGGACTGAACGGAGGTGTTCCGCAAAGCCGTCACCCAATCTGCGTTTGGTCTCCCCAATGTAGAGGAGACCACATCGTGAGCAGCGAATACAGTATACTAGATTGCAAGAAGTACAAGTAAATCGCTGTTTCACCTGGAAGGGGTGTTTGGGGCCCTGGACAGTGGGGAGGGGGGAGGTATAGGGGCAGGTGTTACATCTCCTCCGCTTGCACGGGAAGGTGCCAGGCGAAGGGGAAGGGCTGTTTGGGGTGATAGAGGAGTGGACTAGGGTGTCTCGGAGGGAGCGGTCCCTGCGGAATGCTGAAAGGGGAGGGGAGGGGAAGATACGTTTGGTGGTGGGATCACTTTGGAGGTAGCAGAAATGCCGGAGGATGATCTGTTGAATGTGGAGGCTGGTGGGGTGAAAGGTGAGGACAAGGGGGAACCCTATCGTGGTTCCGTGAGGGAGGGGCAGGGGTGAGGGCAGAAGTGCGGGAGATAGAACTGACACGGTCGAGGGCAGTGTCAACCACGGTAGAGGGGAATCCTCGGTTGCGGAAAAAGGAAGTACTTTTGAAGTGTAGTCACTATTGTAACGTAGGAATCTTGCGGGCAGCAGAGCAAGAATAACTTTTGTTCAATCAGCCTTGGCTTTGAACCCAGATGCTAATGGTGAAAGGACAATATATAGAAAACGGGGTAGATTTTAGTCTTTACTGCCCGAGTGTTAAAGATCTCCTGGCTAGGGTTCAGAGTGTAAAGTCGGGGAGGGAGGGTCGCCCGCCATGACAAAGCCCGTCTGATTAACCTTCCACTTGTTTAAATGGAACATCTCCCTTCTGTACCGCACAGCTCCCACTTCTGGGTGAATCCTATCCAAATAATGGATCTGTTTAAAAAGAAAAGTACAGTACTGCAGTGAACTTTTTTTAAAGCAATTTATGGGATGTGGGCGTTGCTGGCAAGGCCAGCATTTATTGCCCATCCCTAATTGCCCTTGAGAAGGTGGTGGTGAGTTGCCGCCTTGAACCGCTGCAGTCTGTGTGGTGAAGGTGCTCCCACAGTGCTGTTAAGTAAGGAGTTCCAGGATTTTGACCCAGCGACGATGAAACCCCAATCTGCGGGTATGGGATGTGGGTGAGGAATGGGGGCATGTTCGAGTCTGTCCACGGAAGTGGCTATTGGGTGTAATCTGTAGAGCTGGCAAGAACAGTGTTGACAGTTTGTTAAAGACCAATGGCCCAGAAATTCGGGTCGGGGGCTTCCCGCAGGTGCAAGCCTCCGACCTGCACTTACCTAGCGCGCCGGCCGTTGTGCTGTAGGCCCCCGTGGAATTGCGATCCTGGGCCTGTTCCAACTGCCGGCGCGCAGTGCTTGCGTATCCCAGGGGCGCAGTTAGTTCGATGCATCCCCTGGGATCACGTGGGCCATGGAGAGCCAATGGTAGCAGGGAATGCTTCATTCATAAGTTTGACAGGAAGAGCTGTCAAACCTATAAATACTATAAGCCCCAAAACATCACTAAATCTTCAAATAAATTTTTAAAAAATCACATTTTTTAAATAAACTATAAATTACATGAAATAACTATTTTAAACAATAATTTAAATTTTTGAAAAAAATTATTTTATTTTCTAACGGGGCTAAAAATAAACTTACCTTTCTTTAAAGTATTTAAAAATAATAAACCTGTGGAAAAAATGTTTTAATTTTACTTAATTCACCACTTACCTTGTTAAAAGCAGGCCTTGTAACTGCTTTTTATAAGCGTAGTTGCTGGAGACTTACCCTCCCGGAGAAACCTGTATATAAAAAAAAAAACCAGGCCTACGCGCTGCCTCTCCGGCGCACGTGTTCGACCTGTGAACCCCTTCCTTTAAGGGAACGGAAGTTCCGGTTTCCCGCGCATGTGCAATGCATGCACGAAACCGGCACTTTCGTTGGGCCTACGCATGAGTACCCAGCGCGTACTCACCTGTGGAGACCCGAATTTCTGGGCCATTTAGTCTACCTCTAAGTGATTGACATGCATGGGGAATGAAGGCGCAACCTGATAAACAACAGCAGTGCTAAAGTGTTCAATTCCCAACAGGAAGACTCAAATACCAGCTCCAGCCTAAACAGCTGCCTTGGATGCCAGTGGGTGAATTACACCCGTATTGGGAAAATCAGGGTCCCATCTCCAGAGCTCCGGATGGGGAGGTGAGGGGGCATCAGTGATGTCCTGACTGAGGAGAATAATAAGGTTAAAGACCAACCTCAGACAGAGGTGAAGGGATTTGGTTGGTCTTGCCTGAGTTGGCTGCATCTCGGGACTTGTCGTTACTGTGACTAATGCTGAGTGTTTCTCCCTCTGACCAGTGGCCTGGATGCCTTTGGGCGACTGTGGGATTTACGGACGGGTCGATGCATCATGTTCCTGGAGGGACACCTGAAGGAAATCTATGGGATCAGCTTCTCTCCCAATGGGTAAGACAAGTGTGCATGGACTTTAGGAAAGCCTTCGACAAGGTATCACACGGGAGATTACTGGAGAAGATTACGGGGTATGGAATTAGGGATGGGGGTAGCAAACTGGATTAAAAATTGGTTAGAAGAGAGAAATCAGAGAGTAGGTTAAGGACAGTTTTTCCAGAGTGGTTGGTGGTGCCCCTTTGGGTTCAGTTCTGGGGCCACTTCAGTTCACTGTGTACATCAATGATTTTTATATAGGACTAGACGTGATGTTGAAATTTTCAAATTATACCAAATTAAGAGGTGCAGTTAATTCCTTAGAAGGTCAGAAAACTGCAAAAGGATGTTGATGAGACGGGGGAATGGGCTAAAAAGTGGCCGATGGAATTCAATGCCAGTAATTGTGAGGTGATGCATTCTGGTAAAAAAAAATACCAGCAGTAATGATACTGTGAATGGAAGTAGGCTCGGGGCTGTGGAAGAGCAGAGGGAATTGGGGAACAGGTTCACAGGACATTAAAGGCAGCACCTCAGGTTGATACAGCTGTTAAATTTGCTATTTTTTTAATCACAAGAGGTATAGAATAGAAAAGACGAGGTATTGAGGATCTGATATAAAACCTCAATAAGACCTTAGTTAGAGTACTGGGAGTATTGGGCTCCACACTATTGGAAGGATATTGAGGCTTTAGAGGGGGCACAATGCGGATTCACTAGAATGCTGCCTGGTATGAGGGAATACAAATACCAAGAAAGACTTGGAAAATTGGGTGGTCTTTCCTTAGCACAATGCAGATTTTAGGGTGATATGATAGAAGTGTTTAAAATTATAAAAGGGTGGGACAGGTTAGATAGAAGCAGACAGTTTCCAGTAGTGGAGGGGCCATAAATGCAAGCGATTTAGAACTGAGGGCAGGAGAAACTTCTTCACACACAGTTGTGGACTTCACTTCCAGCCTTCATGGTCAAGGCAGAAGCTATATTAAAATTCCAGATTAGGTTGGATAGTTGATTAGAACTACTTACTCACGTGGAGGGTAGGTGCCAAGACGGTCTGGTTGGGTGAATGGCCTGTTCCTGTGTTGTATATATTTCTATGTACGCACCCCTCGGTATTAGAGGTAGCACGCTAGGTTGAAGCCTGGTCTACATTCGGTATGTAGAGGGCAGATGATTCACAAAAAATGAAAGAATGCGTGTGTGCGTGTGCGTGTGTGGTGCCCCAGTGATATGTACAGAGGCGTTCAGACCCCGTCGTTCCCCCTGTAATGTGCACAGAGCCCGTCGTTCCCCCTGTAATGTGTACAGAGCCCGTCGTTCCCCCTGTAATGTGCACAGAGCCCGTCGTTCCCCCTGTAATGTGTACAGAGCCTGTCGGTCCCCCTGTAATGTGCACAGAGCCTGTCGGTCCCCCTGTAATGTGTACAGAGCCTGTCGGTCCCCCTGTAATGTGTACAGAGCCTGTCGGTCCCCCTGTAATGTGTACAGAGCCTGTCGGTCCCCTTGTAATGTGTACAGAGCCTGTCGGTCCCCTTGTAATGTGCACAGAGCCCGTCATTCCCCCTGTAATGTGTACAGAGCCCGTCGTTCCCCCTGTAATGTGTACAGAGCCCGTCGTTCCCCCTGTAATGTGCACAGAGCCCGTCGTTCCCCCTGTAATGTGTACAGAGCCTGTCGTTCCCCCTGTAATGTGCACAGAGCCCGTCGTTCCCCCTGTAATGTGCACAGAGCCTGTCGTTCCCCCTGTAATGTGTACAGAGCCTGTCGTTCCCCCTGTAATGTGCACAGAGCCAGTCGTTCCCCCTGTAATGTACACAGAGCCTGTCGGTCCCCCTGTAATGTGTACAGAGCCTGTCGGTCCCCTTGTAATGTGTACAGAGCCCGTCGTTCCCCCTGTAATGTGCACAGAGCCTGTCGGTCCCCCTGTAATGTGCACAGAGCCTGTCGGTCCCCCTGTAATGTGTACAGAGCCTGTCGGTCCCCTTGTAATGTGTACAGAGCCTGTCGGTCCCCCTGTAATGTGTACAGAGCCTGTCGGTCCCCTTGTAATGTGTACAGAGCCTGTCGGTCCCCTTGTAATGTGTACAGAGCCCGTCGTTCCCCCTGTAATGTGCACAGAGCCTGTCGGTCCCCCTGTAATGTGTACAGAGCCTGTCGGTCCCCTTGTAATGTGTACAGAGCCTGTCGGTCCCCTTGTAATGTGTACAGAGCCCGTCGTTCCCCCTGTAATGTGTACAGAGCCTGTCGTTCCCCCTGTAATGTGCACAGAGCCCGTCGTTCCCCCTGTAATGTGTACAGAGCCTGTCGGTCCCCCTGTAATGTGTACAGAGCCCGTCGTTCCCCCTGTAATGTGTACAGAGCCTGTCGGTCCCCCTGTAATGTGTACAGAGCCCGTCGTTCCCCCTGTAATGTGTACAGAGCCCGTCGTTCCCCCTGTAATGTGTACAGAGCCTGTCGGTCCCCCTGTAATGTGTACAGAACCCGTCGTTCCCCCTGTAATGTGTACAGAGCCCGTCGTTCCCCCTGTAATGTGTACAGAGCCTGTCGGTCCCCTTGTAATGTGTACAGAGCCTGTCGGTCCCCTTGTAATGTGTACAGAGCCTGTCGGTCCCCTTGTAATGTGTACAGAGCCCGTCGTTCCCCCTGTAATGTGTACAGAGCCTGTCGTTCCCCCTGTAATGTGCACAGAGCCCGTCGTTCCCCCTGTAATGTGTACAGAGCCTGTCGGTCCCCCTGTAATGTGTACAGAGCCCGTCGTTCCCCCTGTAATGTGTACAGAGCCTGTCGGTCCCCCTGTAATGTGTACAGAGCCCGTCGTTCCCCCTGTAATGTGTACAGAGCCTGTCGGTCCCCCTGTAATGTGTACAGAACCCGTCGTTCCCCCTGTAATGTGTACAGAGCCCGTCGTTCCCCCTGTAATGTGTACAGAGCCTGTCGTTCCCCCTGTAATGTGTACAGAGCCTGTCGTTCCCCCTGTAATGTGTACAGAGCCTGTCGTTCCCCCTGTAATGTGTACAGAGCTTGTCGGTCCCCCTGTAATGTGCACAGAGCCTGTCGGTCCCCCTGTAATGTGTACAGAGCCTGTCGTCCCCCTGTAATGTGTACAGAGCCTGTCGTTCCCCCTGTAATGTGTACAGAGCCTGTCGTTCCCCCTGTAATGTGTACAGAGCCTGTCGGTCCCCCTGTAATGTGTACAGAGCCCGTCGTTCCCCCTGTAATGTGTACAGAGCCCGTCGGTCCCCCTGTAATGTGTACAGAGCCCGACAGTCCTCCTGTAATACGTACAGCGCCCGACAGTCCTCCTGTAATACGTGCAGCGCCTGTCAGTCCCCCTGTAATGTGTACAGTTGCTGATATTCTTCCTATATCATGAAGTGACGCTGAACTTGCTGTCCTCCTTTGATATTCTACCAACTCCTTTATGTGTTACTTCCGTGTACCGCACTACAGCCTGGACGCCATCGTGTACGTGGCCAGTGAGAGTCAGGTGATATGTTAACCCTATGCTTTTGGCATTGTAACACAGGGACCTTCGGCTTACCAGGCTTGAATGCTGACGTGTCTCCCTGAACTCAATGATGAGCTGGTTGTCAATTTCTCATTGTCAAGTCTTACAACAACCGTGTTGATGTTGTTTTTAGATATCACGCAGCGACTGGAAGTGGTGATAACACCTGCAAAGTTTGGGACCTTCGACAGCGGAAATGCATTTACACCATCCCAGCGCACCAGAACCTCTTGTCAGCGGTCAAGTTTCAGCGTAGGTATCACACGCAGCAGGAACCCAGTTATGTGATTGCTCTCCTTAGAGCGGAGAAGGTTAGGGACAGATTTAATAGAGGTGTTCAAAGTTATGAGGTGTTTTGATAGAGAAAATAAGGAGAAACTGTTTCCTCTGGCAGGAGGGTCGGTAACCAGAGAACACAGAATTAAGATAATTGACAAAAGAACCAGGGGGGAGATGAGGATTTTTTTACGCAGTGAGTTGTGATCTGGATTGCACTGCCTGAAAGGGCGGTGGATGCAGAATCAATAATAACTTTCAAAAAGGAATTGGCTAAATAATTGAAAAGGAAAAATTTGCAGTGTTACGCGGAAAGAGCAGGGGGATGGGACTAATTGGATAGCTGAATGGCCTCCTCCTGTGCTCTATGAATTAGTTGATCCGGTACTGGCCTAGAACGAGGACTACCCGCTGCAGGTTGTCCAGTCTCAATAGTGAGACAGTTCACCTGGAGAATCTGAGGTCTTGTGTCTGGTGTTTTGCACCATTCTGCTTCTGCGAGCTACTCCGTCTAACGTCAAAGTGGTGAGAAGGTGAAACACTGAGCAGTACTCGAGGTAGGGCAGCAGCTGAGGCGGTGCTTCAGACCCAGTCTGTGAGGCAAGGGCTCTGACCCACCCTGCAATCATTCCTTCTCGGAGCGGGGTGGGGGGGTGAAGAGAGGGGTTCATTTTCAATACTAAAGATTGCTCTCTGATAAACGCTCAGCCTGGGATTGTGCTTGACGTCGTGTGGGGCTTCTACAGATCCCTGGTCCCAGTGCCAAGCCCGAGCTCGCCGTACAGTTTCCCCTCACTGTGTTCACACTGGCAACCGTTGGCAGGTCACCCCTGGGTCTGTTCTGCTCACTGAGCACTCGTTGGTTCTGTTTGCTGGTGGGGGGGTGGTGGGGGAGTAGTTTTGATTTACAAAATGCGATGCACTCTGTTTATCGGGGATCCCAAATTGACACAGTACTTCCGCCCGCACCCCTGGCCCGGCAACCTCAGTGCGAGACCTGCTACAGCACCATGGCAACCCTGCCACTCCCATACCAGCCACTCGTTATAGCCCCTGTGATCGTGATTACCGTTTTGGTGCTGTGGAGTTATGTTCCTTATGTGTTGAGACGTCCAATCTCATTCCATGTATGGCCATTACAGACAGCAAGGTAACGAGGTGCCGCAGGTGAGAAGGTGATGTGGTGTGGTGACCCACGGCAGCACCCAGCTCCTGGGCACACCGTTTTCATTCCACTTCGATCTCTGAAATGCCCTCCCTTTTATTGCTCTCCAAATCTCCTGTCGTGTAACAGACAGCCGGTTTATGTCTCCCCGCAGCCACAGACGGACACTACCTGCTGACCGGTGCCTATGACAACACAGCAAAGATTTGGACGCACCCTGGGTGGTCACCTCTCAAAACAATGGCTGGGCACGAGGGCAAAGTGATGGGACTGGACATCTCTCCGAACGGTCAGCTGATTGCCACATGTTCTTACGACCGGACCTTCAAGCTCTGGACGTCCGAGTAGACCGAACGGAGCAGAGCACTGACTACAGGCCACCCCTAACCTGTAGCAGGAGAGAGAGGGAGATACCATCTGGTAATCACACAACCAAACCACTGGCAGCTGGTCACCAAGTTCAGCAGCTCCAAACAGTGACATGCCCAGTTGTCAGTCACTGTGTGTTCTTTTGTCTTAGTGTTTGACCAGACTATTGAGAATTGTTTGGTTTTTGAGCCTTTCCAGCTCCTGATTAAAAAAAGAGCTGATTGTTTCTAGTTTATATGAATTGACTTGGCCCTACTCCACAGGCCTCTCTGGAGTAGCACCACCCTGATATGGAACAGACATTGAACGAGATCTTCTCTACATCCAAAAAGAAGTTTGTATTCTTCCTGTTCCTCGCTGCCTTCTCATTCACACTGACTGCTTCAAAGAAACAACACGAGCAGAAGCGCTGATCAAACCTGGCACACCTATAGTCGTGGTCAAAGGTTAACTGAGCCCAGCAGCACCTTCAATCAGCTTTGGGCGGCTCCTGGAATTAAAGAAATTCTGCAGCGCTCCAGCTGAAATGATTGAAATGTGTCTGAGCGCTCTGGTTGTCTATGTAACACTGAGCCCAGCAGTGTCGGTGATGACCCTGGAATCTGTTTGTATATGTGCAGTATTGTATAAGTCACATGGGTGACAGGGCTCTCCTTTCTAGCGATGCGTTTATAATAAATGTTTTGGTAAAGAGGTGTCTCTGTAACTTATGTTTCCAGCAGATTGTGTATCAGACACAGTGATTTTAATTCACTAAATGCACACTGCACATTACGCATAAACCATCCAAACCCCTCGATTAGATTCCAGTCTGTAACTCCCGGATCTCCATTATTCTATATATAAATCACCCGAACCCCTCGATTAGATTCCAGTCTGTAACTCCCGGATCTCCATTATTCTATATATAAATCACCCGAACCCCTCGATTAGATTCCAGTCTGTAACTCCCGGATCTCCATTATTCTATATATAAATCACCTGAACCCCTTGATTAGATTCCAGTCTGTAACTCCCAGATCTCCATTATTCTATATATAAATCACCCAAACCCCTCGATTAGATTCCGACTTGCAACTCACTCCTGGATATCCATTATTCTATAAACCACCCAAACTCCTTGATTAGATTCCAGCCTGTAACTCACTCCAGTTATCCATTATTTTTTATTCTATATATAAACCACCCAAACCCCTCGATTAGATTCCAGTCTGTAACTCAGTCCCGGGTGTACACATATTTGTAACTATATTTTAAAATCTTATGTCCGTGCATACTTCCTGTTATCTTTTTCTATTATAAATTCTGATGTCCTATGTCAACGTGTCACGCTGTAATTGCACCCTTCTGCCAGTAGAAGCATAGGCAGTGTCCATTATAAATGTGGACATCGGAATTTATAATAACTACAGCTTGCTATAAATTCATAACTGCCAGCCTCATTCAAAAAAAAAAGCTCAACCAATCACAAAGTCTGTATATATATTTGAATTTATATTTGACTCCTTAAGCCAGTGACCAGTAAAACCGCGACAAACTTCACAGCATATTTAACAAAGTAGGCTGAGCCTACGTGAGTGTCTCCTTTAAAACTCTTGTCCTGTCTCTGATTTAAAGAGACAGCAACCAGAATATTTGTCACAAATACCTGGGGGTGAGGTACAGGCTGGGATCTAATCGAGGTGTTCAGGTGGTTTTTATATAGAATAACGGATACCTGGGATTGAGTTACAGGCTGGAATCTAATCGAGAGGCTTGGGTGGTTTTAATATACTCGTTAATCCTCTGTGACATTGCGCATGGCGATCTAAGACCAAATCTTGGGTAAAATGAAGTTGGAAGCCGGGGGATAATTGGACCAGGGTGGGCCAATGCAATTCAATCCTCATTTTGAAGTGGTACATTCTGTCCTTGCTTTAATATAATACTTTGATTTTATATTATTATTGGAAGCGAGAACAAAGCTTCGCAGCAATTCGGAGGCAGAGGAGGAGAGTTGGTTGGAGCTCGGGAGTTCCTGTGCATTACAGACTGAGGAGCAAAGCTGAGGCTACATTGATGCCACCGGAGGGACATGTAATAAAAAGTTAACGCAAAGCGCGACAACAGGAAGTAAGGTTTTGTAAACAGGATGTATGCAGATGTAAGATTTTTTTATATATATGTATACATACAGTATAAACTATCCAAACCCCTCTACTTGATTCCAGTCTGTATCTCTCGGCTGGGTATCCACTATTGTGAATGTATAAGCTATCTAAACCCCTCGATTAGATCATACCCTGTAACTGAGCCACATAAAGACACTAAATTCCAGGTTCGATCGTGGTCTGTGCTGGTATAGGGAGGGGAACTCTGGTGCGAGTTTCTGCTCCTGCTGGTTGTACTGACTCTCGTTGGGAAGTGTGTGTGGGCAACCAGTGAGGACAGGATTGAGCTGCCCACATTGCAATAACCTGCCTTCACTCATTGGCAGGCTCACAGATTAATAATTCATCCTTTATCCCAGGGAGGGACCAATATCTTAGGGATGGGAGGGAGGAGGATATTATCCACTCCCTCCAGCAATGTGCCGACGTGGCTGCAGTGTGTACTATCCTCAGCATGCACAGCACCAACTCGCCAAGGCTTCTTTGACAGCATCTCCCAAACCCGTGACCACCACCTAGAAAGACAAGGGCAGCAGGTACATGGGAACACCACCACCTCCAAGTCACACACCATCCTGACATGGATACATATCGCCGTTCCTTCATCATCACGGAGTCAAAATCCTGGAACTCCCTCCTGAACAGCACTGTGGGTGTACCTTCACCATACTGACGGTGGCGGTTCAAGAGGAAGGCGGCTCACCACCACCTTCTCAGGGAGACGAGGGATGGGCAATAAATGCTGGCCTTGCCAGCAATGCCCATATCCCAAGAATGAATTTAAAAAACTTGACTGGCTAACCTTGGACACTCAATGATTGTCAGAGAGAATCTTACAGCACAGAAGGAGGCCATTCGGCCCATCGTGCCGACTCTTTGAAAGAGCTGTCCAATTTAGTCCCACCCCCATAACCCTGCAAATTGATCCTCTTCAAGGGCATATCCAATTGCCTTTGGAATCTGCTTCCACCACCCTGGTAGTGCGTTCCTGGTCTTAACAACTCTCTGTGACACGAAATGTCTCCTCGTTTCCCCCTCTAGTTCTTTTGCTAATTATTTTATATCTATGACCTCTGGTTACCGACCCACTTGCCGGAGGGAACAGTTTCTCCCTACTTGCCCTATCAAAACCCCTCATAATTCTGAATACCTCTTTTTAAATCTCCCCTTAACCTTCTCTGCTCCAAGGAGAACAGTCCCAGATTCTCCAATCTCTCCACATAACTGAAATCCCTCATCCCTGGGATCACCCTGGTAAACCTCCTCTGTACCCTCTCCATGGCCTTGACACCCTTCCTAAAGTGTGGTGTCCAGAATTGTACACAATACTCCCGCTGAGGCCTTACCAGAGATTTGTAAAGGTTTAGCATAACTTCCTTGTTTTTGTATTCAATACCCCTATTTACAAAGCCAAGAAACCCATACGCTTTCTTAACCGCCTGATCAACTTGCCCTGCCACTTTCAAAGATTTGTGAATATGCCCCCAGTTCCCTCTGCTCTTGCAGCCCCCTCAAAATAGAGCCATTTAGATTATACTGCCTCTCCATGATACCTGGGGATCTGTTTCAAATTGCCCACTCTATATGACATCAGAACCACCGTAGTGGGCTGGACACAGTGCAAAACATTGGCCCCAGGGTAAAATGTTACTGCAGTCAATGGACCTGAGGGTCCTCAGCTGATGATCAATACCTTTCGATCCATGTGATTCTGCACATTATATTCCTTCATCTACCAACATCACAATGAGTCTGTTTTCAGTATTTTTAATTAACATTTCATTAAGAGTTTTACAGAGATTCAAAATAAAGGGATAATATTAACCGTGCGTATACCAGCACATGTGTGTAGTGTGAGAAATCATTAGAGGAAAGAGAGACCCTGATCAAACAGGCAGGAACTGTCTACATGGTGTTAATCCCTAATACACTCTCAACATGTGCCCGGGTCTGTTCTGTGTATGCCCGGGTCTGTTCCCTGTGTGCCCGGGTATGTTCCCTGTGTGCCCGGGTATGTTCCCTGTGTGCCCGGGTATGTTCCCTGTGTGTCCGGGTATGTTCCCTGTGTGCGCGGATCTGTTCCCCGTGTGCTCGGGTATGTCCCCCGTGTGCCCGGGTCTGTCCCCTGTGTGTCCGGGTATGTCCCCTGTGTGCCCGGGTATGTCCCCTGTGTGCCCGGGTATGTCCCCCGTGTGCCCGGGTATGTCCCCCGTGTGCCCGGGTATGTCCCCCGTGTGCCCGGGTATGTCCCCCGTGTGCCCGGGTATGTCCCCCGTGTGCCCGGGTATGTCCCCCGTGTGCCCGGGTATGTCCCCCGTGTGCCCGGGTATGTCCCCCGTGTGCCCGGGTATGTCCCCCGTGTGCCCGGGTATGTCCCCCGTGTGCGCGGGTATGTCCCCCGTGTGCTCGGGTATGTCCCCCGTGTGCTCGGGTATGTCCCCCGTGTGCTCGGGTATGTCCCCCGTGTGCTCGGGTATGTCCCCCGTGTGCCCGGGTCTGTCCCCCGTGTGCCCGGGCCTGTTCCCTGTGTGTCTGAGTATGTTCCGTGTCCTTCATGAAGTCCTCTAACATTGGACTTCTCCTCAGCCCTTCTATGTGCCACCCCCTGCACCCTGTAAATACCAGTCGTGTGTTTACAGACCGCTCAAATCTTACGCATTTCAGTTTACAAGAGTAATTTATTTTAATGTATCTCACTTGGAGTAACTATCTCCCCATCTACTTCAGCATGCTTGCGCTCAATCTCATAAACCTCACTCAGAACTTAGCCCGTTGTCTCTGACTGTGTTTATTATGAGGAGTGAATCTGTGGAATGGAGACTGGTAACAGCGTGCATTGTAGATTGGGTCTGTGAGGTAATCCGGGGCCACTGCCGGATTCCTGCTTGTCGGGCCCGAATCTTGTGTCACCAAAATAAATGAGGGGACCCGACTGCTGTTCCTCCGGAGTTCAACCAATTAGGAGACAGGCGAGCTCCAATGGGAAAGATCATCAGTGCCTTTGCTGTAACTAAAACAATCAGAGCCGAGCCCATTGGATGATTCAGACACCAATTGGATCCTCCCTTAGGAGACAGCCCAGAAAAGATGTGGGTAACCATGGTACCTTGTTGAGACAAAGGCTTGTTTGGACCTCATGGGGACCTTTGCAGGTTGTGCATATTAGGACATGTTTTGTCTAACACTTACATCTAAACACCCATGGAAGTGGTACACCGTCCTGGTGTGAGCTCATGAGAAAGGAGCATAGGAACAGGAGTAGGCCATTCAGCCCCTCGAATTTGTTTTGCCATTCTATTAGATGATGGCTGATCTCTATCTCAGCAATTAACCCATTGTTGCTGCATATCCTTGCCTAACAAAAATCTATCGATCTCAGTCATGTATGTTTCAATTGTCCCACCATTTGGGAGAGTTCCTGATTGCCACTGCCCTTTGTGTGAAAAAGTGCTTCCCGATTTCATTTCTAAACGGCCTAGCTCTAATATTAAGGCTATGCCCCCTTGTTCTGGACTCTTTCTCACCAGAGGAAATAGTTTCTCTCTATCTCCCCTATCAAATAGCGTTTGTCATTTTAAACACCTCGATTAGATCACCCCTCAACCTTCTAAAGCCAAGGGAATACAAGTCAAGTTTATGCAACCTGTCCTCATAATTTAGCCCTTTAAGCCAGGTTTCATTCTGGTGAATCAGTGCTGCACCCACTTCCAAGGCCAATATATCCTTCCTGAGGTTCGGTTCCCAAAACTGAACGCATTACCCCAGATGGGGTGTGACCAAGGCTCTATACAACTGAAGCATCACTTCCCCACTTTTGTAATCCAGCCCCCTTGAAACATAGAAACATAGAAGATAGGAGCAGGAGTAGGCCATTCGGCCCCTCGAGCCTGCTCCGCCATTCAATGCGATCATGGCTGATCATCCAAATTCAGTACCCGGTCCCTGCTTTCTCCCCATACCCCTTGATCCCGTTAGCCTTAAGAAATATATCCAACTCCTTCTTGAATATATTTAATGAATTGGCCTCTACTGCCTTCTGTGGTAGAGAATTCCACAGGTTCACCACTCTCTGGGTGAAGAAATTCCTCCTCATTTCTGTCCTAAATGGCTTACCCCTTGACTCCCAACTCTCTCTGCTCTTGCACAGCTCCTAGACTCTATTTACAAAACATTCTAATTTGTCTTTCTAGGATACAAAGTGGATGACTTCACAATTCCCTACATTGAACTCCATCTGCCACAGTTTTCCCCACTCAATTAATCTATTAATGTCCCTTTGCAACTTCCTATTCCCATCTACACACCTTACACACACACACATATATATATATAAATATTTAGTGAAACGCTTCATCAGACTTCTGCTCCTAAAATACTCATGAAATTAGAATTTGTTTCACCTGTAAACCTCCTGTAAATGTTAGAATAAGCCCCAAGCAGGCATAGCGTACAGTACTAGGACAGGTAACCCTCATTCCTGAGGCTCCCTGAATTCTTTCATTAAATATGTGGCTGATCTTGATTTCGATTTGCCTGTATTTGCAACACACACACCTACCGACCTTCTCCTCCCCCATAGCAGCCCTGGCGTTAGTTCAATTTTGGATTTTTATCTACACAAATGGCAATTAGGACAACTCACTCGGGGAGACCAGCTGTTAACTGTGGAGGGGCTTTGGTCACCTAATGTCACCCGGTGTCCCAGACAATATTTATCCCTCAACCAACATCACCAAAACAGATTATCTGGTCATTATCACATTGCTGTTTGTGGGATCTTGCTGTGTGCAAATTGGCTGCCGCGTTTCCTACATTACAACAGTGACTACACTTTAAAAGTACTTCATTGGCTGCAAGCGCTTTGGGATGTCCTGAGGCCGGTGAAAGCGCTTTATAAATGCAAGTCTTTCTTTGATGTGGAAGATGGAGTTGAAGTTTTCTGTGGATTAATGACAATCCTGGGCTCTGATGAAAAGGAAGTGAATTCAAAGTGTATAAAGCCAGAGTTCCTGTCTTTTCAGGTGTGGCATTGTGACCTTGTGACAAAGCTTTATGGCGATATCGCCCCGGAAAACAAAGATGGATGGCGGTATCTCCCCGCCAACCAAAAACTGATGGCGGTATCTCCCCGGAAACTGATGGCGGTATCTCTCCGGCAACCAAAAACTGGTGGTGGTATCTCCCCGGCAACTGATGGCAGTATCTCTCCAGCAACCATTGGTTAATGGTGATATCTCCACGGAAACCAAAGATGGCTGGCAGTCTCTCCCCGGCAACCAAAAACTGATGGCGGTATCTCCCCGGCAACTGAAGGTAGTATCTTCCCGGCAACCATTGGCTGATGGCGGTAGCTCCCCAGCAACCAAAGTCTGAATGGAAGATTTCTCTGTGAATGTGGCATGGTCCTGGGAGATCGGTGGTGAGAGACTGTGTCTTTCAGCAGAGATTATTTGAGGGCTCTGTTTAGTGCCTGATTTTCTGTCTCACACACTGCGAACAGTGTAAAGGTCTTCAATCTCTTAAATGGCAACTTATTCCTCTTCACTCTCCACTTTGTAGTCGGATCTGGCCAGTCACCTGTTGCACTGTGTGAGAGGGTGCGCAGTGTGCGCATCCTACACCTTGACCAACAGAAACTTCATCTCAACATCAACAAGGATTGAAAGCTTTGTCCACCTGGCCGGGAGTCAGTGTAACAGACACTTACCTGGCTGGGAGTCAGTGTACCAGACATTCACCTGGCTGGGAGTCAGTGTACCAGACACTCACCTGGCTGGGAGTCAGTGTACCAGACACTCACCTGGCCGGGAGTCAGTGTACCAGACACTCACCTAGCCGGGAGTCAGTGTACCAGACACTCACCTGGCTGGGAGTCAGTGTACCAGACACTCACCTGGCTGGGAGTCAGTGTACCAGACACTTACCTGGCTGGGAGTCAGTGTACCAGACACTCACCTGGCTGGGAGTCAGTGTACCAGACACTCACCTGGCTGGGAGTCAGTGTACCAGACATTCACCTGGCTGGGATTCTGTACCAGACACTCACCTGGCTGGGAGTCAGTGTACCAGACACTCACCTGGCTGGGAGTCAGTGTACCAGACACTCACCTGGCTGGGATTCTGTACCAGACACTCACCTGGCCGGGAGTCAGTGTACCAGACACTCACCTGGCTGGGATTCTGTACCAGACACTCACCTGGCTGGGAGTCAGTGTACCAGACACTCACCTGGCTGGGAGTCAGTGTACCAGACACTCACCTGGCCGGGAGTCAGTGTACCAGACACTCACCTAGCTGGGATTCTGTACCAGACACTCACCTGGCTGGGAGGCAGACACTGCAGCAGATAGCTTGTTCCTCACTCCCATGGCTGTCTGTAATATTGATGAGATGCCAACTCTTGGCTCTGATCCAGACAGGCACCTGACCACAGGTGTCCATCTTGGGTGGTGAGCTCACAGTTCGAAGTGGCACTGAGGGATTTTCACTCCATGAGTACAAAAGTAAAATGTCATTTGTTAATGTTTTTGCAGCCAAGTGATGCCTCAGTTAGACTACGTCAAACCCAACGAGACCGCAAGACCACGAGCAATCTTACCGTGATCCTCCTTTGGTGCTGCTCCCATTCCTCGGGTCAGCCGTGGCTAAGTGGGTAGCACACTCGTGGCTGAGTCAGGAGGTTGTGGGTTCATAGTCCCACTCCAGAGGCTTGAGCACAAAAATCTAGGTTAACACTCGCAGTGCAGTGCTGAGGGAGCGCTGCACTGTCGGAGGTGCCGTCTTTCAGATGAGACGTTAAACCGAGGCCCCGTCTGCTCTCTCAGGTGGATGTAAAAGATCCCGTGGCACTATTCAAAGAAGAGCAGGGGGGTTCTCCCTGATGTCCAGGCTATTATTTAACCCTCAATCAACACCACTAAAACAGATTATCTGGTCATTATCTCATTGCTGTTTGTGGGAGCTTGCTGTGCTCAAATTGGCTGCCAGGCTTCCTACATTAAAACAGTGGATACATTTTTTAAAAAAGTACTTAATTGACTGTAAAGCGCTTTGGGACATCCTGGGGACATGAAAGGCGCTATAGAAATGCAAGTCTTTCTTTCAGCCCAAATCCCACAGTATTTTCTTAGTCCAGAAGAGTGAGATGATGAGAATGATTGTAATTCCAAAGATGGCGATCATGATGTAGGTGACAGTCCTGCAGGGCGGGCTCTGGCAGCATTTCCACATGGTGTTCTGAGGCAGCCGGTCCTCCAGTGTCGGCGCTGCTTGAGTACGCAGAGGGAGGCCGCCCTCTCGCTCCACGTCCAGGCTGAGGGTGTAGACAGTGGGCCGGCGCAGCAGGAAGCTGGCTTTGCCCGGCCCCTTGTAGAACAGGCGCCCGTGGTCCAGGTAAACGTGGACTGGCTGCAGCCTCATGCGGCCGAGGATCTCCGCGTTGGTGTGCAGGCCCGTCACCAGCTGCCCGGCGCCCAGGGGGGTCAGGTGGCGGCACAGGGGGCAGGACATGCCCGGGTCCATCTCCGGCACGGACGCCAGGCTCATCCGTGCCAGGCACTCCAGGCAGAAGGTGTGCTTGCACGCCAGGATCTTGGGCGTGCGGAACGCGTTGTCGTAGGGGTTCCAGCAGACGGCGCACTCGCACTCGGAGCCGTTCCCCTCCGGCGTCATGGCGACCTCTAAACCCCGCGCCAGCGTGGGCCTCGCACCATCTGAAGCGCCCTTCCTTCCCTCTCGCGCTCCCGCAGGAGGTTTCCCTGCCGTCCGCGTGCCAAGGCACTGACTTACCCTGGCTTCTCCCGGCGACCGGCACGTGACTGTCCAGTCGGCCCAAGGCCCCACCCGTGTTCCTCTCGACAGTAACCACGAGCCAGTTTCTCACAGCGGTGCAGAGCTCAGGTGTTCATCTCGCCCACTGTGCTTGTTGAAACCTCCCTGCCCTGAATCGCACGTGGAGGAGTCCCAGTGTTTCAGCCTGGGATCCAGAAAGCCGAAAGCAAGCCGACACTGTCCCCGCGACTCTGTCCCACCAGGTCTCCTCGTCAACTGCAGGCTTCCAGTGAAGTTATTCCGACGTCCTTGCACAACTCTGCTGTTAGTCCTTCACCAGTTGCAACACCCTCTTCCTTTTTATCTGGCACAGATAGCTGGTTCTCCCAATTCTCTGTAGTAGTCCCTCTCCCTCTCTCGTTCTCCCATTCTCTCCAGGAAGTGCTGCCTCTGCGACACAGTGAGGTGTTCGTGTTATGTGCTCTGCGAGAAGCTGGTGAAACAGGTTCTCCTGGTTTCAACTTGAGGAAGTTATCTCCTCAGGTTACAGCCCTCTTTTAGCCTGATTCATTGTAAGCTGCCTGCCTGGGTCTCCTCACTACCCCCAGCCCAGGCCCCCGGCATCAGCGCTTCCTAACAGTGCCCATCAGCCCTGCCCGAGACTGAGGGGAGGTGGAAGCACAGCCCAGGAGGCAGTGACCTTTCACACCTGCAGCAGGTAAATGGTTGCCAGGGAAACGCTTCATCGGGTGGCCCTGAATAAAAGCTGCCAGAGGCGCAAACAGGTGCTTCCAGGAGGAGGTTTTGCCGAAAGCGAGTGTTCCCCCGCTTCACCGAGGCAGAAGGTGGTGGATGGAGGAAACCTCCTCGTAAAGTGACGATTCAAAACAGAACAAAACCCAGCACTGGCAGCAAATGGAGTGTGAGAGTCAAAGGCCGGTCTGGGAGGGTCCTGAGCTGATCAGTCCATTGATGAACCAAATAGTCCTGTGTGAACCACAAAGCTGTCTGTGTATGAGTGAGACAGCTACGTGTGTACATCACACAGGTACACGTGTAGATGATACAGCTACATGCGTATGAGTGACACAGGTACATGCATGGGTAATACGGCAACACACGTGTGGGTGACACAGCTACATGCTTGGGTAATACGGCCAAAGGCACGTGGGTGACACAGCTACATGTGTGTGAGTAATACAACTACATGTGTGAGTGACACAGGTACATGGGAGTGTGTGATACAACTACACGCATGGGTAATATGGCTACATGTGTGTGGGTGACACAGCTACTTGCTTGGATAATACGGCCAAAGGCATGTGGGTGATACAGCTACACGCATGTGGGTGACACGGCTACACGTGTGGGCAACACGGCTATACACATGTAGGTGATATGGCTACACATGTGTGGGTGACAAGGCTACACACATGTGGGTGATACGGCTACACATGTGTGGGTGACATGGCTACATGCGTGTGGGTGATACGGCTACACGTGAATGGTTGAAGTAGACACATGTGTGGGTGACACAGCTACACATGAGGGAGCATCACACAGGGTTGCTAACCCTCCAGGGTTGTCCTGAAGAATCAGGAATTAAAGATTAATCTCATGGACACAGCTGCGAGCAAAACCCAGGAGAAAAATTGTAGCAGCATTAAAAGAAATATGATGTCTAATTCATTTTCTTACAGCACATTTGTTGTTAATGATAAAAGGATTGGAGATGGGGGAGAAAGGATTTTTGACTGGGCGGGCCAGTTAGGGGCAGGAGGTCTTGTGAGGAAACCGCCAGGAATATATCGCAACCTGACACAGCTACCAAGAGATGTATGTGCGTGTGAGAGTGACTCAGTGTTCAGTGTGTGAGAGTGACTCTGTGTTCAGTGCGTGTGAGAGTGACTCAGTGTTCAGTGTGTGTGAGAGTGACTCAGTGTTCAGTGTGTGTCTGAGTGACTCAGTGTTCAGTGTGTGTGAGAGTGACTCAGTGTTCAGTGTGTGTGAGAGTGACTCAGTGTTCAGTGTGTGTGAGAGTGACTCAGTGTTCAGTGTGTGTCTGAGTGACTCAGTGTTCAGTGAGTGTGAGAGTGACTCAGTGTTCAGTGTGTGTCTGAGTGACTCAGTGTTCAGTGAGTGTGAGAGTGACTCAGTATTCAGTGTGTGTCTGAGTGACTCAGTGTTCAGTGTGTGTCTGAGTGACTCAGTGTTCAGTGTGTGTGAGAGTGACTCAGTGTTCAGTGTGTGTGAGAGTGACTCAGTGTTCAGTGTGTGTGAGAGTGACTCAGTGTTCAGTGTGTGTGAGAGTGACTCAGTGTTCAGTGTGTGAGAGAGTGACTCAGCGTTCAGTGAGTGTGAGAGTGACTCAGTATTCAGTGTGTGTGAGAGTGACTCAGTGTTCAGTGTGTGTGAGAGTGACTCAGTGTTCAGTGCGTGTGAGAGTGACTCAGTATTCAGTGTGTGTGAGAGTGACTCAGTGTTCAGTGTGTGTGAGAGTTACTCAGTGTTCAGTGTGTGAGAGTGACTCAGTGTTCAGTGTGTGAGAGAGCGACTCAGTGTTCAGTGAGTGTGAGAGTGACTCAGTATTCAGTGTGTGTGAGAGTGACTCAGTGTTCAGTGTGTGTGAGAGTGACTCAGTGTTCAGTGTGTGTGAGAGTGACTCAGTGTTCAGTGTGTGTGAGAGTGACTCCATGTTCAATGTGTGTGAGAGTGACTCAGTGTTCAGTGTGTGTGAGAGTGACTCAGTGTTCAGTGTGTGTGAGAGTGACTCAGTGTTCAGTGTGTGAGAGAGTGACACAGTGTTCAGTGCGTGTGAGAGTGACTCAGTGTTCAGTGTGTGTGTGAGAGTGACTCAGTGTTCAGTGTGTGTGAGAGTGACTCAGTGTTCAGTGAGTGTGAGAGTGACTCAGTGTTCAGTGTGTGTGTGAGAGTGACTCAGTGTTCAGTGTGTGTGAGAGTGACTCAGTGTTCAGTGAGTGTGAGAGTGACTCAGTGTTCAGTGTGTGAGAGTGACTCAGTGTTCAGTGTGTGTGAGAGTGACTCAGTGTTCAGTGTGTGTGAGAGTGACTCAGTGTTCAGTGAGTGTGAGAGTGACTCAGTGTTCAGTGAGTGTGAGAGTGACTCAGTTTTCAGTGAGTGTGAGAGTGACTCAGTGTTCAGTGAGTGTGAGAGTGACTCAGTGTTCAGTGAGTGTGACTCAGTGTTCAGTGTGTGTGAGAGTGACTCAGTGTTCAGTGAGTGTGAGAGTGACTCAGTGTTCAGTGTGTGTGAGAGTGACTCAGTGTTCAGTGTGAGAATGACTCAGTGTTCAGTGTGTGTGAGAGTGACTCGGTGTTCAGTGTGTGTGAGAGTGACTCAGGGTTTAGTGTGTGAGAGTGACTCAGTGTTCAGTGTGTGTGAGAGTGACTCAGTGTTCAGTGTGTGTGAGAGTGACTCGGTGTTCAGTGTGTGTGAGAGTGACTCGGTGTTCAGTGTGTGTGAGAGTGACTCAGTGTTCAGTGTGTGTGAGAGTGACTCAGTGTTCAGTGAGCGTGACTCAGTGTTCAGTGAGAGTGACTCAGTCTTCAGTGTGTGTGAGAGTGACTCAGTATTCAGTGTGTGTGAGAGTGACTCAGTGTTCAGTGTGTGTGAGAGTGACTCAGTGTTCAGTGTGTGTGAGAGTGACTCAGTTTTCAGTGTGTGTGAGAGTGACTCAGTTTTCAGTGTGTGTCAGAGAGACTCAGTGTTCAGTGAGTGTGAGAGTGACTCAGTGTCCAGTGTGTGTGAGAGTGACTCAGTGTTCAGTGAGTGTGAGAGTGACTCAGTCTTCAGTGTGTGTGAGAGTGACTCAGTGTTCAGTGTGTGAGAGTGACTCAGTGTTCAGTGTATGTGAGAGTGACTCAGTGTTCAGTGTGTGTGAGAGTGACTCAGTGTTCAGTGTGTGTGAGAGTGACTCAGTGTTCAGTGTGTGTGAGAGTGACTCAGTGTTCAGTGAGTGTGAGAGTGACTCAGTGTTCAGTGTGTGTGAGAGTGACTCAGTGTTCAGTGTGTGTGAGAGTGACTCAGTGTTCAGTGTGTGTGAGAGTGACTCAGTGTTCAGTGTGTGTCTGAGTGACTTAGTGTTCAGTGTGTGTGAGAGTGACTCAGTGTTCAGTGTGTGTGCGAGTGACTCAGTGTTCAGTGTGTGTGAGAGTGACTCAGTGTTCAGTGTGTGAGAGTTGTATTGATTTCTTTGTGGGTTCAAAGACGAGACATTTATGAAAGAGAATGTCTTTTAATCTAAAGTCTGTTCAACTCTTTATACAGCATTACAGGAGACATCATGCTCGTGATCCATCTGGAACGAAACTGAAACTAAACCAAACTGCTTGTCTCTGTCACATGACCTCTGCTGGTCAGGGATAAGTAATCAATACATGCAAACATGCTGGTAAGGCATCATAATCAAACAGGCAAATAACATCACTATTTGCTGATATCATTACATCTCCCTTTCTTAAAACAAAAGTATTTTACTTTTAACTAACATGTTTTCTTTGTATTAATCTGCATTTTAACTGTAACACTTAATGAACTTACATTATCATTATCATGATCAAGGTTTTTTAACCTTGCTTTGTGTGTTCACATGAAATATGTAACTACACTAGAACTTGAAGAAAGAATAAGATAACATTACTTCCTTCTATAACAATAGTCCTTAAATTTGCTCAATGAGTCTCTCAGGAGGCTTCACATGTCTTGAGGATTTTCTGATTGATTGTCCTTGAATCTGAGTTGTTGCCTCAGATGATGGTTTCTCAGCTGTGTGATCAGGTTGTTCAACAGTATCAGTCTTTTGACTTGCTGTGGCTGGTCCCATGAGAGGATCTTGACCATTTCTTCTCAGAACAGCACCCTCATCTGTCTGAATGGTGTATGATCTTGGTTGAACTTCACTCAGGACAGTTCCCTTCTGAGTTCATGTGTTTGTTTTGTCTTTGAACCTTACTTGGTCACCAGTGTGGAGTTCAGGTAGGTTTTGTGTTCCTCTGTCATAGTAGTACTTTTGCTTTTCTTTCTGTTGTTCTTTGAACTTCCTCACTTTCTCCCCCTCTTTTGTTTTCAGGAGGTTCTCTGGGATGGGTAGGTTTGACCTTAGCATACGTCCCATAAGGAGTTGGGCTGGTGACTTACCACACTCGAGTGGCGTTGTGCGGTATACAAGCATGCTTTGGTAGAAGTCAGTTCCACTGTCTTTTGCCTTGTACATCAGTCTTTTCACTGTCTGGACCGATTTTTCCACTAGTCCATTGGACTGTGGAAAGTGAGGACTTGACGTTGTGTGGACAAAGTCCCACTCTTTGGCAAAGTGTCGGAAACTTGCATTGTAAAACTGAGGTCCGTTGTCTGTGAAGACCTCGCTTGCCACGCCATGTCTGGAGAATATGGCTTTCATACATGTTATCACAGCATCTGCAGTGGTGGTGTGCAGTCTACAAACCTCTGGATACAGGGAGTAATAGTCTGTGACTACAAGATAGTCCTTCCCTTGACATACGAATAGGTCAGCGCCTACCTTCTGGTAAGGTCTGTCTGGTGCTGGGTGTGGCTTTAGTGGTTCTACCGGATTGCTTGCTCGATATTTCAGGCATATTGTGCAGTTTGACACCTCATTTGTCACATCTTGGTTGATTCATGGCCAGTACATCACCTCTCGTGCTCTTTTCTTACACTTTTCGATTCCCAGATGTCCTCCATGGATCCTTTTTAGCATCTGTTTTCTCAGACTCTTTGGGATAACTATTTTACTTCCTTTGTAGATGATGTCTTCGACCACTGATAGTTCCGCCCTGCAGTTCCAGTACTCTGCCATGTCAGGTGAGCAGTCTTGCTTCATGTTGGGCCATCCATCCAAGATGCTTTTTCTCAGTCGTCTCATTGTTTCATCTTTGCTTGTCTCAGTCTTTATGAGCTCCATTTTTGCATCTGCTATGGGCAGTGCACTTGTGATCATGTCCACGTAGGCGTTCACTTTTTCATCCATTGTGGTGTTTGCGGGCTCACTTGGGTCTACAGCTCTGGACAACGTGTCTGCTGTATACATCAGCTTACCCGGTGTGTACGCAACATTCAGTGTATAGCGTTGCAGCCTGATCATCATTCTTTGTATTCTAAGCGGACAGCTATTTAGTGGCTTTTGGAACAATGCAATCAAGGGCTTATGGTCAGTCTCTACACTGATTGCTTGTCCTGCCACAAACTGGTGAAATCTTTCACAGGCGTATGTGATGCTGAGCAGCTCCTTTTCTATTTGAGCATATCGCGTCTCCGCGTCTGTCATTGAGCGCGATGCATATGCAATAGGTTGCCAGTAGTCATATTTTTGCAGAAGAACGGCACCGAGCCCACTCTGTGATGCATCTGATGATATCTTGATGGGTCTTGCTGGGTCATAAAACCTCAGAACTGGTTCCTCTGTGAGCAGTTTCTTTAGATCGCTCCATGACTTCTCATACTCATGATTCCATTCCCATTCTATGTTCTTTTCAGTTAGTCTTCTCAGTGGCGCCATCTTTTCTGAGAGGTTGGATATGAATTTACCCATGTAGTTGATCATTCCATTAAACCTCTGCACGTCCTTTTTGCATTGTGGCTTTGGCATATTCTCAATGGCGGACACCTTTCTGGGATCTGGTCTGATGCCCTCACTGCTAAGGATATCTCCCACGAATGTCAGTTCTGTCACCCCGAGCTGGCATTTCTCTCTATTCAGGTTTGTTTTCCTTGTTGCTTCCAGCACTTTTTTCAGTCTCTCGTCATGCTCAGTTCTCGTGGTTCCCCATACTATGATGTCATCCATTGATGTATCAACTCCCTCCAGGTGCTCATAGATCATATGGATAGTTTTGTGATACACTTCAGGAGCTGAGGCAATGCCAAATGGTAACCTTAGGAATCTGTATCTGCCAAATGGACTGTTGAACGTGCACAGTCTTGAACTTGCCTCGTCCAATTTCATCTGCCAAAATCCTGATGATGCATCTAACTTGCTGAAATACTTTGCATTTGCTAACTGTGCCATGATTTCCTCACGTGTAGGAAGCTTGACGTGCTCTCTCTTTATTGCTCTGTTTAGATCTCTTGGATCCAGGCAAATTCTGAGCTTTCCATTCTTTTTGTCCACAACGACGAGTGAACTCACCCACTCAGTTGGCTCATCTATCTTCTGAATCACGTTCAGGCTTTCCATCCTATCCAACTCTGCCTTCAGTTGCTTTTGAAGAGCAAACGGAACTTTTCTGCATGGATGTATGACCGTTGGCATACTTTTATCTACTCTGATCGTGTGTTCTCCTGGTAGGCAGCCTAGACCCTTAAATAGGTTGTTGTACTCTTTCATGAGTTCATCATAGACTGTCTCTCCTTCGCTTTCCACAACGAGGACTCTCTTTACCAGGTTCAGTCTCTCACAGGCTTTTAAACCTAGTATGGCTTGCACATCCTTTGGCACCGCGATTAATGCTAGCGTGTGCTCTCTGTCCTTGTGTGTTACTTTGACAATGCATCTTCCTTTCACTGGTATATCAGTACCTGAGTATCCTGTCACTTTCACTTTTATTCCATGTATCTTTGGTCCGGGTCTAATTTTCTTAAAATCAGTCTCTGATATCACATTAACTTGTGCTCCAGTATCCAATTTAAATGGAATATGTATGTCATTCACTTTTAGTGTCAACATCCAGTCTCTTTCTTCTTTTTTGTTTTCAGACACAACATCTACATTGAACTCCTCTATCTCGCTTTCATCTACTGCATGGACCTTGCTTTGTTGCGCTTGGTTCTTGCAGCAACGGGCATAATGGTTGTTTTTGTTGCATCTATTGCATGTTTTACCATATGCTGGACACTTTCTTGGTGTATGCTGTGTACCGCATCGACTACATGACTTTCGATTGCCCCTTTCATTTTTGTTCGCTGGCCACGCCTCTTTTTTCACATTGGCGCTCTTTTTGTTAAACGGTTTGTGTCCGTTCTTACTCACTGCATCCACGTTGCAGCTATTGTCCCTGAACTGTCACTGAACAGCTCCTTTGCCTGCAACTTCACAGTCTCTGTAGCCCTACACAGTGCTATGGCTTTTCCCAGGTCTAGATCTTGCTCTCTTAGCAGTCTTTCCCTTAGACCATTATTTGGAATACCACACACCAGTCTGTATTTTATCAGCGAGTCTGTCAGTCCCCCAAATTCACACGATTTGCTTCTGTTTCTCAGTTCAGTCACATACTGATCAATAGTCTCTCCCGTTTTCTGTACATATGTGAAAAATCTGTGCCTCTCAAACGTCACGTTACGTTTAGGTATGCAGTAGGCCTCAAACTGTTCCATTATTTTATCTAGCTTCATTTTGTCTCCATCAGCAGCGAATGTGAAGTTATTATACACCTCCAGCGCTTCATCACCCACGACATGTAAGAACAGTGACGATTTCTTTTTATTACTTTTCTCGTCAGCTCCGATTGCCGATAAATACAACTCTAAATGTTGTTTGAATCTCCTCCAATTTTCAGCCACATTACCTGTTAACTGAAGCTTCGCCGGTGGGTGTAAACCTTCCATTTTTTCACTTCGTTAGCTATTCTCCAGTGGTAAGCAACGATGTTCTCTTTTGGCTTGCTAATCTGTGGCGAGCTGATTTAACTTCAGATTTATCCTCTTCATCTCTTTCAATCACTTCTGACACCATGTATTGATTTCTTTGTGGGTTCAAAGACGAGACATTTATGAAAGAGAATGTCTTTTAATCTAAAGTCTGTTCAACTCTTTATACAGCATTACAGGAGACATCATGCCAGTGATCCATCTAGAATGAAACTGAAACTAAACCAAGCTGCTTGTCTCTGTCACATGACCTCTGCTGGTCAGGCATAAATAATCAATACATGCAAACATGCTGGTAAGGCATCATAATCAAACAGGCAAATAACATCACTATTTCCTGATATCATAACAAGACTGACTCAGTGTTCAGTGTGTGAGAGAGTGACTCAGTGTTCAGTGAGTGTGAGAGTGACTCAGTATTCAGTGTGTGTGAGAGTGACTCAGTGTTCAGTGTGTGTGAGAGTGACTCAGGGTTCAGTGTGTGTGAGAGTGACTCATTGTTCAGTGTGTGTGAGAGTGACTCAGTGTTCAGTGAGTGTGAGAGTGACTCAGTGTTCAGTGTGTGTGAGAGTGACTCAGTGTTCAGTGCATTTGAGAGTGACTCAGTGTTCAGTGTGTGTGAGAGTGACTCAGTGTTCAGTGTGTGTGAGAGTGACTCAGTGTTCAGTGTGTGTGAGAGTGACTCAGTGTTCAGTGTGTGAGAGTGACTCAGTGTTCAGTGTGTGTGAGAGTGAACACACCGGTATATAAGCACTGTGCAGTAATCTTGTATTCAGTATAGTCCCTACCTCCAACCAGTAAAGACCTGTTTTTATTGTTACTCATTAGTCTGTGTCTTAATTAACTAAATAATTCACAGACTTAACACTGGCGACGAGTCAGGTTCTTACCCTGCGGCAGTTATTCCACGGCGGTTGAAGAGAGGTTTCAAACCACACCACCCCACTGGAAGCTACAGGCATTAGGACCCTGAAGCCTCCATCAGCTTGTGAACCGGAGTAGAAGACAGGGCTGGGGAAGACAGAGGTACAGGGCGATAGCGATCGGCAGATAAGGGCCGGGCCGCTTTCAAGTGCGAGGCGCAGCCGGGCCATCGATCGCACTCGGGCGATCGCGGCGAAGATAAGGGCCGCACTCGGGGGCTGAAGGGAGACGGTGTCGGGGGACGGGTGAAGACCGCCAAGCGTGGGAAAACCGCCATTTTGTGGGCGGAGGACGACGGCAAGAGCGGGAAGCTGCCATCTTTGATAACAAGTAAAGAAAATAAAATCTGAGAAATTGCAAATCTACAATGCCTAAACACGGGAATATTAGCACCTTTGATAGTGACCTCGAAGATTGGGCAATATATGTTGAAAGAGTAAAAAATTATTGTAAGGCCAATAAAATTTGTGACCAAGATAAAGCTCTAACATTATTAAATTTAATGGGTGCGAAGACATACGGGCAATTGAAACACCTGTTATCACCAGATGAACCGGCGGATAAGACGTTCGATGAGATTGTTACTGTCCTGAAAGATCATCTAAACCCCACGCCGCTGATGCTAGCGGAACAATTTAAATTTTACGACAGAAGGCAGCTACAGCATGAAAGCAATGCTGAATATTTGCTGGAATTGCGTAAATTAGCGAAATATTGCCAGTTTGGAACGGGACTGACAGATGCACTACGAGACAAATTTGTGTGTGGTTTATTTAAACAGGATACACAAAAGCGACTGCTCGAGGAGAATGAGCTGATGCTTGAGAAGGCGGTCACTATGGCAGCAGCACACGAAGCCGCAGCGAGAGGCACGGCAGTAATGCAGCTACGGTCACCGGAGCTCAGTGCACACAAATTGGGTGTGAGTTCTGGCAAATGTTATCGTTGTGGAAAGACAACGCATGATCAGAACCAGTGTTGGTTTAAAAACCAAGAATGTAGAACTTGTGGTAGGCTTGGACACATAGCTAGAGTATGCAGGTCAGGGAAGAAGACCAGCAACAAGAAGTCACCGCAAGGAAAATACGCAAAAGTACACAAGGTGGCCGAACAGGAGTCCGATTCAGACGCTAGCAGTAATGAACTGGCTGGCTTAAGCAGTATTGAACTGGCTAGCTTAAGGGTACTCAATGTTGGTAAGGGTGCAGACCTCCAGACAATTTGGGTTACTCTTCAGATAGAAGGAGTCCAAGTAAAAATGGAATTGGACACTGGATCGGCATTGTCGGTCATGAATAAGAAAGATTACAGAAGGTTATTCCAACATATTCCCCTACAGGATACGGAGATTATATTGACAACCTACACGGGGCAGAGAGTGTACCCCATCGGGACAATAAAGGTTGCAGTGGCCAACAAGGGCGAAGGAAGTCAAATAATGGACTTATATGTGCTACCGGAGGGAGGTCCACCACTACTAGGCCGGGAGTGGTTTAGAAACATAAATATGGATTGGCATTCGCTAAAAGCCATAAAGAGTGAGAACTCGGTGCAGATAATCAGCCCAGACTCTAGAACTGATGATGGTAAGACCAACCCATGTGCAAAAGACAAAGTTTCAGCACAGAATTCCACTGAGCAACAACAACATAGTTTAACAGAGAATTCTGAGTCTGTCAAGTCTACTGATATGCACATTTTTGAGGGACACTGGGCTCGAACTCAACTCCATTTCAAACTACAACAGCAATTAGAACAAATGATTCGCCGTTTTGAGCAAGAGATGAATGAAATAAAAAAGTTCTTTGTTACAGAGTGGGAGAATCTGGAAAGTCAACAGAAGCAACTGATGGAGAAAATGGAGCAGGAGCACACCAACCATCTGCGCGAGGAGGCCGAACGAATCAAAGCTGATTCAGGTTCTGAAGGTGCGTGCCATAATCTGGTGTCAGAAGAGTTAACGGTCAGCCAACTCCTTCATATGCTGAGGGACAAGACTCTGAAATGGGAAAAACTTGAACACGAGCTGCGATCTTCAAAGGAAAAGGGTTCGGAGCTCTCAAAAGTCATTGAGATGGCTGATGTGACGACACAGACTGAAACGACTGCAACAGAGCAGCCATTGGATGCCAAAAGTACGCTGACTCACGTCAATGTAGAACAACAGACCGCTGAAACAGCTGCTCCGGTAGAGGGATTGCATAGTCCGATCAATCAATCTCCAAAGGAAGTTGAAGTATTAAAATCACAAATGAGGTCGCTAGTAAACGACTTGCTGAAAGCCCAGAAAAAGCTGGTTGCAGAGGTACACATGAAGAAGTCTCTTCAGGAAAGATGTCTGGATTTGGAACAAGAGCTGGCTAACGTCCAGCTGGGTATGGAGGAAATAGACGACCCTCTCACTGGTCTAGCTCAGGACGACACCGAATATTACCATGACCTGGTGGACGACACCGAATATTACGATGTCCTGTCCTGCCCAGCTTGTAACTTCGACTCCCAAAGTGCAGAAATCATGGAGGAGCACCAAAAGTCTACGGAACATCGGGAGAAGCTGGCTCTACGACGGAAACAGGAGGAAGAGAAGGAGGAACTGCGCATGCAGCTGGCAGCTGTGGCAGCTGACAATGGAGCCCAGAGAGTCTCCAAGAAGCAGAAAAGGAAAAGTAAAAACAGAAGATGACCAATCTGAACCATTATCACCTCTACCAGATCACACACGTGGTCCCTCCGAACGGAGCCAAATCAGTTCGGAAGTTCAAGCTGTTAAATCCATGAAAGGAATATTGAATGAGTAACGTGAACCGACTACACCACAGAGATTGAATCTGTGAACTGTTTTCCGCAGAGACTGAATCTGTGATATGTTACGTTAAACATGAAGTTATATATGTATATATGTTATTACGTTATGTTAAATGGGGGGGATGACTATAAAGCTAAGAAGGGAGGAGTGTTGTGTATGTAACCTGTTCCACATTAAGAGAGCTTAAGCCTGTTCCACCTTAAGAGATGTACTACTTTCTCAGGCTGCTGTAGACGTAATACCGGGGGTGAACACACCGGTATATAAGCACTGTGCAGCAATCTTGTATTCAGCATAGTCCGTACCTCCAACCAGTAAAGACCTGTTTTTATTGTAACTCATTAGTCTGTGTCTTAATTAACTAAATAATTCACAGACTTAACACTCAGTATTCAGTGTGTGTGAGAGTGACTCAGTGTTTAGTGTGTGTGAGAGTGACTCAGTGTTCAGTGTGTGTGAGAGTGACTCAGTATTCAGTGTGTGTGAGAGTGACTCAGTGTTCAGTGTGTGTGAGAGTGACTCAGTGTTCAGTGTGTATGAGAGTGACTCAGTGTTCAGTGTGTGTGAGAGTGACTCAGTATTCAGTGTGTGTGAGAGTGACTCAGTGTTCAGTGTGTGTGAGAGTGACGCAGTGTTCAGTGAGTGTGAGAGTGACTCAGTGTTCAGTGTGTGTGAGAGTGACTCAGTATCCAGTGTGTGTGAGAGTGACTCAGTGTTCAGTGTGTGTGAGAGTGACTCAGAGTTCAGTGTGTGTGAGAGTAGCTCAGTGTTCAGTGTGTGTGAGAGTGACTCACTGTTCAGTGAGTGTGAGAGTGACTCAGTGTTCAGTGTGTGTGAGAGTGACTCAGTGTTCAGTGTGTGTGAGAGTGACTCAGTGTTCAGTGTGTGTGAGAGTGACTCAGTGTTCAGTGTGTGTGAGTGACTCAGTGTTCAGTGTGTGTGAGAGTGACTCAGTGTTCAGTGAGTGTGAGAGTGACTCCATGTTCAATGTGTGTGAGAGTGACTCAGTGTTCAGTGAGTGTGAGAGTGACTCAGTGTTCAGTGTGTGTGAGAGTGACTCAGTGTTCAGTGAGTGTGAGAGTGACTCAGTGTTCAGTGTGTGTGAGAGTGACTCAGTGTTCAGTGTGTGTGAGAGTGACACAGTATTCAGTGTGAGAGTGACTCAGTGTTCAGTGAGTGTGAGAGTGACTCAGTGTTCAATGTGTGTGAGAGTGACTCAGTGTTCAGTGTGTGTGAGAGTGACTCAATGTTCAGTGCGTGTGAGATTGACTCAGTATTCAGTGTGTGTGAGAGTGACTCAGTATTCAGTGTGTGTGAGAGTGAGTCAGTGTTCAGTGTGTATGAGAGTGACTCAATGTTCAGTGAGTGTGAGAGAGACTCAGTGTTCAGTGTGTGTGAGAGTGACTCAGTGTTCAGTGTGTGTGAGAGTGACTCAGTATTCAGTGTGTGTGAGAGTGACTCAGTATTCAGTGTGTGTGAGAGTGACTCAGTGTTCAGTGTGTGAGAGAGTGACTCAGTGTTCAGTGTGTATGAGAGTGACTCAGTGTTCAGTGTGTGTGAGAGTGACTCAGTGTTCAGTGTGTGTGAGAGTGACTCAGTGTTCAGTGTGTGTGAAAGTGACTCAGTATTCAATGTGTGTGAGAGTGACTCAGTGTTCAGTGAGTGTGAGAGTGACTCAGTGTTCTGAGTGAGTGAGAGTGACTCAGTATTCAGTGTGTGCGAGTGTGACACAGTGTTAAGTGTGTATGAGAGTGACTCAGTGTTCTGAGTGAGTGAGAGTGACTCAGTGTTAAGTGTGTGTGAGAGTGACTCAGTGATCAGTGTGTGTGAGTGACTCTGTATTCAGTGTGTGTGAGAGTGACTCAGTGTTCAGTGTGTGTGAGTGTGACTCAGTGTTCCGTGTATGTGAGAGTGACTCAGTGTTCAGTGAGTGTGAGAGTTACTCAGTGTCCAGTGTGTGTGAGAGGGACTCAGTGTTCAGTGAGTGTGAGATTGACTCAGTTTTCAGTGTGTGTGAGAGTGACTCAGTATTCAGTGTGTGTGAGAGTGACTCAGTGTTCAGTGTGAGAGTGACTCAGTATTCAGTGAGAGTGAGAGTGACTCAGTGTTCAATGCGTGTGAGAGTGACTCAGTGTTCAGTGAGTGTGAGAGTGACTCAGTGTTCAGTGTGTGTGAGAGTGACTCAGTATTGAGTGTGTGTGAGAGTGACTCAGTGTTCAGTGTGTGTGAGAGTGACTCAGTGTTCAGCGTGTGTGAGAGTGACTCAGTATTCAGTGTGTGAGAGTGACTCAGTGTTCAGTGTGAGAGTGACTCAGTGTTCAGTGTGTGTGAGAGTGACTCGGTGATCAGTGAGTGTGAGAGTGACTCAGTGTTCAGTGTGTGTGAGAGTGCCACAGTGTTCATTGTGTGTGAGAGTGACTCAGTGTTCAGTGCGTGTGAGAGTGACTCAGTGTTCAGTGTGTGAGAGAGTGACACCGTGTTCAGTGTGTGTGAGAGTGACTCAGTGTTCAGTGTATGTGAGTGACTCAGTGTTCAGTGAGTGTGAGAGTGACTCAGTGTTCAGTGTGTGTGAGAGTGACTCAGTGTTCAGTGAGTGTGAGAGTGACTCAGTGTTCAGTGAGTGTGAGAGTGACTCAGTGTTCAGTGTGTATGAGAGGGACTCAGTGTTCAGTGAGTGTGAGAGTGACTCAGTGTTCAGTGTGTGAGAGTGACTCAGTATTCAGTGTGTGTGAGAGTGACTCAGTGTTCAGTGTGTGTGAGAGTGACTCAGTGTTCAGTGTGTGTGAGAGTGACTCAGTATTCAGTATGTGTGAGAGTGACTCAGCGTTCAGTGTGTGTGAGTGACTCAGTGTTCAGTGTGTGTGAGAGTGACTCAGTGTTCAGTGTGTGTGAGAGTGTCTCAGTGTTCAGTGTGTATGAGAGTGACTCAGTGTTCAGTGTGTGAGAGTGACTCAGTGTTCAGTGAGTGTGAGAGTGACTCAGTGTTCAGTGTGTGTGAGAGTGACTCAGTGTTCAGTGTGTGTGAGAGTGACGCAGTGTTCAGTGAGTGTGAGTGTGACTCAGTGTTCAGTGTGTGTGAGAGTGACTCAGTGTTCAGTGTGTGTGAGAGTGACTCAGTGTTCAGTGTGTGTGAGAGTGACTCAGTTATAAGTGCGTGGGAGAGTGACTCAGTGTTCAGTGTGTGTGAGAGTGACTCAGTATTCAGTGTGTGTGAGAGTGACTCAGTGTTCAGTGAGTGTGAGAGTGACTCAGTGTTCTGAGTGAGTGAGAGTGACTCAGTATTCAGTGTGTGTGAGAGTGACTCAGTGTTAAGTGGGTATGAGAGTGACTCAGTGTTCTGAGTGAGTGAGAGTGACTCAGTGTTCAGTGTGTGTGAGAGTGACTCAGTGTTCAGTGTGTGTGAGAGTGACTCAGTATTCAGTGTGTGTGAGAGTGACTCAGTGTTCTGTGTGTGTGAGAGTGACTCAGTGTTCCGTGTGTGTGAGAGTGACTCAGTGTTCAGTGAGTGTGAGAGTTACTCAGTGTCCAGTGTGTGTGAGAGTGACTCAGTGTTCAGTGAGTGTGAGAGTGACTCAGTTTTCAGTGTGTGTGAGAGTGTCTGAGTATTCAGTGTGTGTGAGAGTGACTCAGTGTTCAGTGTGAGAGTGACTCAGTATTCAGTGAGAGTGAGAGTGACTCAGTGTTCAATGGGTGTGAGAGTGACTCAGTGTTCAGTGAGTGTGAGAGTGACTCAGTGTTCAGTGTGAGTGAGAATGACTCAGTGTTCAGTGTGTGTGAGAGTGACTCAGTATTCAGTGTGTGTGAGAGTGACTCAGCGTTCAGTGTATGTGAGTGACTCAGTGTTCAGTGTGTGTGAGAGTGACTCAGTGTTCAATGTGTGTGAGAGTGTCTCAGTGTTCAGTGTGTGTGAGAGTGACTCAGTGTTCAGTGTGTGTGAGAGTGACTCAGTGTTCAGTGTGTGTGAGAGTCACTCAGTGTTCAGTGAGTGTGAGATTGACTCAGTGTTCAGTGTGTGTGAGAGTGACTCAGTGTTCAGTGTGTGTGAGAGTGACGCAGTGTTCAGTGAGTGTGAGTGTGACTCAGTGTTCCGTGTGTGTGAGAGTGACTCAGTGTTCAGTGCGTGTGAGAGTGACTCAGTATTCAGTGTGTGTGAGAGTGACTCAGTGTTCAGTGTGTGTGAGAGTGACTCAGTGTTCCGTGTGTGTGAGAGTGACTCATTGTTCAGTGAGTGTGAGAGTGACTCCGTGTCCAGTGTGTGTGAGAGTGACTCAGTATTCAGTGAGTGTGAGAGTGACTCCGTGTTCAGTGTGAGACTGACTCAGTATTCAGTGAGAGTGACTCTGTGTTCAGTGAGTGTGAGAGTGACTCAGTGTTCAATGTGTGTGAGAGTGACTCAGTGTTCAGTGAGTGTGAGAGTGACTCAGTGTTCAGTGTGTGTGAGAGTGACTCAGTGTTCAGTGTGTGAGAGTGACTCAGTGTTCAGTGTGTGAGAGTGACTCAGTGTTCAGTGTGTGAGAGTGACTCAGTGTTCAGTGTGTGAGAGTGACTCAGTGTTCAGTGTGTGTGAGAGTGACTCAGTATTCAGTGAGTGTGAGAGTGACTCAGTGTTCAATGTGTGTGAGAGTGACTCAGTGTTCAGTGAGTGTGAGAGTGACTCAGTGTTCAGTGTGTGTGAGAGTGACTCAGTGTTCAGTGTGTGAGAGTGACTCAGTGTTCAGTGTGTGAGAGTGACTCAGTGTTCAGTGTGTGAGAGTGACTCAGTGTTCTGTGTGTGTGAGAGTGACTCAGTGTTCCGTGTGTGTGAGAGTGATTCAGTGTTCAGTGAGTGTGAGAGTTACTCAGTGTCCAGTGTGTGTGAGAGTGACTCAGTGTTCAGTGAGTGTGAGAGTGACTCAGTTTTCAGTGTGTGTGAGAGTGACTGAGTATTCAGTGTGTGTGAGAGTGACTCAGTGTTCAGTGTGAGAGTGACTCAGTATTCAGTGAGAGTGAGAGTGACTCAGTGTTCAATGGGTGTGAGAGTGACTCAGTGTTCAGTGAGTGTGAGAGTGACTCAGTGTTCAGTGTGAGTGAGAATGACTCAGTGTTCAGTGTGTGTGAGAGTGACTCAGTATTCAGTGTGTGTGAGAGTGACTCAGCGTTCAGTGTATGTGAGTGACTCAGTGTTCAGTGTGTGTGAGAGTGACTCAGTGTTCAATGTGTGTGAGAGTGTCTCAGTGTTCAGTGTGTGTGAGAGTGACTCAGTGTTCAGTGTGTGTGAGAGTGACTCAGTGTTCAGTGTGTGTGAGAGTCACTCAGTGTTCAGTGAGTGTGAGATTGACTCAGTGTTCAGTGTGTGTGAGAGTGACTCAGTGTTCAGTGTGTGTGAGAGTGACGCAGTGTTCAGTGAGTGTGAGTGTGACTCAGTGTTCCGTGTGTGTGAGAGTGACTCAGTGTTCAGTGCGTGTGAGAGTGACTCAGTATTCAGTGTGTGTGAGAGTGACTCAGTGTTCAGTGTGTGTGAGAGTGACTCAGTGTTCCGTGTGTGTGAGAGTGACTCATTGTTCAGTGAGTGTGAGAGTGACTCCGTGTCCAGTGTGTGTGAGAGTGACTCAGTGTTCAGTGAGTGTGAGAGTGACTCCGTGTTCAGTGTGTGTGAGAGTGACTCAGTATTCAGTGTGTGTGAGAGTGACTCAGTGTTCAGTGTGAGACTGACTCAGTATTCAGTGAGAGTGACTCTGTGTTCAGTGAGTGTGAGAGTGACTCAGTGTTCAATGTGTGTGAGAGTGACTCAGTGTTCAGTGAGTGTGAGAGTGACTCAGTGTTCAGTGTGTGTGAGAGTGACTCAGTGTTCAGTGTGTGAGAGTGACTCAGTGTTCAGTGTCTGAGAGTGACTCAGTGTTCAGTGTGTGAGAGTGACTCAGTGTTCAGTGTGTGTGAGAGTGACTCAGTATTCAGTGAGTGTGAGAGTGACTCAGTGTTCAGTGTGTGTGAGAATGAATCAGTGTTCAGTGTGTGTGAGAGTGACTCAGTGTTCAGTGTGTGTGAGAGTGACTCAGTGTTCAGTGTGTAAGAGTGACTCTGTGTTCAGTGTGAGAGTGACTCAGTGTTCAGTGTGTGTGAGAGTGACTCGGTGTTCAGTGTGTGTGAGAGTGACTCAGTGTTCAGTGCGTGTGAGAGTGACTCAGTGTTCAGTGTGTGAGAGAGTGACACAGTTTTCAGTGTGTGTGAGAGTGACATAGTGTTCAGTGTGTGTGAGTGACTCAGTATTCAGTGTGTGTGAGATTGACACAGTGTTCAGTGTGTATGAGAGTGACTCAGTGTTCTGAGTGTGTGAGAGTGACTCAGTGTTCAGTGTGTGTGAGAGTGACTCAGTGTTCAGTGTATGTGAGAGTGACTCAGTGTTCAGTGAATGTGAGAGTGACTCAGTGTTCAGTGTGTGTGAGAGTGACTCAGTATTCAGTGTGAAAGTGACTCAGTGTTCAGAGAGTGTGAGATTTACTCAGTGTTCAATGTGTGTGAGAGTGACTCAGTGTTCAGTGTGTGTGAGAGTGACTCAGTGTTCAGTGTGTGTGAGAGTGACTCAGTATTCAGTGTGTGTGAGAGTGACTCAGTGTTCAGTGTGTGTGAGAGTGACTCAGTGGTCAGTGAGTGTGAGAGTGACTCAGTGTTCAATGTGTGTGAGAGTGACTTAGTGTTCAGTGTGTGTGAGAGTGACTCAGTATTCAATGAGTGTGAGAGTGACTTAGTGTTCAGTGTGTGTGAGAGTGACTCAGTATTCAGTGTGTGTGAGAGTGACTCAGCGTTCAGTGTATGTGAGTGACTCAGTGTTCAGTGTGTGTGAGAGTGACTCAGTGTTCAATGTGTGTGAGAGTGTCTCAGTGTTCAGTGTGTGTGAGAGTGACTCAGTGTTCAGTGTGTGTGAGAGTGACTCAGTGTTCAGTGTGTGTGAGAGTGTCTCAGTGTTCAGTGTGTGTGAGAGTGACTCAGTGTTCAGTGTGTGTGAGAGTCACTCAGTGTTCAGTGAGTGTGAGATTGACTCAGTGTTCAGTGTGTGTGAGAGTGACTCAGTGTTCAGTGTGTGTGAGAGTGACGCAGTGTTCAGTGAGTGTGAGTGTGACTCAGTGTTCAGTGTGTGTGAGAGTGACTCAGTGTTCAGTGCGTGTGAGAGTGACTCAGTATTCAGTGTGTGTGAGAGTGACTCAGTGTTCAGTGTGTGTGAGAGTGACTCAGTGTTCCGTGTGTGTGAGAGTGACTCATTGTTCAGTGAGTGTGAGAGTGACTCCGTGTCCAGTGTGTGTGAGAGTGACTCAGTGTTCAGTGAGTGTGAGAGTGATCCCGTGTTCAGTGTGTGTGAGAGTGACTCAGTATTCAGTTTGTGTGAGAGTGACTCAGTGTTCAGTGTGAGACTGACTCAGTATTCAGTGAGAGTGACTCTGTGTTCAGTGAGTGTGAGAGTGACTCAGTGTTCAATGTGTGTGAGAGTGACTCAGTGTTCAGTGAGTGTGAGAGTGACTCAGTGTTCAGTGTGTGTGAGAGTGACTCAGTGTTCAGTGTGTGAGAGTGACTCAGTGTTCAGTGTGTGAGAGTGACTCAGTGTTCAGTGTGTGAGAGTGACTCAGTGTTCAGTGTGTGTGAGAGTGACTCAGTATTCAGTGAGTGTGAGAGTGACTCAGTGTTCAGTGTGTGTGAGAATGACTCAGTGTTCAGTGTGTGTGAGAGTGACTCAGTGTTCAGTGTGTGTGAGAGTGACTCAGTGTTCAGTGTGTAAGAGTGATTCTGTGTTCAGTGTGAGAGTGACTCAGTGTTCAGTGTGTGTGAGAGTGACTCGGTGTTCAGTGAGTGTGAGAGTGACGTAGTGTTCAGTGTGTGTGAGTGTCTCAGTGTGCAGTGTGTGTGAGAGTGACTCAGTGTTCAGTGCGTGTGAGAGTGACTCAGTGTTCAGTGTGTGAGAGAGTGACACAGTGTTCAGTGTGTGTGAGAGTGACGTAGTGTTCAGTGTGTGTGAGTGACTCAGTATTCAGTGTGTGTGTGAGTGACTCAGTGTTCAGTGTGTATGAGAGTGACTCAGTGTTCTGAGTGTGTGAGAGTGACTCAGTGTTCAGTGTGTGTGAGAGTGACTCAGTGTTCAGTGTGTGTGAGAGTGACTCAGTGTTCAGTGAATGTGAGAGTGACTCAGTGTTCAGTGTGTGTGAGAGTGACTCAGTATTCAGTGTGAAAGTGACTCAGTGTTCAGAGAGTGTGAGATTTACTCAGTGTTCAATGTGTGTGAGAGTGACTCAGTGTTCAGTGTGTTTGAGAGTGAGTCAGTGTTCAGTGTGTGTGAGAGTGACTCAATGTTCAGTGTGTGTGAGAGTGACTCAGTGGTCAGTGAGTGTGAGAGTGACTCAGTGTTCAATGTGTGTGAGAGTGACTTAGTGTTCAGTGTGTGTGAGAGTGACTCAGTATTCAGTGTGTGTGAGAGTCACTCAGTGTTCAGTGAGTGTGAGATTGACTCAGTGTTCAGTGTGTGTGAGAGTGACTCAGTGTTCAGTGTGTGTGAGAGTGACGCAGTGTTCAGTGAGTGTGAGTGTGACTCAGTGTTCAGTGTGTGTGAGAGTGACTCAGTGTTCAGTGCGTGTGAGAGTGACTCAGTATTCAGTGTGTGTGAGAGTGACTCAGTGTTCAGTGTGTGTGAGAGTGACTCAGTGTTCCGTGTGTGTGAGAGTGACTCATTGTTCGGTGAGTGTGAGAGTGATTCCGTGTCCAGTGTGTGTGAGAGTGACTCAGTGTTCAGTGAGTGTGAGAGTGACTCCGTGTTCAGTGTGTGTGAGAGTGACTCAGTATTCAGTGTGTGAGAGTGACTCAGTGTTCAGTGTATGTGAGAGTGACTCAGTGTTCAGTGTGTGTGAGAGTGACTCGGTGATCAGTGAGTGTGAGAGTGACTCAGTGTTCAGTGTGTGTGAGAGTGCCACAGTGTTCATTGTGTGTGAGAGTGACTCAGTGTCCAGTGCGTGTGAGAGTGACTCAGTGTTCAGTGTGTGAGAGAGTGACACCGTGTTCAGTGTGTGTGAGAGTGACTCAGTGTTCAGTGTATGTGAGTGACTCAGTGTTCAGTGAGTGTGAGAGTGACTCAGTGTTCAGTGTGTGTGAGAGTGACTCAGTGTTCAGTGAGTGTGAGAGTGACTCAGTGTTCAGTGAGTGTGAGAGTGACTCAGTGTTCAGTGTGTATGAGAGGGACTCAGTGTTCAGTGAGTGTGAGAGTGACTCAGTGTTCAGTGTGTGAGAGTGACTCAGTATTCAGTGTGTGTGAGAGTGACTCAGTGTTCAGTGTGTGTGAGAGTGACTCAGTGTTCAGTGTGTGTGAGAGTGACTCAGTATTCAGTATGTGTGAGAGTGACTCAGCGTTCAGTGTGTGTGAGTGACTCAGTGTTCAGTGTGTGTGAGAGTGACTCAGTGTTCAGTTTGTGTGAGAGTGTCTCAGTGTTCAGTGTGTATGAGAGTGACTCAGTGTTCAGTGTGTGAGAGTGACTCAGTGTTCAGTGAGTGTGAGAGTGACTCAGTGTTCAGTGTGTGTGAGAGTGACTCAGTGTTCAGTGTGTGTGAGAGTGACGCAGTGTTCAGTGAGTGTGAGTGTGACTCAGTGTTCAGTGTGTGTGAGAGTGACTCAGTGTTCAGTGTGTGTGAGAGTGACTCAGTATTCAGTGTGTCAGAGTGACTCAGTGTTCAGTGTGTGTGAGAGTGACTCAGTGTTCAGTGTGTGTGAGAGTGACTCAGTATTCAGTGTGTGTGAGAGTGACTCAGTATTCAGTGTGTGTGAGAGTGACTCAGTATTCAGTGTGTGTGAGAGTGACTCAGTGTTCAGTGTGTGTGAGAGTGACTCAGTGTTCAGTGTGTATGAGAGTGACTCAGTGTTCAGTGTGTGTGAGAGTGACTCAGTTATAAGTGTGTGTGAGAGTGACTCAGTGTTCAGTGTGTATGAGAGTGACTCAGTGTTCAGTGTGTGTGAGAGTGACTCAGTTATAAGTGCGTGTGAGAGTGACTCAGTGTTCAGTGTGTGTGAGAGTGACTCAGTATTCAGTGTGTGTGAGAGTGACTCAGTGTTCAGTGAGTGTGAGAGTGACTCAGTGTTCTGAGTGAGTGAGAGTGACTCAGTATTCAGTGTGTGTGAGAGTGACTCAGTGTTAAGTGGGTATGAGAGTGACTCAGTGTTCTGAGTGAGTGAGAGTGACTCAGTGTTCAGTGTGTGTGAGAGTGACTCAGTGTTCAGTGCGTGTGAGAGTGACTCAGTGTTCCGTGTGTGTGAGAGTGACTCATTGTTCAGTGAGTGTGAGAGTGACTCCGTGTCCAGTGTGTGTGAGAGTGACTCAGTGTTCAGTGAGTGTGAGAGTGACTCCGTGTTCAGTGTGTGTGAGAGTGACTCAGTATTCAGTGTGTGTGAGAGTGACTCAGTGTTCAGTGTGAGACTGACTCAGTATTCAGTGAGAGTGACTCTGTGTTCAGTGAGTGTGAGAGTGACTCAGTGTTCAATGTGTGTGAGAGTGACTCAGTGTTCAGTGAGTGTGAGAGTGACTCAGTGTTCAGTGTGTGTGAGAGTGACTCAGTGTTCAGTGTGTGAGAGTGACTCAGTGTTCAGTGTGTGAGAGTGACTCAGTGTTCAGTGTGTGAGAGTGACTCAGTGTTCAGTGTGTGTGAGAGTGACTCAGTATTCAGTGAGTGTGAGAGTGACTCAGTGTTCAGTGTGTGTGAGAATGAATCAGTGTTCAGTGTGTGTGAGAGTGACTCAGTGTTCAGTGTGTGTGAGAGTGACTCAGTGTTCAGTGCGTAAGAGTGACTCTGTGTTCAGTGTGAGAGTGACTCAGTGTTCAGTGTGTGTGAGAGTGACTCGGTGTTCAGTGTGTGTGAGAGTGACTCAGTGTTCAGTGCGTGTGAGAGTGACTCAGTGTTCAGTGTGTGAGAGAGTGACACAGTGTTCAGTGTGTGTGAGAGTGACGTAGTGTTCAGTGTGTGTGAGTGACTCAGTATTCAGTGTGTGTGAGATTGACACAGTGTTCAGTGTGTATGAGAGTGACTCAGTGTTCTGAGTGTGTGAGAGTGACTCAGTGTTCAGTGTGTGTGAGAGTGACTCAGTGTTCAGTGTATGTGAGAGTGACTCAGTGTTCAGTGAATGTGAGAGTGACTCAGTGTTCAGTGTGTGTGAGAGTGACTCAGTATTCAGTGTGAAAGTGACTCAGTGTTCAGAGAGTGTGAGATTTACTCAGTGTTCAATGTGTGTGAGAGTGACTCAGTGTTCAGTGTGTGTGAGAGTGACTCAGTGTTCAGTGTGTGTGAGAGTGACTCAGTATTCAGTGTGTGTGAGAGTGACTCAGTGTTCAGTGTGTGTGAGAGTGACTCAGTGGTCAGTGAGTGTGAGAGTGACTCAGTGTTCAATGTGTGTGAGAGTGACTTAGTGTTCAGTGTGTGTGAGAGTGACTCAGTATTCAATGAGTGTGAGAGTGACGTGGTGTTCAGTGTGTGTGAGAGTGACTCAGTATTCAGTATGTGTGTTAGTGACTCAGTATTCAGTGTGTGTGAGAGTGACTCAGCGTTCAGTGTATGTGAGTGACTCAGTGTTCAGTGTGTGTGAGAGTGACTCAGTGTTCAGTGAGTGTGAGATTGACTCAGTGTTCAGTGTGTGTGAGAGTGACTCAGTATTCAGTGTGTGTGAGAGTGACTCAGCGTTCAGTGTATGTGAGTGACTCAGTGTTCAGTGTGTGTGAGAGTGACTCAGTGTTCAATGTGTGTGAGAGTGTCTCAGTGTTCAGTGTGTGTGAGAGTGACTCAGTGTTCAGTGTGTGTGAGAGTGACTCAGTGTTCAGTGTGTGTGAGAGTGTCTCAGTGTTCAGTGTGTGTGAGAGTGACTCAGTGTTCAGTGTGTGTGAGAGTCACTCAGTGTTCAGTGAGTGTGAGATTGACTCAGTGTTCAGTGTGTGTGAGAGTGACTCAGTGTTCAGTGTGTGTGAGAGTGACGCAGTGTTCAGTGAGTGTGAGTGTGACTCAGTGTTCAGTGTGTGTGAGAGTGACTCAGTGTTCAGTGCGTGTGAGAGTGACTCAGTATTCAGTGTGTGTGAGAGTGACTCAGTGTTCAGTGTGTGTGAGAGTGACTCAGTGTTCCGTGTGTGTGAGAGTGACTCATTGTTCAGTGAATGTGAGAGTGACTCCGTGTCCAGTGTGTGTGAGAGTGACTCAGTGTTCAGTGAGTGTGAGAGTGATCCCGTGTTCAGTGTGTGTGAGAGTGACTCAGTATTCAGTGTGTGTGAGAGTGACTCAGTGTTCAGTGTGAGACTGACTCAGTATTCAGTGAGAGTGACTCTGTGTTCAGTGAGTGTGAGAGTGACTCAGTGTTCAATGTGTGTGAGAGTGACTCAGTGTTCAGTGAGTGTGAGAGTGACTCAGTGTTCAGTGTGTGTGAGAGTGACTCAGTGTTCAGTGTGTGAGAGTGACTCAGTGTTCAGTGTGTGAGAGTGACTCAGTGTTCAGTGTGTGAGAGTGACTCAGTGTTCAGTGTGTGTGAGAGTGACTCAGTATTCAGTGAGTGTGAGAGTGACTCAGTGTTCAGTGTGTGTGAGAATGACTCAGTGTTCAGTGTGTGTGAGAGTGACTCAGTGTTCAGTGTGTGTGAGAGTGACTCAGTGTTCAGTGTGTAAGAGTGATTCTGTGTTCAGTGTGAGAGTGACTCAGTGTTCAGTGTGTGTGAGAGTGACTCGGTGTTCAGTGAGTGTGAGAGTGACGTAGTGTTCAGTGTGTGTGAGTGTCTCAGTGTTCAGTGTGTGTGAGAGTGACTCAGTGTTCAGTGTGTGTGAGAGTGACTCAGTATTCAGTGTGTCAGAGTGACTCAGTGTTCAGTGTGTGTGAGAGTGACTCAGTGTTCAGTGTGTGTGAGAGTGACTCAGTATTCAGTGTGTGTGAGAGTGACTCAGTATTCAGTGTGTGTGAGAGTGACTCAGTATTCAGTGTGTGTGAGAGTGACTCAGTGTTCAGTGTGTGTGAGAGTGACTCAGTGTTCAGTGTGTATGAGAGTGACTCAGTGTTCAGTGTGTGTGAGAGTGACTCAGTTATAAGTGTGTGTGAGAGTGACTCAGTGTTCAGTGTGTATGAGAGTGACTCAGTGTTCAGTGTGTGTGAGAGTGACTCAGTTATAAGTGCGTGTGAGAGTGACTCAGTGTTCAGTGTGTGTGAGAGTGACTCAGTATTCAGTGTGTGTGAGAGTGACTCAGTGTTCAGTGAGTGTGAGAGTGACTCAGTGTTCTGAGTGAGTGAGAGTGACTCAGTATTCAGTGTGTGTGAGAGTGACTCAGTGTTAAGTGGGTATGAGAGTGACTCAGTGTTCTGAGTGAGTGAGAGTGACTCAGTGTTCAGTGTGTGTGAGAGTGACTCAGTGTTCAGTGCGTGTGAGAGTGACTCAGTGTTCCGTGTGTGTGAGAGTGACTCATTGTTCAGTGAGTGTGAGAGTGACTCCGTGTCCAGTGTGTGTGAGAGTGACTCAGTGTTCAGTGAGTGTGAGAGTGACTCCGTGTTCAGTGTGTGTGAGAGTGACTCAGTATTCAGTGTGTGTGAGAGTGACTCAGTGTTCAGTGTGAGACTGACTCAGTATTCAGTGAGAGTGACTCTGTGTTCAGTGAGTGTGAGAGTGACTCAGTGTTCAATGTGTGTGAGAGTGACTCAGTGTTCAGTGAGTGTGAGAGTGACTCAGTGTTCAGTGTGTGTGAGAGTGACTCAGTGTTCAGTGTGTGAGAGTGACTCAGTGTTCAGTGTGTGAGAGTGACTCAGTGTTCAGTGTGTGAGAGTGACTCAGTGTTCAGTGTGTGTGAGAGTGACTCAGTATTCAGTGAGTGTGAGAGTGACTCAGTGTTCAGTGTGTGTGAGAATGAATCAGTGTTCAGTGTGTGTGAGAGTGACTCAGTGTTCAGTGTGTGTGAGAGTGACTCAGTGTTCAGTGCGTAAGAGTGACTCTGTGTTCAGTGTGAGAGTGACTCAGTGTTCAGTGTGTGTGAGAGTGACTCGGTGTTCAGTGTGTGTGAGAGTGACTCAGTGTTCAGTGCGTGTGAGAGTGACTCAGTGTTCAGTGTGTGAGAGAGTGACACAGTGTTCAGTGTGTGTGAGAGTGACGTAGTGTTCAGTGTGTGTGAGTGACTCAGTATTCAGTGTGTGTGAGATTGACACAGTGTTCAGTGTGTATGAGAGTGACTCAGTGTTCTGAGTGTGTGAGAGTGACTCAGTGTTCAGTGTGTGTGAGAGTGACTCAGTGTTCAGTGTATGTGAGAGTGACTCAGTGTTCAGTGAATGTGAGAGTGACTCAGTGTTCAGTGTGTGTGAGAGTGACTCAGTATTCAGTGTGAAAGTGACTCAGTGTTCAGAGAGTGTGAGATTTACTCAGTGTTCAATGTGTGTGAGAGTGACTCAGTGTTCAGTGTGTGTGAGAGTGACTCAGTGTTCAGTGTGTGTGAGAGTGACTCAGTATTCAGTGTGTGTGAGAGTGACTCAGTGTTCAGTGTGTGTGAGAGTGACTCAGTGGTCAGTGAGTGTGAGAGTGACTCAGTGTTCAATGTGTGTGAGAGTGACTTAGTGTTCAGTGTGTGTGAGAGTGACTCAGTATTCAATGAGTGTGAGAGTGACGTGGTGTTCAGTGTGTGTGAGAGTGACTCAGTATTCAGTATGTGTGTTAGTGACTCAGTATTCAGTGTGTGTGAGAGTGACTCAGCGTTCAGTGTATGTGAGTGACTCAGTGTTCAGTGTGTGTGAGAGTGACTCAGTGTTCAGTGAGTGTGAGATTGACTCAGTGTTCAGTGTGTGTGAGAGTGACTCAGTATTCAGTGTGTGTGAGAGTGACTCAGCGTTCAGTGTATGTGAGTGACTCAGTGTTCAGTGTGTGTGAGAGTGACTCAGTGTTCAATGTGTGTGAGAGTGTCTCAGTGTTCAGTGTGTGTGAGAGTGACTCAGTGTTCAGTGTGTGTGAGAGTGACTCAGTGTTCAGTGTGTGTGAGAGTGTCTCAGTGTTCAGTGTGTGTGAGAGTGACTCAGTGTTCAGTGTGTGTGAGAGTCACTCAGTGTTCAGTGAGTGTGAGATTGACTCAGTGTTCAGTGTGTGTGAGAGTGACTCAGTGTTCAGTGTGTGTGAGAGTGACGCAGTGTTCAGTGAGTGTGAGTGTGACTCAGTGTTCAGTGTGTGTGAGAGTGACTCAGTGTTCAGTGCGTGTGAGAGTGACTCAGTATTCAGTGTGTGTGAGAGTGACTCAGTGTTCAGTGTGTGTGAGAGTGACTCAGTGTTCCGTGTGTGTGAGAGTGACTCATTGTTCAGTGAGTGTGAGAGTGACTCCGTGTCCAGTGTGTGTGAGAGTGACTCAGTGTTCAGTGAGTGTGAGAGTGATCCCGTGTTCAGTGTGTGTGAGAGTGACTCAGTATTCAGTGTGTGTGAGAGTGACTCAGTGTTCAGTGTGAGACTGACTCAGTATTCAGTGAGAGTGACTCTGTGTTCAGTGAGTGTGAGAGTGACTCAGTGTTCAATGTGTGTGAGAGTGACTCAGTGTTCAGTGAGTGTGAGAGTGACTCAGTGTTCAGTGTGTGTGAGAGTGACTCAGTGTTCAGTGTGTGAGAGTGACTCAGTGTTCAGTGTGTGAGAGTGACTCAGTGTTCAGTGTGTGAGAGTGACTCAGTGTTCAGTGTGTGTGAGAGTGACTCAGTATTCAGTGAGTGTGAGAGTGACTCAGTGTTCAGTGTGTGTGAGAATGACTCAGTGTTCAGTGTGTGTGAGAGTGACTCAGTGTTCAGTGTGTGTGAGAGTGACTCAGTGTTCAGTGTGTAAGAGTGATTCTGTGTTCAGTGTGAGAGTGACTCAGTGTTCAGTGTGTGTGAGAGTGACTCGGTGTTCAGTGAGTGTGAGAGTGACGTAGTGTTCAGTGTGTGTGAGTGTCTCAGTGTGCAGTGTGTGTGAGAGTGACTCAGTGTTCAGTGCGTGTGAGAGTGACTCAGTGTTCAGTGTGTGAGAGAGTGACACAGTGTTCAGTGTGTGTGAGAGTGACGTAGTGTTCAGTGTGTGTGAGTGACTCAGTATTCAGTGTGTGTGTGAGTCACTCAGTGTTCAGTGAGTGTGAGATTGACTCAGTGTTCAGTGTGTGTGAGAGTGACTCAGTATTCAGTGTGTGTGAGAGTGACTCAGCGTTCAGTGTATGTGAGTGACTCAGTGTTCAGTGTGTGTGAGAGTGACTCAGTGTTCAATGTGTGTGAGAGTGTCTCAGTGTTCAGTGTGTGTGAGAGTGACTCAGTGTTCAGTGTGTGTGAGAGTGACTCAGTGTTCAGTGTGTGTGAGAGTGTCTCAGTGTTCAGTGTGTGTGAGAGTGACTCAGTGTTCAGTGTGTGTGAGAGTCACTCAGTGTTCAGTGAGTGTGAGATTGACTCAGTGTTCAGTGTGTGTGAGAGTGACTCAGTGTTCAGTGTGTGTGAGAGTGACGCAGTGTTCAGTGAGTGTGAGTGTGACTCAGTGTTCAGTGTGTGTGAGAGTGACTCAGTGTTCAGTGCGTGTGAGAGTGACTCAGTATTCAGTGTGTGTGAGAGTGACTCAGTGTTCAGTGTGTGTGAGAGTGACTCAGTGTTCCGTGTGTGTGAGAGTGACTCATTGTTCAGTGAGTGTGAGAGTGACTCCGTGTCCAGTGTGTGTGAGAGTGACTCAGTGTTCAGTGAGTGTGAGAGTGATCCCGTGTTCAGTGTGTGTAAGAGTGACTCAGTATTCAGTGTGTGTGAGAGTGACTCAGTGTTCAGTGTGAGACTGACTCAGTATTCAGTGAGAGTGACTCTGTGTTCAGTGAGTGTGAGAGTGACTCAGTGTTCAATGTGTGTGAGAGTGACTCAGTGTTCAGTGAGTGTGAGAGTGACTCAGTGTTCAGTGTGTGTGAGAGTGACTCAGTGTTCAGTGTGTGAGAGTGACTCAGTGTTCAGTGTGTGAGAGTGACTCAGTGTTCAGTGTGTGAGAGTGACTCAGTGTTCAGTGTGTGTGAGAGTGACTCAGTATTCAGTGAGTGTGAGAGTGACTCAGTGTTCAGTGTGTGTGAGAATGACTCAGTGTTCAGTGTGTGTGAGAGTGACTCAGTGTTCAGTGTGTGTGAGAGTGACTCAGTGTTCAGTGTGTAAGAGTGATTCTGTGTTCAGTGTGAGAGTGACTCAGTGTTCAGTGTGTGTGAGAGTGACTCGGTGTTCAGTGAGTGTGAGAGTGACGTAGTGTTCAGTGTGTGTGAGTGTCTCAGTGTGCAGTGTGTGTGAGAGTGACTCAGTGTTCAGTGCGTGTGAGAGTGACTCAGTGTTCAGTGTGTGAGAGAGTGACACAGTGTTCAGTGTGTGTGAGAGTGACGTAGTGTTCAGTGTGTGTGAGTGACTCAGTATTCAGTGTGTGTGTGAGTGACTCAGTGTTCAGTGTGTATGAGAGTGACTCAGTGTTCTGAGTGTGTGAGAGTGACTCAGTGTTCAGTGTGTGTGAGAGTGACTCAGTGTTCAGTGTGTGTGAGAGTGACTCAGTGTTCAGTGAATGTGAGAGTGACTCAGTGTTCAGTGTGTGTGAGAGTGACTCAGTATTCAGTGTGAAAGTGACTCAGTGTTCAGAGAGTGTGAGATTTACTCAGTGTTCAATGTGTGTGAGAGTGACTCAGTGTTCAGTGTGTTTGAGAGTGACTCAGTGTTCAGTGTGTGTGAGAGTGACTCAGTATTCAGTGTGTGTGAGAGTGACTCAGTGTTCAGTGTGTGTGAGAGTGACTCAGTGGTCAGTGAGTGTGAGAGTGACTCAGTGTTCAATGTGTGTGAGAGTGACTTAGTGTTCAGTGTGTGTGAGAGTGACTCAGTATTCAGTGTGTGTGAGAGTCACTCAGTGTTCAGTGAGTGTGAGATTGACTCAGTGTTCAGTGTGTGTGAGAGTGACTCAGTGTTCAGTGTGTGTGAGAGTGACGCAGTGTTCAGTGAGTGTGAGTGTGACTCAGTGTTCAGTGTGTGTGAGAGTGACTCAGTGTTCAGTGCGTGTGAGAGTGACTCAGTATTCAGTGTGTGTGAGAGTGACTCAGTGTTCAGTGTGTGTGAGAGTGACTCAGTGTTCCGTGTGTGTGAGAGTGACTCATTGTTCGGTGAGTGTGAGAGTGATTCCGTGTCCAGTGTGTGTGAGAGTGACTCAGTGTTCAGTGAGTGTGAGAGTGACTCCGTGTTCAGTGTGTGTGAGAGTGACTCAGTATTCAGTGTGTGAGAGTGACTCAGTGTTCAGTGTATGTGAGAGTGACTCAGTGTTCAGTGTGTGTGAGAGTGACTCAGTGTTCAGTGAGTGTGACTCAGTGTTCAGTGTGTGTGAGAGTGACTCAGTGTTCAGTGAGTGCGAGAGTGACTCAGTGTTCAGTGTGTGTGAGAGTGACTCAGTGTTCAGTGTGAGAATGACTCAGTGTTCAGTGTGTGTGAGAGTGACTCGGTGTTCAGTGAGTGTGAGAGTGACTCAGTGTTCTGAGTGAGTGAGAGTGACTCAGTGTTCAGTGTGTGTGAGAGTGACTCAGTGTTCAGTGTGTGTGAGAGTGACGCAGTGTTCAGTGAGTGTGAGTGTGACTCAGTGTTCAGTGTGTGTGAGAGTGACTCAGTGTTCAGTGCGTGTGAGATTGACTCAGTATTCAGTGTGTGTGAGAGTGACTCAGTGTTCAGTGTGTGTGAGAGTGACTCAGTGTTCCGTGTGTGTGAGAGTGACTCATTGTTCAGTGAGTGTGAGTGTGACTCAGTGTTCAGTGTGTGTGAGAGTGACTCAGTGTTCAGTGAGTGTGACTCAGTGTTCAGTGTGTGTGAGAGTGACTCAGTGTTCAGTGAGTGTGAGAGTGACTCAGTGTTCAGTGTGTGTGAGAGTGACTCAGTGTTCAGTGTGAGAATGACTCAGTGTTCAGTGTGTGTGAGAGTGACTCGGTGTTCAGTGAGTGTGAGAGTGACTCAGTGTTCTGAGTGAGTGAGAGTGACTCAGTATTCAGTGTGTGTGAGAGTGACTCAGTGTTCAGTGTGTGTGAGAGTGACTCAGTGTTCAGTGTGTGTGAGAGTGACGCAGTGTTCAGTGAGTGTGAGTGTGACTCAGTGTTCAGTGTGTGTGAGAGTGACTCAGTGTTCAGTGCGTGTGAGAGTGACTCAGTATTCAGTGTGTGTGAGAGTGACTCAGTGTTCAGTGTGTGTGAGAGTGACTCAGTGTTCCGTGTGTGTGAGAGTGACTCATTGTTCAGTGAGTGTGAGAGTGACTCCGTGTCCAGTGTGTGTGAGAGTGACTCAGTGTTCAGTGAGTGTGAGAGTGACTCAGTGTTCAGTGTGTGTGAGAGTGACTCAGTGTTCAGTGTGTGTGAGAGTGACTCAGTATTCAGTGTGTGTGAGAGTGACTCAGTGTTCAGTGTGTGTGAGAGTGACTCAGTGTTCCGTGTGTGTGAGAGTGACTCAGTGTTCAGTGAGTGTGAGAGTTACTCAGTGTCCAGTGTGTGTGAGAGTGACTCAGTGTTCAGTGAGTGTGAGAGTGACTCAGTTTTCAGTGTGTGTGAGAGTGACTGAGTATTCAGTGTGTGTGAGAGTGACTCAGTGTTCAGTTTGAGAGTGACTCAGTATTCAGTGAGAGTGAGAGTGACTCAGTGTTCAATGGGTGCGAGAGTGACTCAGTGTTCAGTGAGTGTGAGAGTGACTCAGTGTTCAGTGTGAGTGAGAATGACTCAGTGTTCAGTGTGTGTGAGAGTGACTCAGTATTCAGTGTGTGTGAGAGTGACTCAGCGTTCAGTGTATGTGAGTGACTCAGTGTTCAGTGTGTGTGAGAGTGACTCAGTGTTCAATGTGTGTGAGAGTGTCTCAGTGTTCAGTGTGTGTGAGAGTGACTCAGTGTTCAGTGTGTGTGAGAGTGACTCAGTGTTCAGTGTGTGTGAGAGTGTCTCAGTGTTCAGTGTGTGTGAGAGTGACTCAGTGTTCAGTGTGTGTGAGAGTCACTCAGTGTTCAGTGAGTGTGAGAGTGACTCAGTGTTCAGTGTATGTGAGAGTGACTCAGTGTTCAGTGTGTGTGAGAGTGACTCAGTGAGTGTGACTCAGTGTTCAGTGTGTGTGAGAGTGACTCAGTGTTCAGTGAGTGTGAGAGTGACTCAGTGTTCAGTGTGTGTGAGAGTGACTCAGTGTTCAGTGTGAGAATGACTCAGTGTTCAGTGTGTGTGAGAGTGACTCGGTGTTCAGTGAGTGTGAGAGTGACTCAGTGTTCTGAGTGAGTGAGAGTGACTCAGTATTCAGTGTGTGTGAGAGTGACTCAGTGTTAAGTGGGTATGAGAGTGACTCAGTGTTCTGAGTGAGTGAGAGTGACTCAGTGTTCAGTGTGTGTGAGAGTGACTCAGTGTTCAGTGTGTGTGAGAGTGACTCAGTATTCAGTGTGTGTGAGAGTGACTCAGTGTTCAGTGTGTGTGAGAGTGACTCAGTGTTCCGTGTGTGTGAGAGTGACTCAGTGTTCAGTGAGTGTGAGAGTTACTCAGTGTCCAATGTGTGTGAGAGTGACTCAGTGTTCAGTGAGTGTGAGAGTGACTCAGTTTTCAGTGTGTGTGAGAGTGACTGAGTATTCAGTGTGTGTGAGAGTGACTCAGTGTTCAGTTTGAGAGTGACTCAGTATTCAGTGAGAGTGAGAGTGACTCAGTGTTCAATGGGTGTGAGAGTGACTCAGTGTTCAGTGAGTGTGAGAGTGACTCAGTGTTCAGTGTGAGTGAGAATGACTCAGTGTTCAGTGTGTGTGAGAGTGACTCAGTATTCAGTGTGTGTGAGAGTGACTCAGCGTTCAGTGTATGTGAGTGACTCAGTGTTCAGTGTGTGTGAGAGTGACTCAGTGTTCAATGTGTGTGAGAGTGACTCAGTGTTCAGTGTGTGTGAGAGTGACTCAGTGTTCAGTGTGTGTGAGAGTGACTCAGTGTTCAGTGTGTGTGAGAGTGTCTCAGTGTTCAGTGTGTGTGAGAGTGACTCAGTGTTCAGTGTGTGTGAGAGTCACTCAGTGTTCAGTGAGTGTGAGAGTGACTCAGTGTTCAGTGTGTGTGAGAGTGACTCCGTGTTCAGTGTGTGTGAGAGTGACTCAGTATTCAGTGTGTGAGAGTGACTCAGTGTTCAGTGTATGTGAGAGTGACTCAGTGTTCAGTGTGTGTGAGAGTGACTCAGTGTTCAGTGAGTGTGACTCAGTGTTCAGTGTGTGTGAGAGTGACTCAGTGTTCAGTGAGTGTGAGAGTGACTCAGTGTTCAGTGTGTGTGAGAGTGACTCAGTGTTCAGTGTGAGAATGACTCAGTGTTCAGTGTGTGTGAGAGTGACTCGGTGTTCAGTGAGTGTGAGAGTGACTCAGTGTTCTGAGTGAGTGAGAGTGACTCAGTATTCAGTGTGTGTGAGAGTGACTCAGTGTTAAGTGGGTATGAGAGTGACTCAGTGTTCTGAGTGAGTGAGAGTGACTCAGTGTTCAGTGTGTGTGAGAGTGACTCAGTATTCAGTGTGTGTGAGAGTGACTCAGTGTTCAGTGTGAGAATGACTCAGTGTTCAGTGTGTGTGAGAGTGACTCGGTGTTCAGTGAGTGTGAGAGTGACTCAGTGTTCTGAGTGAGTGAGAGTGACTCAGTATTCAGTGTGTGTGAGAGTGACTCAGTGTTCAGTGTGTGTGAGAGTGACTCAGTGTTCAGTGTGTGTGAGAGTGACGCAGTGTTCAGTGAGTGTGAGTGTGACTCAGTGTTCAGTGTGTGTGAGAGTGACTCAGTGTTCAGTGCGTGTGAGAGTGACTCAGTATTCAGTGTGTGTGAGAGTGACTCAGTGTTCAGTGTGTGTGAGAGTGACTCAGTGTTCCGTGTGTGTGAGAGTGACTCATTGTTCAGTGAGTGTGAGAGTGACTCCGTGTCCAGTGTGTGTGAGAGTGACTCAGTGTTCAGTGAGTGTGAGAGTGACTCAGTGTTCAGTGTGTGTGAGAGTGACTCAGTGTTCAGTGTGTGTGAGAGTGACTCAGTATTCAGTGTGTGTGAGAGTGACTCAGTGTTCAGTGTGTGTGAGAGTGACTCAGTGTTCCGTGTGTGTGAGAGTGACTCAGTGTTCAGTGAGTGTGAGAGTTACTCAGTGTCCAGTGTGTGTGAGAGTGACTCAGTGTTCAGTGAGTGTGAGAGTGACTCAGTTTTCAGTGTGTGTGAGAGTGACTGAGTATTCAGTGTGTGTGAGAGTGACTCAGTGTTCAGTTTGAGAGTGACTCAGTATTCAGTGAGAGTGAGAGTGACTCAGTGTTCAATGGGTGTGAGAGTGACTCAGTGTTCAGTGAGTGTGAGAGTGACTCAGTTTTCAGTGTGTGTGAGAGTGACTGAGTATTCAGTGTGTGTGAGAGTGACTCAGTGTTCAGTTTGAGAGTGACTCAGTATTCAGTGAGAGTGAGAGTGACTCAGTGTTCAATGGGTGTGAGAGTGACTCAGTGTTCAGTGAGTGTGAGAGTGACTCAGTGTTCAGTGTGAGTGAGAATGACTCAGTGTTCAGTGTGTGTGAGAGTGACTCAGTATTCAGTGTGTGTGAGAGTGACTCAGCGTTCAGTGTATGTGAGTGACTCAGTGTTCAGTGTGTGTGAGAGTGACTCAGTGTTCAATGTGTGTGAGAGTGACTCAGTGTTCAGTGTGTGTGAGAGTGACTCAGTGTTCAGTGTGTGTGAGAGTGACTCAGTGTTCAGTGTGTGTGAGAGTGTCTCAGTGTTCAGTGTGTGTGAGAGTGACTCAGTGTTCAGTGTGTGTGAGAGTCACTCAGTGTTCAGTGAGTGTGAGAGTGACTCAGTGTTCAGTGAGTGTGACTCAGTGTTCAGTGTGTGTGAGAGTGACTCAGTGTTCAGTGAGTGCGAGAGTGACTCAGTGTTCAGTGTGTGTGAGAGTGACTCAGTGTTCAGTGTGAGAATGACTCAGTGTTCAGTGTGTGTGAGAGTGACTCGGTGTTCAGTGAGTGTGAGAGTGACTCAGTGTTCTGAGTGAGTGAGAGTGACTCAGTGTTCAGTGTGTGTGAGAGTGACTCAGTGTTCAGTGTGTGTGAGAGTGACGCAGTGTTCAGTGAGTGTGAGTGTGACTCAGTGTTCAGTGTGTGTGAGAGTGACTCAGTGTTCAGTGCGTGTGAGATTGACTCAGTATTCAGTGTGTGTGAGAGTGACTCAGTGTTCAGTGTGTGTGAGAGTGACTCAGTGTTCCGTGTGTGTGAGAGTGACTCATTGTTCAGTGAGTGTGAGTGTGACTCAGTGTTCAGTGTGTGTGAGAGTGACTCAGTGTTCAGTGAGTGTGACTCAGTGTTCAGTGTGTGTGAGAGTGACTCAGTGTTCAGTGAGTGTGAGAGTGACTCAGTGTTCAGTGTGTGTGAGAGTGACTCAGTGTTCAGTGTGAGAATGACTCAGTGTTCAGTGTGTGTGAGAGTGACTCGGTGTTCAGTGAGTGTGAGAGTGACTCAGTGTTCTGAGTGAGTGAGAGTGACTCAGTATTCAGTGTGTGTGAGAGTGACTCAGTGTTCAGTGTGTGTGAGAGTGACTCAGTGTTCAGTGTGTGTGAGAGTGACGCAGTGTTCAGTGAGTGTGAGTGTGACTCAGTGTTCAGTGTGTGTGAGAGTGACTCAGTGTTCAGTGCGTGTGAGAGTGACTCAGTATTCAGTGTGTGTGAGAGTGACTCAGTGTTCAGTGTGTGTGAGAGTGACTCAGTGTTCCGTGTGTGTGAGAGTGACTCATTGTTCAGTGAGTGTGAGAGTGACTCCGTGTCCAGTGTGTGTGAGAGTGACTCAGTGTTCAGTGAGTGTGAGAGTGACTCAGTGTTCAGTGTGTGTGAGAGTGACTCAGTGTTCAGTGTGTGTGAGAGTGACTCAGTATTCAGTGTGTGTGAGAGTGACTCAGTGTTCAGTGTGTGTGAGAGTGACTCAGTGTTCCGTGTGTGTGAGAGTGACTCAGTGTTCAGTGAGTGTGAGAGTTACTCAGTGTCCAGTGTGTGTGAGAGTGACTCAGTGTTCAGTGAGTGTGAGAGTGACTCAGTTTTCAGTGTGTGTGAGAGTGACTGAGTATTCAGTGTGTGTGAGAGTGACTCAGTGTTCAGTTTGAGAGTGACTCAGTATTCAGTGAGAGTGAGAGTGACTCAGTGTTCAATGGGTGCGAGAGTGACTCAGTGTTCAGTGAGTGTGAGAGTGACTCAGTGTTCAGTGTGAGTGAGAATGACTCAGTGTTCAGTGTGTGTGAGAGTGACTCAGTATTCAGTGTGTGTGAGAGTGACTCAGCGTTCAGTGTATGTGAGTGACTCAGTGTTCAGTGTGTGTGAGAGTGACTCAGTGTTCAATGTGTGTGAGAGTGTCTCAGTGTTCAGTGTGTGTGAGAGTGACTCAGTGTTCAGTGTGTGTGAGAGTGACTCAGTGTTCAGTGTGTGTGAGAGTGTCTCAGTGTTCAGTGTGTGTGAGAGTGACTCAGTGTTCAGTGTGTGTGAGAGTCACTCAGTGTTCAGTGAGTGTGAGAGTGACTCAGTGTTCAGTGTATGTGAGAGTGACTCAGTGTTCAGTGTGTGTGAGAGTGACTCAGTGAGTGTGACTCAGTGTTCAGTGTGTGTGAGAGTGACTCAGTGTTCAGTGAGTGTGAGAGTGACTCAGTGTTCAGTGTGTGTGAGAGTGACTCAGTGTTCAGTGTGAGAATGACTCAGTGTTCAGTGTGTGTGAGAGTGACTCGGTGTTCAGTGAGTGTGAGAGTGACTCAGTGTTCTGAGTGAGTGAGAGTGACTCAGTATTCAGTGTGTGTGAGAGTGACTCAGTGTTAAGTGGGTATGAGAGTGACTCAGTGTTCTGAGTGAGTGAGAGTGACTCAGTGTTCAGTGTGTGTGAGAGTGACTCAGTGTTCAGTGTGTGTGAGAGTGACTCAGTATTCAGTGTGTGTGAGAGTGACTCAGTGTTCAGTGTGTGTGAGAGTGACTCAGTGTTCCGTGTGTGTGAGAGTGACTCAGTGTTCAGTGAGTGTGAGAGTTACTCAGTGTCCAATGTGTGTGAGAGTGACTCAGTGTTCAGTGAGTGTGAGAGTGACTCAGTTTTCAGTGTGTGTGAGAGTGACTGAGTATTCAGTGTGTGTGAGAGTGACTCAGTGTTCAGTTTGAGAGTGACTCAGTATTCAGTGAGAGTGAGAGTGACTCAGTGTTCAATGGGTGTGAGAGTGACTCAGTGTTCAGTGAGTGTGAGAGTGACTCAGTGTTCAGTGTGAGTGAGAATGACTCAGTGTTCAGTGTGTGTGAGAGTGACTCAGTATTCAGTGTGTGTGAGAGTGACTCAGCGTTCAGTGTATGTGAGTGACTCAGTGTTCAGTGTGTGTGAGAGTGACTCAGTGTTCAATGTGTGTGAGAGTGACTCAGTGTTCAGTGTGTGTGAGAGTGACTCAGTGTTCAGTGTGTGTGAGAGTGACTCAGTGTTCAGTGTGTGTGAGAGTGTCTCAGTGTTCAGTGTGTGTGAGAGTGACTCAGTGTTCAGTGTGTGTGAGAGTCACTCAGTGTTCAGTGAGTGTGAGAGTGACTCAGTGTTCAGTGTGTGTGAGAGTGACTCCGTGTTCAGTGTGTGTGAGAGTGACTCAGTATTCAGTGTGTGAGAGTGACTCAGTGTTCAGTGTATGTGAGAGTGACTCAGTGTTCAGTGTGTGTGAGAGTGACTCAGTGTTCAGTGAGTGTGACTCAGTGTTCAGTGTGTGTGAGAGTGACTCAGTGTTCAGTGAGTGTGAGAGTGACTCAGTGTTCAGTGTGTGTGAGAGTGACTCAGTGTTCAGTGTGAGAATGACTCAGTGTTCAGTGTGTGTGAGAGTGACTCGGTGTTCAGTGAGTGTGAGAGTGACTCAGTGTTCTGAGTGAGTGAGAGTGACTCAGTATTCAGTGTGTGTGAGAGTGACTCAGTGTTAAGTGGGTATGAGAGTGACTCAGTGTTCTGAGTGAGTGAGAGTGACTCAGTGTTCAGTGTGTGTGAGAGTGACTCAGTATTCAGTGTGTGTGAGAGTGACTCAGTGTTCAGTGTGAGAATGACTCAGTGTTCAGTGTGTGTGAGAGTGACTCGGTGTTCAGTGAGTGTGAGAGTGACTCAGTGTTCTGAGTGAGTGAGAGTGACTCAGTATTCAGTGTGTGTGAGAGTGACTCAGTGTTCAGTGTGTGTGAGAGTGACTCAGTGTTCAGTGTGTGTGAGAGTGACGCAGTGTTCAGTGAGTGTGAGTGTGACTCAGTGTTCAGTGTGTGTGAGAGTGACTCAGTGTTCAGTGCGTGTGAGAGTGACTCAGTATTCAGTGTGTGTGAGAGTGACTCAGTGTTCAGTGTGTGTGAGAGTGACTCAGTGTTCCGTGTGTGTGAGAGTGACTCATTGTTCAGTGAGTGTGAGAGTGACTCCGTGTCCAGTGTGTGTGAGAGTGACTCAGTGTTCAGTGAGTGTGAGAGTGACTCAGTGTTCAGTGTGTGTGAGAGTGACTCAGTGTTCAGTGTGTGTGAGAGTGACTCAGTATTCAGTGTGTGTGAGAGTGACTCAGTGTTCAGTGTGTGTGAGAGTGACTCAGTGTTCCGTGTGTGTGAGAGTGACTCAGTGTTCAGTGAGTGTGAGAGTTACTCAGTGTCCAGTGTGTGTGAGAGTGACTCAGTGTTCAGTGAGTGTGAGAGTGACTCAGTTTTCAGTGTGTGTGAGAGTGACTGAGTATTCAGTGTGTGTGAGAGTGACTCAGTGTTCAGTTTGAGAGTGACTCAGTATTCAGTGAGAGTGAGAGTGACTCAGTGTTCAATGGGTGTGAGAGTGACTCAGTGTTCAGTGAGTGTGAGAGTGACTCAGTTTTCAGTGTGTGTGAGAGTGACTGAGTATTCAGTGTGTGTGAGAGTGACTCAGTGTTCAGTTTGAGAGTGACTCAGTATTCAGTGAGAGTGAGAGTGACTCAGTGTTCAATGGGTGTGAGAGTGACTCAGTGTTCAGTGAGTGTGAGAGTGACTCAGTGTTCAGTGTGAGTGAGAATGACTCAGTGTTCAGTGTGTGTGAGAGTGACTCAGTATTCAGTGTGTGTGAGAGTGACTCAGCGTTCAGTGTATGTGAGTGACTCAGTGTTCAGTGTGTGTGAGAGTGACTCAGTGTTCAATGTGTGTGAGAGTGACTCAGTGTTCAGTGTGTGTGAGAGTGACTCAGTGTTCAGTGTGTGTGAGAGTGACTCAGTGTTCAGTGTGTGTGAGAGTGTCTCAGTGTTCAGTGTGTGTGAGAGTGACTCAGTGTTCAGTGTGTGTGAGAGTCACTCAGTGTTCAGTGAGTGTGAGAGTGACTCAGTGTTCAGTGAGTGTGACTCAGTGTTCAGTGTGTGTGAGAGTGACTCAGTGTTCAGTGAGTGCGAGAGTGACTCAGTGTTCAGTGTGTGTGAGAGTGACTCAGTGTTCAGTGTGAGAATGACTCAGTGTTCAGTGTGTGTGAGAGTGACTCGGTGTTCAGTGAGTGTGAGAGTGACTCAGTGTTCTGAGTGAGTGAGAGTGACTCAGTGTTCAGTGTGTGTGAGAGTGACTCAGTGTTCAGTGTGTGTGAGAGTGACGCAGTGTTCAGTGAGTGTGAGTGTGACTCAGTGTTCAGTGTGTGTGAGAGTGACTCAGTGTTCAGTGCGTGTGAGATTGACTCAGTATTCAGTGTGTGTGAGAGTGACTCAGTGTTCAGTGTGTGTGAGAGTGACTCAGTGTTCCGTGTGTGTGAGAGTGACTCATTGTTCAGTGAGTGTGAGTGTGACTCAGTGTTCAGTGTGTGTGAGAGTGACTCAGTGTTCAGTGAGTGTGACTCAGTGTTCAGTGTGTGTGAGAGTGACTCAGTGTTCAGTGAGTGTGAGAGTGACTCAGTGTTCAGTGTGTGTGAGAGTGACTCAGTGTTCAGTGTGAGAATGACTCAGTGTTCAGTGTGTGTGAGAGTGACTCGGTGTTCAGTGAGTGTGAGAGTGACTCAGTGTTCTGAGTGAGTGAGAGTGACTCAGTATTCAGTGTGTGTGAGAGTGACTCAGTGTTCAGTGTGTGTGAGAGTGACTCAGTGTTCAGTGTGTGTGAGAGTGACGCAGTGTTCAGTGAGTGTGAGTGTGACTCAGTGTTCAGTGCGTGTGAGAGTGACTCAGTATTCAGTGTGTGTGAGAGTGACTCAGTGTTCAGTGTGTGTGAGAGGGACTCAGTGTTCCGTGTGTGTGAGAGTGACTCATTGTTCAGTGAGTGTGAGAGTGACTCCGTGTCCAGTGTGTGTGAGAGTGACTCAGTGTTCAGTGAGTGTGAGAGTGACTCAGTGTTCAGTGTGTGTGAGAGTGACTCAGTGTTCAGTGTGTGTGAGAGTGACTCAGTATTCAGTGTGTGTGAGAGTGACTCAGTGTTCAGTGTGTGTGAGAGTGACTCAGTGTTCCGTGTGTGTGAGAGTGACTCAGTGTTCAGTGAGTGTGAGAGTTACTCAGTGTCCAGTGTGTGTGAGAGTGACTCAGTGTTCAGTGAGTGAGAGAGTGACTCAGTTTTCAGTGTGTGTGAGAGTGACTGAGTATTCAGTGTGTGTGAGAGTGACTCAGTGTTCAGTTTGAGAGTGACTCAGTATTCAGTGAGAGTGAGAGTGACTCAGTGTTCAATGGGTGCGAGAGTGACTCAGTGTTCAGTGAGTGTGAGAGTGACTCAGTGTTCAGTGTGAGTGAGAATGACTCAGTGTTCAGTGTGTGTGAGAGTGACTCAGTATTCAGTGTGTGTGAGAGTGACTCAGAGTTCAGTGTATGTGAGTGACTCAGTGTTCAGTGTGTGTGAGAGTGACTCAGTGTTCAATGTGTGTGAGAGTGTCTCAGTGTTCAGTGTGTGTGAGAGTGACTCAGTGTTCAGTGTGTGTGAGAGTGACTCAGTGTTCAGTGTGTGTGAGAGTGTCTCAGTGTTCAGTGTGTGTGAGAGTGACTCAGTGTTCAGTGTGTGTGAGAGTCACTCAGTGTTCAGTGAGTGTGAGAGTGACTCAGTGTTCAGTGTATGTGAGAGTGACTCAGTGTTCAGTGTGTGTGAGAGTGACTCAGTGAGTGTGACTCAGTGTTCAGTGTGTGTGAGAGTGACTCAGTGTTCAGTGAGTGTGAGAGTGACTCAGTGTTCAGTGTGTGTGAGAGTGACTCAGTGTTCAGTGTGAGAATGACTCAGTGTTCAGTGTGTGTGAGAGTGACTCGGTGTTCAGTGAGTGTGAGAGTGACTCAGTGTTCTGAGTGAGTGAGAGTGACTCAGTATTCAGTGTGTGTGAGAGTGACTCAGTGTTAAGTGGGTATGAGAGTGACTCAGTGTTCTGAGTGAGTGAGAGTGACTCAGTGTTCAGTGTGTGTGAGAGTGACTCAGTGTTCAGTGTGTGTGAGAGTGACTCAGTATTCAGTGTGTGTGAGAGTGACTCAGTGTTCAGTGTGTGTGAGAGTGACTCAGTGTTCCGTGTGTGTGAGAGTGACTCAGTGTTCAGTGAGTGTGAGAGTTACTCAGTGTCCAATGTGTGTGAGAGTGACTCAGTGTTCAGTGAGTGTGAGAGTGACTCAGTTTTCAGTGTGTGTGAGAGTGACTGAGTATTCAGTGTGTGTGAGAGTGACTCAGTGTTCAGTTTGAGAGTGACTCAGTATTCAGTGAGAGTGAGAGTGACTCAGTGTTCAATGGGTGTGAGAGTGACTCAGTGTTCAGTGAGTGTGAGAGTGACTCAGTGTTCAGTGTGAGTGCGAATGACTCAGTGTTCAGTGTGTGTGAGAGTGACTCAGTATTCAGTGTGTGTGAGAGTGACTCAGCGTTCAGTGTATGTGAGTGACTCAGTGTTCAGTGTGTGTGAGAGTGACTCAGTGTTCAATGTGTGTGAGAGTGACTCAGTGTTCAGTGTGTGTGAGAGTGACTCAGTGTTCAGTGTGTGTGAGAGTGACTCAGTGTTCAGTGTGTGTGAGAGTGTCTCAGTGTTCAGTGTGTGTGAGAGTGACTCAGTGTTCAGTGTGTGTGAGAGTCACTCAGTGTTCAGTGAGTGTGAGAGTGACTCAGTGTTCAGTGTGTGTGAGAGTGACTCCGTGTTCAGTGTGTGTGAGAGTGACTCAGTATTCAGTGTGTGAGAGTGACTCAGTGTTCAGTGTATGTGAGAGTGACTCAGTGTTCAGTGTGTGTGAGAGTGACTCAGTGTTCAGTGAGTGTGACTCAGTGTTCAGTGTGTGTGAGAGTGACTCAGTGTTCAGTGAGTGTGAGAGTGACTCAGTGTTCAGTGTGTGTGAGAGTGACTCAGTGTTCAGTGTGAGAATGACTCAGTGTTCAGTGTGTGTGAGAGTGACTCGGTGTTCAGTGAGTGTGAGAGTGACTCAGTGTTCTGAGTGAGTGAGAGTGACTCAGTATTCAGTGTGTGTGAGAGTGACTCAGTGTTAAGTGGGTATGAGAGTGACTCAGTGTTCTGAGTGAGTGAGAGTGACTCAGTGTTCAGTGTGTGTGAGAGTGACTCAGTATTCAGTGTGTGTGAGAGTGACTCAGTGTTCAGTGTGAGAATGACTCAGTGTTCAGTGTGTGTGAGAGTGACTCGGTGTTCAGTGAGTGTGAGAGTGACTCAGTGTTCTGAGTGAGTGAGAGTGACTCAGTATTCAGTGTGTGTGAGAGTGACTCAGTGTTCAGTGTGTGTGAGAGTGACTCAGTGTTCAGTGTGTGTGAGAGTGACGCAGTGTTCAGTGAGTGTGAGTGTGACTCAGTGTTCAGTGTGTGTGAGAGTGACTCAGTGTTCAGTGCGTGTGAGAGTGACTCAGTATTCAGTGTGTGTGAGAGTGACTCAGTGTTCAGTGTGTGTGAGAGTGACTCAGTGTTCCGTGTGTGTGAGAGTGACTCATTGTTCAGTGAGTGTGAGAGTGACTCCGTGTCCAGTGTGTGTGAGAGTGACTCAGTGTTCAGTGAGTGTGAGAGTGACTCAGTGTTCAGTGTGTGTGAGAGTGACTCAGTGTTCAGTGTGTGTGAGAGTGACTCAGTATTCAGTGTGTGTGAGAGTGACTCAGTGTTCAGTGTGTGTGAGAGTGACTCAGTGTTCCGTGTGTGTGAGAGTGACTCAGTGTTCAGTGAGTGTGAGAGTTACTCAGTGTCCAGTGTGTGTGAGAGTGACTCAGTGTTCAGTGAGTGTGAGAGTGACTCAGTTTTCAGTGTGTGTGAGAGTGACTGAGTATTCAGTGTGTGTGAGAGTGACTCAGTGTTCAGTTTGAGAGTGACTCAGTATTCAGTGAGAGTGAGAGTGACTCAGTGTTCAATGGGTGTGAGAGTGACTCAGTGTTCAGTGAGTGTGAGAGTGACTCAGTTTTCAGTGTGTGTGAGAGTGACTGAGTATTCAGTGTGTGTGAGAGTGACTCAGTGTTCAGTTTGAGAGTGACTCAGTATTCAGTGAGAGTGAGAGTGACTCAGTGTTCAATGGGTGTGAGAGTGACTCAGTGTTCAGTGAGTGTGAGAGTGACTCAGTGTTCAGTGTGAGTGAGAATGACTCAGTGTTCAGTGTGTGTGAGAGTGACTCAGTATTCAGTGTGTGTGAGAGTGACTCAGCGTTCAGTGTATGTGAGTGACTCAGTGTTCAGTGTGTGTGAGAGTGACTCAGTATTCAGTGTGTGTGAGAGTGACTCAGCGTTCAGTGTATGTGAGTGACTCAGTGTTCAATGGGTGTGAGAGTGACTCAGTGTTCAGTGAGTGTGAGAGTGACTCAGTGTTCAGTGTGAGTGAGAATGACTCAGTGTTCAGTGTGTGTGAGAGTGACTCAGTATTCAGTGTGTGTGAGAGTGACTCAGCGTTCAGTGTATGTGAGTGACTCAGTGTTCAGTGTGTGTGAGAGTGACTCAGTGTTCAGTGTGTGTGAGAGTCACTCAGTGTTCAGTGAGTGTGAGAGTGACTCAGTGTTCAGTGTGTGTGAGAGTGACTCCGTGTTCAGTGTGTGTGAGAGTGACTCAGTATTCAGTGTGTGAGAGTGACTCAGTGTTCAGTGTATGTGAGAGTGACTCAGTGTTCAGTGTGTGTGAGAGTGACTCAGTGTTCAGTGAGTGTGACTCAGTGTTCAGTGTGTGTGAGAGTGACTCAGTGTTCAGTGAGTGTGAGAGTGACTCAGTGTTCAGTGTGTGTGAGAGTGACTCAGTGTTCAGTGTGAGAATGACTCAGTGTTCAGTGTGTGTGAGAGTGACTCGGTGTTCAGTGAGTGTGAGAGTGACTCAGTGTTCTGAGTGAGTGAGAGTGACTCAGTATTCAGTGTGTGTGAGAGTGACTCAGTGTTAAGTGGGTATGAGAGTGACTCAGTGTTCTGAGTGAGTGAGAGTGACTCAGTGTTCAGTGTGTGTGAGAGTGACTCAGTATTCAGTGTGTGTGAGAGTGACTCAGTGTTCAGTGTGAGAATGACTCAGTGTTCAGTGTGTGTGAGAGTGACTCGGTGTTCAGTGAGTGTGAGAGTGACTCAGTGTTCTGAGTGAGTGAGAGTGACTCAGTATTCAGTGTGTGTGAGAGTGACTCAGTGTTCAGTGTGTGTGAGAGTGACTCAGTGTTCAGTGTGTGTGAGAGTGACGCAGTGTTCAGTGAGTGTGAGTGTGACTCAGTGTTCAGTGTGTGTGAGAGTGACTCAGTGTTCAGTGCGTGTGAGAGTGACTCAGTATTCAGTGTGTGTGAGAGTGACTCAGTGTTCAGTGTGTGTGAGAGTGACTCAGTGTTCCGTGTGTGTGAGAGTGACTCATTGTTCAGTGAGTGTGAGAGTGACTCCGTGTCCAGTGTGTGTGAGAGTGACTCAGTGTTCAGTGAGTGTGAGAGTGACTCAGTGTTCAGTGTGTGTGAGAGTGACTCAGTGTTCAGTGTGTGTGAGAGTGACTCAGTATTCAGTGTGTGTGAGAGTGACTCAGTGTTCAGTGTGTGTGAGAGTGACTCAGTGTTCCGTGTGTGTGAGAGTGACTCAGTGTTCAGTGAGTGTGAGAGTTACTCAGTGTCCAGTGTGTGTGAGAGTGACTAAGTGTTCAGTGAGTGTGAGAGTGACTCAGTTTTCAGTGTGTGTGAGAGTGACTGAGTATTCAGTGTGTGTGAGAGTGACTCAGTGTTCAGTTTGAGAGTGACTCAGTATTCAGTGAGAGTGAGAGTGACTCAGTGTTCAATGGGTGCGAGAGTGACTCAGTGTTCAGTGAGTGTGAGAGTGACTCAGTGTTCAGTGTGAGTGAGAATGACTCAGTGTTCAGTGTGTGTGAGAGTGACTCAGTATTCAGTGTGTGTGAGAGTGACTCAGCGTTCAGTGTATGTGAGTGACTCAGTGTTCAGTGTGTGTGAGAGTGACTCAGTGTTCAATGTGTGTGAGAGTGTCTCAGTGTTCAGTGTGTGTGAGAGTGACTCAGTGTTCAGTGTGTGTGAGAGTGACTCAGTGTTCAGTGTGTGTGAGAGTGTCTCAGTGTTCAGTGTGTGTGAGAGTGACTCAGTGTTCAGTGTGTGTGAGAGTCACTCAGTGTTCAGTGAGTGTGAGAGTGACTCAGTGTTCAGTGTATGTGAGAGTGACTCAGTGTTCAGTGTGTGTGAGAGTGACTCAGTGAGTGTGACTCAGTGTTCAGTGTGTGTGAGAGTGACTCAGTGTTCAGTGAGTGTGAGAGTGACTCAGTGTTCAGTGTGTGTTAGAGTGACTCAGTGTTCAGTGTGAGAATGACTCAGTGTTCAGTGTGTGTGAGAATGACTCGGTGTTCAGTGAGTGTGAGAGTGACTCAGTGTTCTGAGTGAGTGAGAGTGACTCAGTATTCAGTGTGTGTGAGAGTGACTCAGTGTTAAGTGGGTATGAGAGTGACTCAGTGTTCTGAGTGAGTGAGAGTGACTCAGTGTTCAGTGTGTGTGAGAGTGACTCAGTGTTCAGTGTGTGTGAGAGTGACTCAGTATTCAGTGTGTGTGAGAGTGACTCAGTGTTCAGTGTGTGTGAGAGTGACTCAGTGTTCCGTGTGTGTGAGAGTGACTCAGTGTTCAGTGAGTGTGAGAGTTACTCAGTGTCCAATGTGTGTGAGAGTGACTCAGTGTTCAGTGAGTGTGAGAGTGACTCAGTTTTCAGTGTGTGTGAGAGTGACTGAGTATTCAGTGTGTGTGAGAGTGACTCAGTGTTCAGTTTGAGAGTGACTCAGTATTCAGTGAGAGTGAGAGTGACTCAGTGTTCAATGGGTGTGAGAGTGACTCAGTGTTCAGTGAGTGTGAGAGTGACTCAGTGTTCAGTGTGAGTGAGAATGACTCAGTGTTCAGTGTGTGTGAGAGTGACTCAGTATTCAGTGTGTGTGAGAGTGACTCAGCGTTCAGTGTATGTGAGTGACTCAGTGTTCAGTGTGTGTGAGAGTGACTCAGTGTTCAATGTGTGTGAGAGTGACTCAGTGTTCAGTGTGTGTGAGAGTGACTCAGTGTTCAGTGTGTGTGAGAGTGACTCAGTGTTCAGTGTGTGTGAGAGTGTCTCAGTGTTCAGTGTGTGTGAGAGTGACTCATTGTTCAGTGTGTGTGAGAGTCACTCAGTGTTCAGTGAGTGTGAGAGTGACTCAGTGTTCAGTGTGTGTGAGAGTGACTCCGTGTTCAGTGTGTGTGAGAGTGACTCAGTATTCAGTGTGTGAGAGTGACTCAGTGTTCAGTGTATGTGAGAGTGACTCAGTGTTCAGTGTGTGTGAGAGTGACTCAGTGTTCAGTGAGTGTGACTCAGTGTTCAGTGTGTGTGAGAGTGACTCAGTGTTCAGTGAGTGTGAGAGTGACTCAGTGTTCAGTGTGTGTGAGAGTGACTCAGTCTTCAGTGTGAGAATGACTCAGTGTTCAGTGTGTGTGAGAGTGACTCGGTGTTCAGTGAGTGTGAGAGTGACTCAGTGTTCTGAGTGAGTGAGAGTGACTCAGTATTCAGTGTGTGTGAGAGTGACTCAGTGTTAAGTGGGTATGAGAGTGACTCAGTGTTCTGAGTGAGTGAGAGTGACTCAGTGTTCAGTGTGTGTGAGAGTGACTCAGTGTTCAGTGTGTGTGAGAGCGCCTCAGTATTCAGTGTGTGTGAGAGTGACTCAGTGTTCAGTGTGTGTGAGAGTGACTCAGTGTTCCGTGTGTGTGAGAGTGACTCAGTGTTCAGTGAGTGTGAGAGTTACTCAGTGTCCAGTGTGTGTGAGAGTGACTCAGTGTTCAGTGAGTGTGAGAGTGACTCAGTTTTCAGTGTGTGTGAGAGAGTGACTGAGTATTCAGTGTGTGTGAGAGTGACTCAGTGTTCAGTTTGAGAGTGACTCAGTATTCAGTGAGAGTGAGAGTGACTCAGTGTTCAATGGGTGTGGGAGTGACTCAGTGTTCAGTGAGAGTGAGAGTGACTCAGTGTTCAGTGTGAGTGAGAATGACTCAGTGTTCAGCGTGTGTGAGAGTGACTCAGTATTCAGTGTGTGTGAGAGTGACTCAGCGTTCAGTGTATGTGAGTGACTCAGTGTTCAGTGTGTGTGAGAGTGACTCAGTGTTCAATGTGTGTGAGAGTGTCTCAGTGTTCAGTGTGTGTGAGAGTGACTCAGTGTTCAGTGTGTGTGAGAGTGACTCAGTGTTCAGTGTGTGTGAGAGTGTCTCAGTGTTCAGTGTGTGTGAGAGTGACTCAGTGTTCAGTGTGTGTGAGAGTCACTCAGTGTTCAGTGAGTGTGAGATTGACTCAGTGTTCAGTGTGTGTGAGAGTGACGCAGTGTTCAGTGAGTGTGAGTGTGACTCAGTGTTCAGTGTGTGTGAGAGTGACTCAGTGTTCAGTGCGTGTGAGAGTGACTCAGTATTCAGTGTGTGTGAGAGTGACTCAGTGTTCAGTGTGTGTGAGAGTGACTCAGTGTTCCGTGTGTGTGAGAGTGACTCATTGTTCAGTGAGTGTGAGAGTGACTCCGTGTCCAGTGTGTGTGAGAGTGACTCAGTGTTCAGTGAGTGTGAGAGTGACTCCGTGTTCAGTGTGTGTGAGAGTGACTCAGTATTCAGTGTGTGTGAGAGTGACTCAGTGTTCAGTGTGTGAGAGTGACTCAGTGTTCAGTGAGTGTGAGAGTGACTCAGTGTTCAGTGTGTGTGAGAGTGACTCAGTGTTCAGTGTGTGTGAGAGTGACTCAGTGTTCAGTGTGTGAGAGTGACTCAGTGTTCAGTGTGTGAGAGTGACTCAGTGTTCAGTGTGTGTGAGAGTGACTCAGTATTCAGTGAGTGTGAGAGTGACTCAGTGTTCAGTGTGTGTGAGAATGACTCAGTGTTCAGCGTGTGTGAGAGTGACTCAGTGTTCAGTGTGTGTGAGAGTGACTCAGTGTTCAGTGTGTAAGAGTGACTCTGTTCAGTGTGAGAGTGACTCAGTGTTCAGTGTGTGTGAGAGTGACTCGGTGTTCAGTGAGTGTGAGAGTGACTCAGTGTTCAGTGCGTGTGAGAGTGACTCAGTGTTCAGTGTGTGAGAGAGTGACTCAGTGTTCTGAGTGTGTGAGAGTGACTCAGTGTTCAGTGTGTGTGAGAGTGACTCAGTGTTCAGTGTGTGTGAGAGTGACTCAGTGTTCAGTGAGTGTGAGAGTGACTCAGTGTTCAATGTGTGTGAGAGTGACTCAGTGTTCAGTGTGAGTGAGAGTGACTCAATGTTCAGTGCGTGTGAGATTGACTCAGTATTCAGTGTGTGTGAGAGTGACTCAGTATTCAGTGTGTGTGAGAGTGAGTCAGTGTTCAGTGTGTATGAGAGTGACTCAATGTTCAGTGAGTGTGAGAGAGACTCAGTGTTCAGTGTGTGTGAGAGTGACTCAGTGTTCAGTGTGTGTGAGAGTGACTCAGTATTCAGTGTGTGTGAGAGTGACTCAGTATTCAGTGTGTGTGAGAGTGACTCAGTGTTCAGTGTGTGAGAGAGTGACTCAGTGTTCAGTGTGTATGAGAGTGACTCAGTGTTCAGTGTGTGTGAGAGTGACTCAGTGTTCAGTGTGTGTGAGAGTGACTCAGTGTTCAGTGTGTGTGAAAGTGACTCAGTATTCAATGTGTTTGAGAGTGGCTCAGTGTTCAGTGAGTGTGAGAGTGACTCAGTGTTCTGAGTGAGTGAGAGTGACTCAGTATTCAGTGTGTGCGAGTGTGACTCAGTGTTAAGTGTGTATGAGAGTGACTCAGTGTTCTGAGTGAGTGAGAGTGACTCAGTGTTAAGTGTGTGTGAGAGTGACTCAGTGATCAGTGTGTGTGAGTGACTCTGTATTCAGTGTGTGTGAGAGTGACTCAGTGTTCAGTGTGTGTGAGTGTGACTCAGTGTTCCGTGTATGTGAGAGTGACTCAGTGTTCAGTGAGTGTGAGAGTTACTCAGTGTCCAGTGTGTGTGAGAGGGACTCAGTGTTCAGTGAGTGTGAGATTGACTCAGTTTTCAGTGTGTGTGAGAGTGACTCAGTATTCAGTGTGTGTGAGAGTGACTCAGTGTTCAGTGTGAGAGTGACTCAGTATTCAGTGAGAGTGAGAGTGACTCAGTGTTCAATGCGTGTGAGAGTGATTCAGTGTTCAGTGAGTGTGAGAGTGACTCAGTGTTCAGTGTGTGTGAGAGTGACTCAGTATTGAGTGTGTGTGAGAGTGACTCAGTGTTCAGTGTGTGTGAGAGTGACTCAGTGTTCAGCGTGTGTGAGAGTGACTCAGTATTCAGTGTGTGAGAGTGACTCAGTGTTCAGTGTGAGAGGGACTCAGTGTTCAGTGTGTGTGAGAGTGACTCGGTGATCAGTGAGTGTGAGAGTGACTCAGTGTTCAGTGTGTGTGAGAGTGCCACAGTGTTCATTGTGTGTGAGAGTGACTCAGTGTTCAGTGCATGTGAGAGTGACTCAGTGTTCAGTGTGTGAGAGAGTGACACCGTGTTCAGTGTGTGTGAGAGTGACTCAGTGTTCAGTGTATGTGAGTGACTCAGTGTTCAGTGAGTGTGAGAGTGACTCAGTGTTCAGTGTGTGTGAGAGTGACTCAGTGTTCAGTGAGTGTGAGAGTGACTCAGTGTTCAGTGAGTGTGAGAGTGACTCAGTGTTCAGTGTGTATGAGTGGGACTCAGTGTTCAGTGAGTGTGAGAGTGACTCAGTGTTCCGTGTGTGAGAGTGACTCAGTATTCAGTGTGTGTGAGAGTGACTCAGTGTTCAGTGTGTGTGAGAGTGACTCAGTGTTCAGTGTGTGTGAGAGTGACTCAGTATTCAGTATGTGTGAGAGTGACTCAGCGTTCAGTGTGTGTGAGTGACTCAGTGTTCAGTGTGTGTGAGAGTGACTCAGTGTTCAGTGTGTGTGAGAGTGTCTCAGTGTTCAGTGTGTATGAGAGTGACTCAGTGTTCAGTGTGTGAGAGTGACTCAGTGTTCAGTGAGTGTGAGAGTGACTCAGTGTTCAGTGTGTGTGAGAGTGACTCAGTGTTCAGTGTGTGTGAGAGTGACGCAGTGTTCAGTGAGTGTGAGTGTGACTCAGTGTTCAGTGTGTGTGAGAGTGACTCAGTGTTCAGTGTGTGTGAGAGTGACTCAGTATTCAGTGTGTGTCAGAGTGACTCAGTGTTCAGTGTGTGTGAGAGTGACTCAGTGTTCAGTGTGTGTGAGAGTGACTCAGTATTCAGTGTGTGTGAGAGTGACTCAGTATTCAGTGTGTGTGAGAGTGACTCAGTATTCAGTGTGTGTGAGAGTGACTCAGTGTTCAGTGAGTGTGAGAGTGACTCAGTGTTCAGTGTGTATGAGAGTGACTCAGTGTTCAGTGTGTGTGAGAGTGACTCAGTTATAAGTGTGTGTGAGAGTGAGTCAGTGTTCAGTGTGTATGAGAGTGACTCAGTGTTCAGTGTGTGTGAGAGTGACTCAGTTATAAGTGCGTGTGAGAGTGACTCAGTGTTCAGTGTGTGTGAGAGTGACTCAGTATTCAGTGTGTGTGAGAGTGACTCAGTGTTCAGTGAGTGTGAGAGTGACTCAGTGTTCTGAGTGAGTGAGAGTGACTCAGTATTCAGTGTGTGTGAGAGTGACTCAGTGTTAAGTGGGTATGAGAGTGACTCAGTGTTCTGAGTGAGTGAGAGTGACTCAGTGTTCAGTGTGTGTGAGAGTGACTCAGTGTTCAGTGTGTGTGAGAGTGACTCAGTATTCAGTGTGTGTGAGAGTGACTCAGTGTTCAGTGTGTGTGAGAGTGACTCAGTGTTCCGTGTGTGTGAGAGTGACTCAGTGTTCAGTGAGTGTGAGAGTTACTCAGTGTCCAGTGTGTGTGAGAGTGACTCAGTGTTCAGTGAGTGTGAGAGTGACTCAGTTTTCAGTGTGTGTGAGAGTGACTGAGTATTCAGTGTGTGTGAGAGTGACTCAGTGTTCAGTGTGAGAGTGACTCAGTATTCAGTGAGAGTGAGAGTGACTCAGTGTTCAATGGGTGTGAGAGTGACTCAGTGTTCAGTGAGTGTGAGAGTGACTCAGTGTTCAGTGTGAGTGAGAATGACTCAGTGTTCAGTGTGTGTTAGAGTGACTCAGTATTCAGTGTGTGTGAGAGTGACTCAGCGTTCAGTGTATGTGAGTGACTCAGTGTTCAGTGTGTGTGAGAGTGACTCAGTGTTCAATGTGTGTGAGAGTGTCTCAGTGTTCAGTGTGTGTGAGAGTGACTCAGTGTTCAGTGTGTGTGAGAGTGTCTCAGTGTTCAGTGTGTGTGAGAGTGACTCAGTGTTCAGTGTGTGTGAGAGTCACTCAGTGTTCAGTGAGTGTGAGATTGACTCAGTGTTCAGTGTGTGTGAGAGTGACTCAGTGTTCAGTGTGTGTGAGAGTGACGCAGTGTTCAGTGAGTGTGAGTTTGACTCAGTGTTCAGTGTGTGTGAGAGTGACTCAGTGTTCAGTGCGTGTGAGAGTGACTCAGTATTCAGTGTGTGTGAGAGTGACTCAGTGTTCAGTGTGTGTGAGAGTGACTCAGTGTTCCGTGTGTGTGAGAGTGACTCATTGTTCAGTGAGTGTGAGAGTGACTCCGTGTCCAGTGTGTGTGAGAGTGACTCAGTGTTCAGTGAGTGTGAGAGTGACTCCGTGTTCAGTGTGTGTGAGAGTGACTCAGTATTCAGTGTGTGTGAGAGTGACTCAGTGTTCAGTGTGAGACTGACTCAGTATTCAGTGAGAGTGACTCTGTGTTCAGTGAGTGTGAGAGTGACTCAGTGTTCAATGTGTGTGAGAGTGACTCAGTGTTCAGTGAGTGTGAGAGTGACTCAGTGTTCAGTGTGTGTGAGAGTGACTCAGTGTTCAGTGTGTGAGAGTGACTCAGTGTTCAGTGTGTGAGAGTGACTCAGTGTTCAGTGTGTGAGAGTGACTCAGTGTTCAGTGTGTGTGAGAGTGACTCAGTATTCAGTGAGTGTGAGAGTGACTCAGTGTTCAGTGTGTGTGAGAATGACTCAGTGTTCAGTGTGTGTGAGAGTGACTCAGTGTTCAGTGTGTGTGAGAGTGACTCAGTGTTCAGTGTGTAAGAGTGACTCTGTGTTCAGTGTGAGAGTGACTCAGTGTTCAGTGTGTGTGAGAGTGACTCGGTGTTCAGTGAGTGTGAGAGTGACTCAGTGTTCAGTGTGTGTGATAGTGTCTCAGTGTTCAGTGTGTGTGAGAGTGACTCAGTGTTCAGTGCGTGTGAGAGTGACTCAGTGTTCAGTGAATGTGAGATTGACACAGTGTTCAGTGTGTATGAGAGTGACTCAGTGTTCTGAGTGTGTGAGAGTGACTCAGTGTTCAGTGTGTGTGAGAGTGACTCAGTGTTCAGTGTGTGTGAGAGTGACTCAGTGTTCAGTGAATGTGAGAGTGACTCAGTGTTCAGTGTGTGTGAGAGTGACTCAGTATTCAGTGTGAAAGTGACTCAGTGTTCAGAGAGTGTGAGATTTACTCAGTGTTCAATGTGTGTGAGAGTGACTCAGTGTTCAGTGTGTGTGAGAGTGACTCAGTGTTCAGTGTGTGTGAGAGTGACTCAGTATTCAGTGTGTGTGAGAGTGACTCAGTGTTCAATGTGTGTGAGAGTGACTTAGTGTTCAGTGTGTGTGAGAGTGACTCAGTGTTCAATGTGTATGAGAGTGACTTAGTGTTCAGTGTGTGTGAGAGTGACTCAGTATTCAGTGTGTGTGAGAGTCACTCAGTGTTCAGTGAGTGTGAGATTGACTCAGTGTTCAGTGTGTGTGAGAGTGACTCAGTATTCAGTGTGTGTGAGAGTGACTCAGCGTTCAGTGTATGTGAGTGACTCAGTGTTCAGTGTGTGTGAGAGTGACTCAGTGTTCAATGTGTGTGAGAGTGTCTCAGTGTTCAGTGTGTGTGAGAGTGACTCAGTGTTCAGTGTGTGTGAGAGTGACTCAGTGTTCAGTGTGTGTGAGAGTGTCTCAGTGTTCAGTGTGTGTGAGAGTGACTTAGTGTTCAGTGTGTGTGAGAGTCACTCAGTGTTCAGTGAGTGTGAGATTGACTCAGTGTTCAGTGTGTGTGAGAGTGACTCAGTGTTCAGTATGTGTGAGAGTGACGCAGTGTTCAGTGAGTGTGAGTGTGACTCAGTGTTCAGTGTGTGTGAGAGTGACTCAGTGTTCAGTGCGCGTGAGAGTGACTCAGTATTCAGTGTGTGTGAGAGTGACTCAGTGTTCAGTGTGTGTGAGAGTGACTCAGTGTTCCGTGTGTCTGAGAGTGACTCATTGTTCAGTGAGTGTGAGAGTGACTCCGTGTCCAGTGTGTGTGAGAGTGACTCAGTGTTCAGTGAGTGTGAGAGTGACTCCGTGTTCAGTGTGTGTGAGAGTGACTCAGTGTTCAGTGTGAGACTGACTCAGTATTCAGTGAGAGTGACTCTGTGTTCAGTGAGTGTGAGAGTGACTCAGTGTTCAATGTGTGTGAGAGTGACTCAGTGTTCAGTGAGTGTGAGAGTGACTCAGTGTTCAGTGTGTGTGAGAGTGACTCAGTGTACAGTGTGTGAGAGTGACTCAGTGTTCAGTGTGTGAGAGTGACTCAGTGTTCAGTGTGTGAGAGTGACTCAGTGTTCAGTGTGTGTGAGAGTGACTCAGTATTCAGTGAGTGTGAGAGTGACTCAGTGTTCAGTGTGTGTGAGAATGACTCAGTGTTCAGTGTGTGTGAGAGTGACTCAGTGTTCAGTGTGTGTGAGAGTGACTCAGTGTTCAGTGTGTAAGAGTGACTCTGTGTTCAGTGTGAGAGTGACTCAGTGTTCAGTGTGTGTGAGAGTGACTCGGTGTTCAGTGAGTGTGAGAGTGACTCAGTGTTCAGTGAGTGTGAGAGTGACTCAGTGGTCAGTGAGTGTGAGAGTGACTCAGTGTTCAATGTGTGTGAGAGTGACTCAGTGTTCAGTGAGTGTGAGAGTGACTCAGTGTTCAGTGTGTGTGAGAGTGACTCAGTGTACAGTGTGTGAGAGTGACTCAGTGTTCAGTGTGTGAGAGTGACTCAGTGTTCAGTGTGTGAGAGTGACTCAGTGTTCAGTGTGTGTGAGAGTGACTCAGTATTCAGTGAGTGTGAGAGTGACTCAGTGTTCAGTGTGTGTGAGAATGACTCAGTGTTCAGTGTGTGTGAGAGTGACTCAGTGTTCAGTGTGTGTGAGAGTGACTCAGTGTTCAGTGTGTAAGAGTGACTCTGTGTTCAGTGTGAGAGTGACTCAGTGTTCAGTGTGTGTGAGAGTGACTCGGTGTTCAGTGAGTGTGAGAGTGACTCAGTGTTCAGTGAGTGTGAGAGTGACTCAGTGGTCAGTGAGTGTGAGAGTGACTCAGTGTTCAATGTGTGTGAGAGTGACTTAGTGTTCAGTGTGTGTGAGAGTGACTCAGTATTCAGTGTGTGTGAGAGTCACTCAGTGTTCAGTGAGTGTGAGATTGACTCAGTGTTCAGTGTGTGTGAGAGTGACTCAGTGTTCAGTGTGTGTGAGAGTGACGCAGTGTTCAGTGAGTGTGAGTGTGACTCAGTGTTCAGTGTGTGTGAGAGTGACTCAGTGTTCAGTGCGTGTGAGAGTGACTCAGTATTCAGTGTGTGTGAGAGTGACTCAGTGTTCAGTGTGTGTGAGAGAGACTCAGTGTTCCGTGTGTGTGAGAGTGACTCATTGTTCTGTGAGTGTGAGAGTGATTCCGTGTCCAGTGTGTGTGAGAGTGACTCAGTGTTCAGTGAGTGTGAGAGTGACTCCGTGTTCAGTGTGTGTGAGAGTGACTCAGTATTCAGTGTGTGAGAGTGACTCAGTGTTCAGTGTATGTGAGAGTGACTCAGTGTTCAGTGTGTGTGAGAGTGACTCAGTGTTCAGTGAGTGTGACTCAGTGTTCAGTGTGTGTGAGAGTGACTCAGTGTTCAGTGAGTGTGAGAGTGACTCAGTGTTCAGTGTGTGTGAGAGTGACTCAGTGTGCAGTGTGAGAATGACTCAGTGTTCAGTGTGTGTGAGAGTGACTCGGTGTTCAGTGAGTGTGAGAGTGACTCAGTGTTCTGAGTGAGTGAGAGTGACTCAGTATTCAGTGTGTGTGAGAGTGACTCAGTGTTAAGTGGGTATGAGAGTGACTCAGTGTTCTGAGTGAGTGAGAGTGACTCAGTGTTCAGTGTGTGTGAGAGTGACTCAGTGTTCAGTGTGTGTGAGAGTGACTCAGTATTCAGTGTGTGTGAGAGTGACTCAGTGTTCAGTGTGTGTGAGAGTGACTCAGTGTTCCGTGTGTGTGAGAGTGACTCAGTGTTCAGTGAGTGTGAGAGTTACTCAGTGTCCAGTGTGTGTGAGAGTGACTCAGTGTTCAGTGAGTGTGAGAGTGACTCAGTTTTCAGTGTGTGTGAGAGTGACTGAGTATTCAGTGTGTGTGAGAGTGACTCAGTGTTCAGTTTGAGAGTGACTCAGTATTCAGTGAGAGTGAGAGTGACTCAGTGTTCAATGGGTGTGAGAGTGACTCAGTGTTCAGTGAGTGTGAGAGTGACTCAGTGTTCAGTGTGAGTGAGAATGACTCAGTGTTCAGTGTGTGTGAGAGTGACTCAGTATTCAGTGTGTGTGAGAGTGACTCAGCGTTCAGTGTATGTGAGTGACTCAGTGTTCAGTGTGTGTGAGAGTGACTCAGTGTTCAATGTGTGTGAGAGTGACTCAGTGTTCAGTGTGTGTGAGAGTGACTCAGTGTTCAGTGTGTGTGAGAGTGTCTCAGTGTTCAGTGTGTGTGAGAGTGACTCAGTGTTCAGTGTGTGTGAGAGTCACTCAGTGTTCAGTGAGTGTGAGATTGACTCAGTGTTCAGTGTGTGTGAGAGTGACTCAGTGTTCAGTGTGTGTGAGAGTGACGCAGTGTTCAGTGAGTGTGACTCAGTGTTCAGTGTGTGTGAGAGTGACTCAGTGTTCAGTGCGTGTGAGAGTGACTCAGTATTCAGTGTGTGTGAGAGTGACTCAGTGTTCAGTGTGTGTGAGAGTGACTCAGTGTTCCGTGTGTGTGAGAGTGACTCATTGTTCAGTGAGTGTGAGAGTGACTCCGTGTCCAGTGTGTGTGAGAGTGACTCAGTGTTCAGTGAGTGTGAGAGAGACTCCGTGTTCAGTGTGTGTGAGAGTGACTCAGTATTCAGTGTGTGTGAGAGTGACTCAGTGTTCAGTGTGAGACTGACTCAGTATTCAGTGAGAGTGACTCTGTGTTCAGTGAGTGTGAGAGTGACTCAGTGTTCAATGTGTGTGAGAGTGACTCAGTGTTCAGTGAGTGTGAGAGTGACTCAGTGTTCAGTGTGTGTGAGAGTGACTCAGTGTTCAGTGTGTGTGAGAGTGACTCAGTGTTCAGTGTGTGAGAGTGACTCAGTGTTCAGTGTGTGAGAGTGACTCAGTGTTCAGTGTGTGTGAGAGTGACTCAGTATTCAGTGAGTGTGAGAGTGACTCAGTGTTCAGTGTGTGTGAGAATGACTCAGTGTTCAGTGTGTGTGAGAGTGACTCAGTGTTCAGTGTGTGTGAGAGTGACTCAGTGTTCAGTGTGTAAGAGTGACTCTGTGTTCAGTGTGAGAGTGACTCAGTGTTCAGTGTGTGTGAGAGTGACTCGGTGTTCAGTGAGTGTGAGAGTGACTCAGTGTTCAGTGTGTGTGATAGTGTCTCAGTGTTCAGTGTGTGTGAGAGTGACTCAGTGTTCAGTGCGTGTGAGAGTGACTCAGTGTTCAGTGTGTGAGAGAGTGACACAGTGTTCAGTGTGAGTGAGAGTGACGTAGTGTTCAGTGTGTGTGAGTGACTCAGTATTCAGTGTGTGTGAGATTGACACAGTGTTCAGTGTGTATGAGAGTGACTCAGTGTTCTGAGTGTGTGAGAGTGACTCAGTGTTCAGTGTGTGTGAGAGTGACTCAGTGTTCAGTGTGTGTGAGAGTGACTCAGTGTTCAGTGAATGTGAGAGTGACTCAGTGTTCAGTGTGTGTGAGAGTGACTCAGTATTCAGTGTGAAAGTGACTCAATGTTCAGTGAGTGTGAGATTTACTCAGTGTTCAATGTGTGTGAGAGTGACTCAGTTTTCAGTGTGTGTGAGAGTGACTCAGTGTTCAGTGTGTGTGAGAGTGACTCAGTATTCAGTGTGTGTGAGAGTGACTCAGTGTTCAGTGTGTGTGAGAGTGACTCAGTGGTCAGTGAGTGTGAGAGTGACTCAGTGTTCAATGTGTGTGAGAGTGACTTAGTGTTCAGTGTGTGTGAGAGGGACTCAGTATTCAGTGTGTGTGAGAGTCACTCAGTGTTCAGTGAGTGTGAGATTGACTCAGTGTTCAGTGTGTGTGAGAGTGACTCAGTGTTCAGTGTGTGTGAGAGTGATGCAGTGTTCAGTGAGTGTGAGTGTGACTCAGTGTTCAGTGTGTGTGAGAGTGACTCAGTGTTCAGTGCGTGTGAGAGTGACTCAGTATTCAGTGTGTGTGAGAGTGACTCAGTGTTCAGTGTGTGTGAGAGTGACTCAGTGTTCCGAGTGTGTGAGAGTGACTCATTGTTCTGTGAGTGTGAGAGTGACTCCGTGTCCAGTGTGTGTGAGAGTGACTCAGTGTTCAGTGAGTGTGAGAGTGACTCCGTGTTCAGTGTGTGTGAGAGTGACTCAGTATTCAGTGTGTGTGAGAGTGACTCAGTGTTCAGTGTGAGACTGACTCAGTATTCAGTGAGAGTGACTCTGTGTTCAGTGAGTGTGAGAGTGACTCAGTGTTCAATGTGTGTGAGAGTGACTCAGTGTTCAGTGAGTGTGAGAGTGACTCAGTGTTCAGTGTGTGTGAGAGTGACTCAGTTTTCAGTGTGTGTGAGAGTGACTCAGTGTTCAGTGTGTGAGAGTGACTCAGTGTTCAGTGTGTGAGAGTGACTCAGTGTTCAGTGTGTGTGAGAGTGACTCAGTATTCAGTGAGTGTGAGAGTGACTCAGTGTTCAGTGTGTGTGAGAATGACTCAGTGTTCAGTGTGTGTGAGAGTGACTCAGTGTTCAGTGTGTGTGAGATTGACTCAGTGTTCAGTGTGTGAGAGTGACTCTGTGCTCAGTGTGAGAGTGACTCAGTGTTCAGTGTGTGTGAGAGTGACTCGGTGTTCAGTGAGTGTGAGAGTGACTCAGTGTTCAGTGTGTGTGATAGTGTCTCAGTGTTCAGTGTGTGTGAGAGTGACTCAGTGTTCAGTGCATGTGAGAGTGACTCAGTGTTCAGTGTGTGAGAGAGTGACACAGTGTTCAGTGTATGTGAGAGTGACCTAGTGTTCAGTGTGTGTGAGTGACTCAGTATTCAGTGTGTGTGAGATTGACACAGTGTTCAGTCTGTATGAGAGTGACTCAGTGTTCTGAGTGTGTGAGAGTGACTCAGTGTTCAGTGTGTGTGAGAGTGACTCAGTGTTCAGTGTGTGTGAGAGTGACTCAGTGTTCAGTGAATGTGAGAGTGACTCAGTGTTCAGTGTGTGTGAGAGTGACTCAGTATTCAGTGTGAATGAGAGTGACTCAGTGTTCAGTGTGTGTGAGAGTGACTCAGTGGTCAGTGAGTGTGAGAGTGACTCAGTGTTCAATGTGTATGAGAGTGACTTAGTGTTCAGTGTGTGTGAGAGTGACTCAGTATTCAGTGTGTGTGAGAGTGACTCAGTGTTCAGTGTGTGTGAGAGTGACTCAGTGTTCAGTGTGTGTGAGAGTGACTCAGTGTTCAGTGTGTGAGAGTGATTTTGTGTTAAGTGTGAGAGTGACTCAGTGTTCAGTGTGTGTGAGAGTGACTCGGTGTTCAGTGAGTGTGAGAGTGACTCAGTGTTCAGTGTGTGTTAGAGTGTCTCAGTGTTCAGTGTGTGTGAGAGTGACTCAGTGTTCAGTGCGTGTGAGAGTGACTCAGTGTTCAGTGTGTGAGAGAGTGACACAGTGTTCAGTGTGTGTGAGAGTGACTCAGTGTTCAGTGTGTGTGAGTGACTCAGTATTCAGTGTGTGTGAGAGTGACACAGTGTTCAGTGTGTACGAGAGTGACTCAGTGTTCTGAGTGTGTGAGAGTGACTCAGTGTTCAGGGTGTGTGAGAGTGACTCAGTGTTCAGTGAGTGTGAGAGTGACTCAGTGTTCAGTGAGTGTGAGAGTGACTCAGTGTTCAGTGAGTGTGAGAGTGACTCAGTTTTCAGTGAGTGTGAGATTGACTCAGTGTTCAATGTGTGTGAGAGTGACTCAGTGTTCAGTGTGTGTGAGAGTGACTCAGTGTTCAGTGTGTGTGAGAGTGACTCAGTGTTCAGTGTGTGTGAGAGTGACTCAGTATTCAGTGTGTGTGAGAGTGACTCAGTGTTCAGTGTGTGTGAGAGTGACTCAGTGTTCCGTGTGTGTGAGAGTGACTCAGTGTTCAGTGAGTGTGAGAGTAACTCAGTGTCCAGTGTGTGTGAGAGTGACTCAGTGTTCAGTGAGTGTGAGAGTGACTCAGTTTTCAGTGTGTGTGAGAGTGACTGAGTATTCAGTGTGTGTGAGAGTGACTCAGTGTTCAGTTTGAGAGTGACTCAGTATTCAGTGAGAGTGAGAGTGACTCAGTGTTCAATGGGTGTGAGAGTGACTCAGTGTTCAGTGAGTGTGAGAGTGACTCAGTGTTCAGTGTGAGTGAGAATGACTCAGTGTTCAGTGTGTGTGAGAGTGACTCAGTATTCAGTGTGTGTGAGAGTGACTCAGCGTTCAGTGTATGTGAGTGACTCAGTGTTCAGTGTGTGTGAGAGTGACTCAGTGTTCAATGTGTGTGAGAGTGACTCAGTGTTCAGTGTGTGTGAGAGTGACTCAGTGTTCAGTGTGTGTGAGAGTGTCTCAGTGTTCAGTGTGTGTGAGAGTGACTCAGTGTTCAGTGTGTGTGAGAGTCACTCAGTATTCAGTGAGTGTGAGATTGACTCAGTGTTCAGTGTGTGTGAGAGTGACTCAGTGTTCAGTGTGTGTGAGAGTGACGCAGTGTTCAGTGAGTGTGAGTGTGACTCAGTGTTCAGTGTGTGTGAGAGTGACTCAGTGTTCAGTGCGTGTGAGAGTGACTCAGTATTCAGTGTGTGTGAGAGTGACTCAGTGTTCAGTGTGTGTGAGAGTGACTCAGTGTTCCGTGTGTGTGAGAGTGACTCATTGTTCAGTGAGTGTGAGAGTGACTCCGTGTCCAGTGTGTGTGAGAGTGACTCAGTGTTCAGTGAGTGTGAGAGTGACTCCGTGTTCAGTGTGTGTGAGAGTGACTCAGTATTCAGTGTGTGTGAGAGTGACTCAGTGTTCAGTGTGAGACTGACTCAGTATTCAGTGAGAGTGACTCTGTGTTCAGTGAGTGTGAGAGTGACTCAGTGTTCAATGTGTGTGAGAGTGACTCAGTGTTCAGTGAGTGTGAGAGTGACTCAGTGTTCAGTGTGTGTGAGAGTGACTCAGTGTTCAGTGTGTGTGAGAGTGACTCAGTGTTCAGTGTGTGAGAGTGACTCAGTGTTCAGTGTGTGAGAGTGACTCAGTGTTCAGTGTGTGTGAGAGTGACTCAGTATTCAGTGAGTGTGAGAGTGACTCAGTGTTCAGTGTGTAAGAGTGACTCTGTGTTCAGTGTGAGAGTGACTCAGTGTTCAGTGTGTGTGAGAGTGACTCGGTGTTCAGTGAGTGTGAGAGTGACTCAGTGTTCAGTGTGTGTGATAGTGTCTCAGTGTTCAGTGTGTGTGAGAGTGACTCAGTGTTCAGTGCGTGTGAGAGTGACTCAGTTTTCAGTGTGTGAGAGAGTGACACAGTGTTCAGTGTGTGTGAGAGTGACGTAGTGTTCAGTGTGTGTGAGTGACTCAGTATTCAGTGTGTGTGAGATTGACACAGTGTTCAGTGTGTATGAGAGTGACTCAGTGTTCTGAGTGTGTGAGAGTGACTCAGTGTTCAGTGTGTGTGAGAGTGATTCTGTGTTCAGTGTGTGTGAGAGTGACTCAGTGTTCAGTGAATGTGAGAGTGACTCAGTGTTCAGTGTGTGTGAGAGTGACTCAGTATTCAGTGTGAAAGTGACTCAATGTTCAGTGAGTGTGAGATTTACTCAGTGTTCAATGTGTGTGAGAGTGACTCAGTTTTCAGTGTGTGTGAGAGTGACTCAGTGTTCAGTGTGTGTGAGAGTGACTCAGTATTCAGTGTGTGTGAGAGTGACTCAGTGTTCAGTGTGTGTGAGAGTGACTCAGTGGTCAGTGAGTGTGAGAGTGACTCAGTGTTCAATGTGTGTGAGAGTGACTTAGTGTTCAGTGTGTGTGAGAGTGACTCAGTATTCAGTGTGTGTGAGAGTCACTCAGTGTTCAGTGAGTGTGAGATTGACTCAGTGTTCAGTGTGTGTGAGAGTGACTCAGTGTTCAGTGTGTGTGAGCGTGACGCAGTGTTCAGTGAGTGTGAGTGTGACTCAGTGTTCAGTGTGTGTGAGAGTGACTCAGTGTTCAGTGCGTGTGAGAGTGACTCAGTATTCAGTGTGTGTGAGAGTGACTCAGTGTTCAGTGTGTGTGAGAGTGACTCAGTGTTCCGTGTGTGTGAGAGTGACTCATTGTTCTGTGAGTGTGAGAGTGACTCCGTGTCCAGTGTGTGTGAGAGTGACTCAGTGTTCAGTGAGTGTGACAGTGACTCCGTGTTCAGTGTGTGTGAGAGTGACTCAGTATTCAGTGTGTGTGAGAGTGACTCAGTGTTCAGTGTGAGACTGACTCAGTATTCAGTGAGAGTGACTCTGTGTTCAGTGAGTGTGAGAGTGACTCAGTGTTCAATGTGTGTGAGAGTGACTCAGTGTTCAGTGAGTGTGAGAGTGACTCAGTGTTCAGTGTGTGTGAGAGTGACTCAGTGTTCAGTGTGTGTGAGAGTGACTCAGTGTTCAGTGTGTGAGAGTGACTCAGTGTTCAGTGTGTGAGAGTGACTCAGTGTTCAGTGTGTGTGAGAGTGACTCAGTATTCAGTGAGTGTGAGAGTGACTCAGTGTTCAGTGTGTGTGAGAATGACTCAGTGTTCAGTGTGTGTGAGAGTGACTCAGTGTTCAGTGTGTGTGAGATTGACTCAGTGTTCAGTGTGTGAGAGTGACTCTGTGCTCAGTGTGAGAGTGACTCAGTGTTCAGTGTGTGTGAGAGTGACTCGGTGTTCAGTGAGTGTGAGAGTGACTCAGTGTTCAGTGTGTGTGATAGTGTCTCAGTGTTCAGTGTGTGTGAGAGTGACTCAGTGTTCAGTGCATGTGAGAGTGACTCAGTGTTCAGTGTGTGAGAGAGTGACACAGTGTTCAGTGTATGTGAGAGTGACCCAGTGTTCAGTGTGTGTGAGTGACTCAGTATTCAGTGTGTGTGAGATTGACACAGTGTTCAGTCTGTATGAGAGTGACTCAGTGTTCTGAGTGTGTGAGAGTGACTCAGTGTTCAGTGTGTGTGAGAGTGACTCAGTGTTCAGTGTGTGTGAGAGTGACTCAGTGTTCAGTGAATGTGAGAGTGACTCAGTGTTCAATGTGTGTGAGAGTGACTCAGTATTCAGTGTGAAAGTGACTCAGTGTAGAGTGAGTGTGAGATTTACTCAGTTTTCAATGTGTGTGAGAGTGACTCAGTGTTCAGTGTGTGTGAGAGTGACTCAGTGTTCAGTGTGTGTGAGAGTGACTCAGTATTCAGTGTGTGTGAGAGTGACTCAGTGTTCAGTGTGTGTGAGAGTGACTCAGTGGTCAGTGAGTGTGAGAGTGACTCAGTGTTCAATGTGTGTGAGAGTGACTTAGTGTTCAGTGTGTGTGAGAGTGACTCAGTATTCAGTGTGTGTGAGAGTGACTCAGTGTTCAGTGTGTGTGAGAGTGACTCAGTGTTCAGTGTGTGTGAGAGTGACTCAGTGTTCAGTGTGTGAGAGTGATTCTGTGTTCAGTGTGAGAGTGACTCAGTGTTCAGTGTGTGTGAGAGTGACTCGGTGTTCAGTGAGTGTGAGAGTGACTCAGTGTTCAGTGTGTGTTAGAGTGTCTCAGTGTTCAGTGTGTGTGAGAGTGACTCAGTGTTCAGTGCGTGTGAGAGTGACTCAGTGTTCAGTGTGTGAGAGAGTGACACAGTGTTCAGTGTGTGTGAGAGTGTCTCAGTGTTCAGTGTGTGTGAGTGACTCAGTATTCAGTGTGTGTGAGAGTGACACAGTTTTCAGTGTGTACGAGAGTGACTCAGTGTTCTGAGTGTGTGAGAGTGACTCAGTGTTCAGTGTGTGTGAGAGTGACTCAGTGTTCAGTGAGTGTGAGAGTGACTCAGTGTTCAGTGAGTGTGAGAGTGACTCAGTGTTCAGTGAGTGTGAGAGTGACTCAGTTTTCAGTGAGTGTGAGATTGACTCAGTGTTCAATGTGTGTGAGAGTGACTCAGTGTTCAGTGTGTGTGAGAGTGACTCAGTATTCAGTGTGAGTGAGAGTGACTCAGTATTCAGTGTGTGTGAGAGTGACTCAGTGTTAAGTGTGTGTGAGAGTGACTCAGTGGTCAGTGAGTGTGAGAGTGACTCAGTGTTCAATGTGTGTGAGAGTGACTTAGTGTTCAGTGTGTGTGAGAGTGACTCAGTGTTCAGTGTGTGAGAGTGACTCAGTGTTCAGTGTGTGTGAGAGTGACTCAGTATTCAGTGTGTGTGAGAATGACTCAGTGTTCAGTGTGTGTGAGAGTGACTCAGTGTTCAGTGTGTGTGAGAGTGACTCAGTGTTCAGTGTGTAAGAGTGACTCTGTGTTCAGTGTGAGAGTGACTCAGTGTTCAGTGTGTGTGAGAGTGACTCGGTGTTCAGTGAGTGTGAGAGTGACTCAGTGTTCAGTGTGTGTGATAGTGTCTCAGTGTTCAGTGTGTGTGAGAGTGACTCAGTGTTCAGTGCGTGTGAGAGTGACTCAGTGTTCAGTGTGTGAGAGAGTGACACAGTGTTCAGTGTGTGTGAGAGTGACGTCGTGTTCAGTGTGTGTGAGTGACTCAGTATTCAGTGTGTGTGAGATTGACACAGTGTTCAGTGTGTATGAGAGTGACTCAGTGTTCTGAGTGTGTGAGAGTGACTCAGTGTTCAGTGTGTGTGAGAGTGACTCAGTGTTCAGTGTGTGTGAGAGTGACTCAGTGTTCAGTGAATGTGAGAGTGACTCAGTGTTCAGTGTGTGTGAGAGTGACTCAGTATTCAGTGTGAAAGTGACTCAATGTTCAGTGAGTGTGAGATTTACTCAGTGTTCAATGTGTGTGAGAGTGACTCAGTTTTCAGTGTGTGTGAGAGTGACTCAGTGTTCAGTGTGTGTGAGAGTGACTCAGTATTCAGTGTGTGTGAGAGTGACTCAGTGTTCAGTGTGTGTGAGAGAGACTCAGTGGTCAGTGAGTGTGAGAGTGACTCAGTGTTCAATGTGTGTGAGAGTGACTCAGTGTTCAGTGTGTGTGAGAGTGACTCAGTATTCAGTGTGTGTGAGAGTGACTCAGTGTTCAGTGTGTGTGAGAGTGACTCAGTGGTCAGTGAGTGTGAGAGTGACTCAGTGTTCAATGTGTGTGAGAGTGACTTAGTGTTCAGTGTGTGTGAGAGTGACTCAGTGTTCAGTGTGTGTGAGAGTGACGCAGTGTTCAGTGAGTGTGAGTGTGACTCAGTGTTCAGTGTGTGTGAGAGTGACTCAGTGTTCAGTGCGTGTGAGAGTGACTCAGTATTCAGTGTGTGTGAGAGTGACTCAGTGTTCAGTGTGTGTGAGAGTGACTCAGTGTTCCGTGTGTGTGAGAGTGACTCATTGTTCTGTGAGTGTGAGAGTGACTCTGTGTCCAGTGTGTGTGAGAGTGACTCAGTGTTCAGTGAGTGTGAGAGTGACTCCGTGTTCAGTGTGTGTGAGAGTGACTCAGTATTCAGTGTGTGTGAGAGTGACTCAGTGTTCAGTGTGAGACTGACTCAGTATTCAGTGAGAGTGACTCTGTGTTCAGTGAGTGTGAGAGTGACTCAGTGTTCAATGAGTGTGAGAGTGACTCAGTGTTCAGTGAGTGTGAGAGTGACTCAGTGTTCAGTGTGTGTGAGAGTGACTCAGTGTTCAGTGTGTGTGAGAGTGACTCAGTGTTCAGTGTGTGAGAGTGACTCAGTGTTCAGTGTGTGAGAGTGACTCAGTGTTCAGTGTGTGTGAGAATGACACAGTGTTCAGTGTGTGTGAGAGTGACTCAGTGTTCAGTGTGTGTGAGATTGACTCAGTGTTCAGTGTGTGAGAGTGACTCTGTGCTCAGTGTGAGAGTGACTCAGTGTTCAGTGTGTGTGAGAGTGACTCGGTGTTCAGTGAGTGTGAGAGTGACTCAGTGCTCAGTGTGTGTGATAGTGTCTCAGTGTTCAGTGTGTGTGAGAGTGACTCAGTGTTCAGTGCGTGTGAGAGTGACTCAGTGTTCAGTGTGTGAGAGAGTGACACAGTGTTCAGTGTATGTGAGAGTGACCTAGTGTTCAGTGTGTGTGAGTGACTCAGTATTCAGTGTGTGTGAGACTGACACAGTGTTCAGTCTGTATGAGAGTGACTCAGTGTTCTGAGTGTGTGAGAGTGACTCAGTGTTCAGTGTGTGTGAGAGTGACTCAGTGTTCAGTGTGTGTGAGAGTGACTCAGTGTTCAGTGAATGTGAGAGTGACACAGTGTTCAGTGTGTGTGAGAGTGACTCAGTATTCAGTGTGAAAGTGACACAGTGTACAGTGAGTGTGAGATTTACTCAGTTTTCAATGTGTGTGAGAGTGACTCAGTGTTCAGTGTGTGTGAGAGTGACTCAGTGTTCAGTGTGTGTGAGAGTGACTCAGTATTCAGTGTGTGTGAGAGTGACTCAGTGTTCAGTGTGTGTGAGAGTGACTCAGTGGTCAGTGAGTGTGAGAGTGACTCAGTGTTCAATGTGTGTGAGAGTGACTTAGTGTTCAGTGTGTGTGAGAGTGACTCAGTATTCAGTGTGTGTGAGAGTGACTCAGTGTTCAGTGTGTGTGAGAGTGACTCAGTGTTCAGTGTGTGTGAGAGTGACTCAGTGTTCAGTGTGTGAGAGTGATTCTGTGTTCAGTGTGAGAGTGACTCATGTTCAGTGTGTGTGAGAGTGACTCGGTGTTCAGTGAGTGTGAGAGTGACTCAGTGTTCAGTGTGTGTTAGAGTGTCTCAGTGTTCAGTGTGTGTGAGAGTGACTCAGTGTTCAGTGTGTGTGAGAGTGACTCAGTGTTCAGTGTGTGTGAGTGACTCAGTATTCAGTGTGTGTGAGAGTGACACAGTGTTCAGTGTGTACAAGAGTGACTCAGTGTTCTGAGTGTGTGAGAGTGACTCAGTGTTCAGTGTGTGTGAGAGTGACTCAGTGTTCAGTGAGTGTGAGAGTGACTCAGTGTTCAGTGAGTGTGAGAGTGACTCAGTGTTCAGTGAGTGTGAGAGTGACTCAGTGTTCAGTGAGTGTGAGATTGACTCAGTGTTCAATGTGTGTGAGAGTGACTCAGTGTTCAGTTTGTGTGAGAGTGACTCAGTGTTCAGTGTGAGTGAGAGTGACTCAGTATTCAGTGTGTGTGAGAGTGACTCAGTGTTAAGTGTGTGTGAGAGTGACTCAGTGGTCAGTGAGTGTGAGAGTGACTCAGTGTTCAATGTGTGTGAGAGTGACTTAGTGTTCAGTGTGTGTGAGAGTGACTCAGTGTTCAGTGAATGTGAGAGTGACTCAGTGTTCAGTGTGTGTGATAGTGTCTCAGTGTTCAGTGTGTGTGAGAGTGACTCAGTGTTCAGTGCGTGTGAGAGTGACTCAGTGTTCAGTGTGTGAGAGAGTGACACAGTGTTCAGTGTATGTGAGAGTGACCTAGTGTTCAGTGTGTGTGAGTGACTCAGTATTCAGTGTGTGTGAGATTGACAGTGTTCAGTCTGTATCAGAGTGACTTAGTGTTCAGTGTGTGTGAGAGTGACTCAGTATTCAGTGTGTGTGAGAGTGACTCAGTGTTCAGTGTGTGTGAGAGTGACTCAGTGTTCAGTGTGTGTGAGAGTGACTCAGTGTTCAGTGTGTGAGAGTGACTCTGTGTTCAGTGTGAGAGTGACTCAGTGTTCAGTGTGTGTGAGAGTGACTCGGTTTTCAGTGAGTGTGAGAGTGACTCAGTGTTCAGTGTGTGTTAGAGTGTCTCAGTGTTCAGTGTGTGTGAGAGTGACTCAGTGTTCAGTGCGTGTGAGAGTGACTCAGTGTTCAGTGTGTGAGAGAGTGACACAGTGTTCAGTGTGTGTGAGAGTGACTCAGTGTTCAGTGTGTGTGAGTGACTCAGTCTTCAGTGTGTGTGAGAGTGACACAGTGTTCAGTGTGTACGAGAGTGACTCAGTGTTCTGAGTGTGTGTGAGTGACTCAGTGTTCAGTGTGTGTGAGAGTGACTCAGTGTTCAGTGAGTGTGAGAGTGACTCAGTGTTCAGTGAGTGTGAGAGTGACTCAGTATTCAGTGTGAGAGTTACTCAGTGTTCAGTGAGTGTGAGATTGACTCAGTGTTCAATGTGTGTGAGAGTGACTCAGTGTTCAGTGTGTGTGAGAGTGACTCAGTGTTCAGTGTGTGTGAGAGTGACTTAGTGTTCAGTGTGTGTGAGAATGACTCAGTATTCAGTGTGTGTGAGAGTGACTCAGTGTTCAGTGTGTGTGAGAGTGACTCAGTGTTCAGTGTGTGTGAGAGTGACTCAGTGTTCAGTGTGTGAGAGTGACTCTGTGTTCAGTGTGAGAGTGACTCAGTGTTCAGTGTGTGTGAGAGTGACTCGGTGTTCAGTGAGTGTGAGAGTGACTCAGTGTTCAGTGTGTGTGAGAGTGTCTCAGTGTTCAGCGTGTTTGAGAGTGACTCAGTGTTCAGTGCGTGTGAGAGTGACTCAGTGTTCAGTGTGTGAGAGAATGATACAGTTTTCAGTGTGTGTGAGAGTGACTCAGTGTTCAGTGTGTGTGAGTGACTCAGTATTCAGTGTGTGTGAGAGTGACACAGTGTTCAGTGTGTACAAGAGTGACTCAGTGTTCTGAGTGTGTGAGAGTGACTCAGTGTTCAGTGTGTGTGAGAGTGACTCAGTGTTCAGTGAGTGTGAGAGTGACTCAGTGTTCAGTGAGTGTGAGAGTGACTCAGTGTTCAGTGTGTATGAGAGTGGCTCAGTGTTCAGTGAGTGTGAGAGTGACACAGTGTTCAGTGTGTGTGAGAGTGACTCAGTATTCAGTGTGAAAGTGACTCAGTGTTCAGTGAGTGTGAGGTTTACTCAGTGTTCAATGTGTGTGTGAGTTACTCAGTGTTCAGTGTGTGTGAGAGTGACTCAGTGTTCAGTGTGTGTGAGAGTGACTCAGTATTCAGTGTGTGTGAGAGTGACTCAGTGTTCAGTGTGTGTGAGAGTGACTCAGTGGTCAGTGAGTGTGAGAGTGACTCAGTGTTCAATGTGTGTGAGAGTGACTTAGTGTTCAGTGTGTGTGAGAGTGACTCAGTATTCAGTGTGTGTGAGAGTGACTCAGTGTTCAGTGTGTGTGAGAGTGACTCAGTGTTCAGTGTGTGTGAGAGTGACTCAGTGTTCAGTGTGTGAGAGTGACTCTGTGTTCAGTGTGAGAGTGACTCAGTGTTCAGTGTGTGTGATAGTGACTCGGTGTTCAGTGAGTTTGAGAGTGACTCACTGTTCAGTGTGTGTTAGAGTGTCTCAGTGTTCAGTGTGTGTGAGAGTGACTCAGTGTTCAGTGCGTGTGAGAGTGACTCAGTGTTCAGTGAGTGAGAGAGTGACACAGTGTTCAGTGTGTGTGAGAGTGACTCAGTGTTCAGTGTTTGTGAGTGACTCAGTCTTCAGTGTGTGTGAGAGTGACACAGTGTTCAGTGTGTACGAGAGTGACTCAGTGTTCTGAGTGTGTGAGAGTGACTCATTGTTCAGTGTGTGTGAGAGTGACTCAGTGTTCAGTGAGTGTGAGAGTGACTCAGTGTTCAGTGAGTGTGAGAGTGACTCAGTATTCAGTGTGAGAGTTACTCAGTGTTCAGTGAGTGTGAGATTGACTCAGTGTTCAGTGTGTGTGAGAGTGACTCAGTGTTCAGTGTGAGTGAGAGTGACTCAGTATTCAGTGTGTGTGAGAGTGACTCAGTGTTCAGTGTGTGTGAGAGTGACTCAGTGGTCAGTGAGTGTGAGAGTGACTCAGTGTTCAATGTGTGTGAGAGTGACTTAGTGTTCAGTGTGTGTGAGAACGACTCAGTATTCAGTGTGTGTGAGAGTGACTCAGTGTTCAGTGTGTGTGAGAGTGACTCAGTGTTCAGTGTGTGTGAGAGTGACTCAGTGTTCAGTGTGTGAGAGTGACTCTGTGTTCAGTGTGAGAGTGACTCAGTGTTCAGTGTGTGTGAGAGTGACTCGGTGTTCAGTGAGTGTGAGAGTGACTCAGTGTTCAGCGTGTGTGAGAGTGACTCAGTGTTCAGTGCGTGTGAGAGTGACTCAGTGTTCAGTGTGTGAGAGAGTGATACAGTTTTCAGTGTGTGTGAGAGTGACTCAGTGTTCAGTGTGTGTGAGTGACTCAGTATTCAGTGTGTGTGAGAGTGACACAGTGTTCAGTGTGTGTGAGAGTGACTCAGTGTTCAGTGAGTGTGAGAGTGACTCAGTGTTCAGTGAGTGTGAGAGTGACACAGTGTTCAGTGTGTATGATAGTGGCTCAGTGTTCAGTGAGTGTGCGAGTGACACAGTGTTCAGTGTGTGAGAGTGACTCAGTGTTCAGTGTGAGAGTGACTCAGTGTTCAGTGTGTGTGAGAGTGACTCGGTGTTCAGTGAGTGTGAGAGTGACTCAGTGTTCAGTGTGTGTGAGAGTGACTCGGTTTTCAGTGAGTGTGAGAGTGACTCAGTGTTCAGTGTATATGAGAGTGACTCTGTGTTCTGAGTGTGTGAGAGTGACTCAGTGTGTGTGAGAGTGAATCAGTGTTCAGTTTGTGTGAGAGTGACTCAGTGTTCACTGTGTGTGAGAGTGACTCAGTGTTCAGTGTGTGTGAGAGTGACTCAGTGTTCAGTGAGTGTGAGAGTGACTCAGTATTTAGTGTGTGTGAGAGTGACTCAGTGTTCAGTGTGTGTAAGAGTGACTCAGTGATCAGTGTGTGTGAGAGTGACTCAGTGTTCAGTGTGTGAGAGTGACTCTGTGTTCAGTGTGAGAGTGACTCAGTGTTCAGTGTGTGTGAGAGTGACTCGGTTTTCAGTGAGATTGAGAGTGACTCAGTGTTCAGTGTGTGTTAGAGTGTCTCAGTGTTCAGTGTGTGTGAGAGTGACTCAGTGTTCAGTGCGTGTGAGAGTGACTCAGTGTTCAGTGTGTGAGAGAGTGACACAGTGTTCAGTGTGTGTGAGAGTGACTCAGTGTTCAGTGTGTGTGAGTGACTCAGTGTTCAGTCTGTGTGAGTGACTCAGTATTCAGTGTGTGTGAGAGTGACACAGTGTTCAGTGTGTACGAGAGTGACTCAGTGTTCTGAGTGTGTGAGAGTGACTCAGTGTTCAGTGAGTGTGAGAGTGACACAGTGTTCAGTGTGTGAGAGTGACTCAGTGTTCAGTGTGAGAGTGACTCAGTGTTCAGTGTGTGTTAGAGTGTGTCAGTGTTCAGTGTGTGTGAGAGTGACTCAGTGTTCAGTGCGTGTGAGAGTGACTCAGTGTTCAGTGTGTGAGAGAGTGACACAGTGTTCAGTGTGTGTGAGAGTGACACAGTGTTCAGTGTGTGAGAGAGTGACTCAGTGTTCAGTGTGTGAGAGAGTGACTCAGTGTTCTGAGTGTGTGAGAGTGACTCAGTGTTCAGTGAGTGTGAGAGTGACTCAGTGTTCAGTGTGTGAGTGACTCAGTCTTCAGTGTGTGTGAGAGTGACACAGTGTTCAGTGTGTACGAGAGTGAATCAGTGTTCTGAGTGTGTGAGAGTGACTCAGTGTTCAGTGTGTGTGAGAGTGACTCAGTGTTCAGTGAGTGTGAGAGTGACTCAGTGTTCAGTGAGTGTGAGAGTGACTCAGTATTCAGTGTGAGAGTTACTCAGTGTTCAGTGAGTGTGAGATTGACTCAGTGTTCAATGTGTGTGAGAGTGACTCAGTGTTCAGTGTGTGTGAGAGTGACTCAGTGTTCAGTGTGTGTGAGAGTGACTTAGTGTTCAGTGTGTGTGAGAATGACTCAGTATTCAGTGTGTGTGAGAGTGACTCAGTGTTCAGTGTGTGTGAGAGTGACTCAGTGTTCAGTGTGTGTGAGAGTGACTCAGTGTTCAGTGTGTGAGAGTGACTCTGTGTTCAGTGTGAGAGTGACTCAGTGTTCAGTGTGTGTGAGAGTGACTCGGTGTTCAGTGAGTGTGAGAGTGACTCAGTGTTCAGTGTGTGTGAGAGTGTCTCAGTGTTCAGCGTGTTTGAGAGTGACTCAGTGTTCAGTGCGTGTGAGAGTGACTCAGTGTTCAGTGTGTGAGAGAATGATACAGTTTTCAGTGTGTGTGAGAGTGACTCAGTGTTCAGTGTGTGTGAGTGACTCAGTATTCAGTGTGTGTGAGAGTGACACAGTGTTCAGTGTGTACAAGAGTGACTCAGTGTTCTGAGTGTGTGAGAGTGACTCAGTGTTCAGTGTGTGTGAGAGTGACTCAGTGTTCAGTGAGTGTGAGAGTGACTCAGTGTTCAGTGAGTGTGAGAGTGACTCAGTGTTCAGTGTGTATGAGAGTGGCTCAGTGTTCAGTGAGTGTGAGAGTGACACAGTGTTCAGTGTGTGTGAGAGTGACTCAGTATTCAGTGTGAAAGTGACTCAGTGTTCAGTGAGTGTGAGGTTTACTCAGTGTTCAATGTGTGTGTGAGTTACTCAGTGTTCAGTGTGTGTGAGAGTGACTCAGTGTTCAGTGTGTGTGAGAGTGACTCAGTATTCAGTGTGTGTGAGAGTGACTCAGTGTTCAGTGTGTGTGAGAGTGACTCAGTGGTCAGTGAGTGTGAGAGTGACTCAGTGTTCAATGTGTGTGAGAGTGACTTAGTGTTCAGTGTGTGTGAGAGTGACTCAGTATTCAGTGTGTGTGAGAGTGACTCAGTGTTCAGTGTGTGTGAGAGTGACTCAGTGTTCAGTGTGTGTGAGAGTGACTCAGTGTTCAGTGTGTGAGAGTGACTCTGTGTTCAGTGTGAGAGTGACTCAGTGTTCAGTGTGTGTGATAGTGACTCGGTGTTCAGTGAGTGTGAGAGTGACTCACTGTTCAGTGTGTGTTAGAGTGTCTCAGTGTTCAGTGTGTGTGAGAGTGACTCAGTGTTCAGTGCGTGTGAGAGTGACTCAGTGTTCAGTGAGTGAGAGAGTGACACAGTGTTCAGTGTGTGTGAGAGTGACTCAGTGTTCAGTGCGTGTGAGAGTGACTCAGTGTTCAGTGAGTGAGAGAGTGACTCAGTGTTCAGTGCGTGTGAGAGTGACTCAGTGTTCAGTGAGTGAGAGAGTGACACAGTGTTCAGTGTGTGTGAGAGTGACTCAGTGTTCAGTGTTTGTGAGTGACTCAGTCTTCAGTGTGTGTGAGAGTGACACAGTGTTCAGTGTGTACGAGAGTGACTCAGTGTTCTGAGTGTGTGAGAGTGACTCATTGTTCAGTGTGTGTGAGAGTGACTCAGTGTTCAGTGAGTGTGAGAGTGACTCAGTGTTCAGTGAGTGTGAGAGTGACTCAGTATTCAGTGTGAGAGTTACTCAGTGTTCAGTGAGTGTGAGATTGACTCAGTGTTCAGTGTGTGTGAGAGTGACTCAGTGTTCAGTGTGAGTGAGAGTGACTCAGTATTCAGTGTGTGTGAGAGTGACTCAGTGTTCAGTGTGTGTGAGAGTGACTCAGTGGTCAGTGAGTGTGAGAGTGACTCAGTGTTCAATGTGTGTGAGAGTGACTTAGTGTTCAGTGTGTGTGAGAACGACTCAGTATTCAGTGTGTGTGAGAGTGACTCAGTGTTCAGTGTGTGTGAGAGTGACTCAGTGTTCAGTGTGTGTGAGAGTGACTCAGTGTTCAGTGTGTGAGAGTGACTCTGTGTTCAGTGTGAGAGTGACTCAGTGTTCAGTGTGTGTGAGAGTGACTCGGTGTTCAGTGAGTGTGAGAGTGACTCAGTGTTCAGCGTGTGTGAGAGTGACTCAGTGTTCAGTGCGTGTGAGAGTGACTCAGTGTTCAGTGTGTGAGAGAGTGATACAGTTTTCAGTGTGTGTGAGAGTGACTCAGTGTTCAGTGTGTGTGAGTGACTCAGTATTCAGTGTGTGTGAGAGTGACACAGTGTTCAGTGTGTGTGAGAGTGACTCAGTGTTCAGTGAGTGTGAGAGTGACTCAGTGTTCAGTGAGTGTGAGAGTGACACAGTGTTCAGTGTGTATGATAGTGGCTCAGTGTTCAGTGAGTGTGCGAGTGACACAGTGTTCAGTGTGTGAGAGTGACTCAGTGTTCAGTGTGAGAGTGACTCAGTGTTCAGTGTGTGTGAGAGTGACTCGGTGTTCAGTGAGTGTGAGAGTGACTCAGTGTTCAGTGTGTGTGAGAGTGACTCGGTTTTCAGTGAGTGTGAGAGTGACTCAGTGTTCAGTGTATATGAGAGTGACTCTGTGTTCTGAGTGTGTGAGAGTGACTCAGTGTGTGTGAGAGTGAATCAGTGTTCAGTTTGTGTGAGAGTGACTCAGTGTTCACTGTGTGTGAGAGTGACTCAGTGTTCAGTGTGTGTGAGAGTGACTCAGTGTTCAGTGAGTGTGAGAGTGACTCAGTATTTAGTGTGTGTGAGAGTGACTCAGTGTTCAGTGTGTGTAAGAGTGACTCAGTGATCAGTGTGTGTGAGAGTGACTCAGTGTTCAGTGTGTGAGAGTGACTCTGTGTTCAGTGTGAGAGTGACTCAGTGTTCAGTGTGTGTGAGAGTGACTCGGTTTCCAGTGAGTTTGAGAGTGACTCAGTGTTCAGTGTGTGTTAGAGTGTCTCAGTGTTCAGTGTGTGTGAGAGTGACTCAGTGTTCAGTGCGTGTGAGAGTGACCCAGTGTTCAGTGTGTGAGAGAGTGACACAGTGTTCAGTGTGTGTGAGAGTGACTCAGTGTTCAGTGTGTGTGAGTGACTCAGTGTTCAGTCTGTGTGAGTGACTCAGTATTCAGTGTGTGTGAGAGTGACACAGTGTTCAGTGTGTACGAGAGTGACTCAGTGTTCTGAGTGTGTGAGAGTGACTCAGTGTTCAGTGAGTGTGAGAGTGACACAGTGTTCAGTGTGTGAGAGTGACTCAGTGTTCAGTGTGAGAGTGACTCAGTGTTCAGTGTGTGTGAGAGTGACTCGGTGTTCAGTGAGTGTGAGAGTGACTCAGTGTTCAGTGTGTGTGAGAGTGACTCAGTTTTCAGTGAGTGTGAGAGTGACTCAGTGTTCAGTGTGTATGAGAGTGACTCTGTGTTCTGAGTGTGTGAGAGTGACTCAGTGTGTGTGAGAGTGAATCAGTGTTCAGTTTGTGTGAGAGTGACTCAGTGTTCACTGTGTGTGAGAGTGACTCAGTGTTCAGTGTGTGTGAGAGTGACTCAGTGTTCAGTGAGTGTGAGAGTGACTCAGTATTTAGTGTGTGTGAGAGTGACTCAGTGTTCAGTGTGTGTGAGAGTGACTCAGTGTTCAGTGTGTGTGAGAGTGACTCAGTGTTCAGTGTGTGAGAGTGACTCTGTGTTCAGTGTGAGAGTGACTCAGTGTTCAGTGTGTGTGAGAGTGACTCGGTTTTCAGTGAGTGTGAGAGTGACTCAGTGTTCAGTGTGTGTTAGAGTGTGTCAGTGTTCAGTGTGTGTGAGAGTGACTCAGTGTTCAGTGCGTGTGAGAGTGACTCAGTGTTCAGTGTGTGAGAGAGTGACACAGTGTTCAGTGTGTGTGAGAGTGACACAGTGTTCAGTGTGTACGAGAGTGACTCAGTGTTCAGTGTGTGTGAGAGTGACTCAGTGGTCAGTGAGTGTGAGGTTTACTCAGTGTTCAATGTGTGTGTGAGTTACTCAGTGTTCAGTGTGTGTGAGAGTGACTCAGTGTTCAGTGTGTGTGAGAGTGACTCAGTATTCAGTGTGTGTGAGAGTGACTCAGTGTTCAGTGTGTGTGAGAGTGACTCAGTGGTCAGTGAGTGTGAGAGTGACTCAGTGTTCAATGTGTGTGAGAGTGACTTAGTGTTCAGTGTGTGTGAGAGTGACTCAGTATTCAGTGTGTGTGAGAGTGACTCAGTGTTCAGTGTGTGTGAGAGTGACTCAGTGTTCAGTGTGTGTGAGAGTGACTCAGTGTTCAGTGTGTGAGAGTGACTCTGTGTTCAGTGTGAGAGTGACTCAGTGTTCAGTGTGTGTGATAGTGACTCGGTGTTCAGTGAGTGTGAGAGTGACTCACTGTTCAGTGTGTGTTAGAGTGTCTCAGTGTTCAGTGTGTGTGAGAGTGACTCAGTGTTCAGTGCGTGTGAGAGTGACTCAGTGTTCAGTGAGTGAGAGAGTGACACAGTGTTCAGTGTGTGTGAGAGTGACTCAGTGTTCAGTGTTTGTGAGTGACTCAGTCTTCAGTGTGTGTGAGAGTGACAGTGTTCAGTGTGTACGAGAGTGACTCAGTGTTCTGAGTGTGTGAGAGTGACTCATTGTTCAGTGTGTGTGAGAGTGACTCAGTGTTCAGTGAGTGTGAGAGTGACTCAGTGTTCAGTGAGTGTGAGAGTGACTCAGTATTCAGTGTGAGAGTTACTCAGTGTTCAGTGAGTGTGAGATTGACTCAGTGTTCAGTGTGTGTGAGAGTGACTCAGTGTTCAGTGTGAGTGAGAGTGACTCAGTATTCAGTGTGTGTGAGAGTGACTCAGTGTTCAGTGTGTGTGAGAGTGACTCAGTGGTCAGTGAGTGTGAGAGTGACTCAGTGTTCAATGTGTGTGAGAGTGACTTAGTGTTCAGTGTGTGTGAGAACGACTCAGTATTCAGTGTGTGTGAGAGTGACTCAGTGTTCAGTGTGTGTGAGAGTGACTCAGTGTTCAGTGTGTGTGAGAGTGACTCAGTGTTCAGTGTGTGAGAGTGACTCTGTGTTCAGTGTGAGAGTGACTCAGTGTTCAGTGTGTGTGAGAGTGACTCGGTGTTCAGTGAGTGTGAGAGTGACTCAGTGTTCAGCGTGTGTGAGAGTGACTCAGTGTTCAGTGCGTGTGAGAGTGACTCAGTGTTCAGTGTGTGAGAGAGTGATACAGTTTTCAGTGTGTGTGAGAGTGACTCAGTGTTCAGTGTGTGTGAGTGACTCAGTATTCAGTGTGTGTGAGAGTGACACAGTGTTCAGTGTGTGTGAGAGTGACTCAGTGTTCAGTGAGTGTGAGAGTGACTCAGTGTTCAGTGAGTGTGAGAGTGACACAGTGTTCAGTGTGTATGATAGTGGCTCAGTGTTCAGTGAGTGTGCGAGTGACACAGTGTTCAGTGTGTGAGAGTGACTCAGTGTTCAGTGTGAGAGTGACTCAGTGTTCAGTGTGTGTGAGAGTGACTCGGTGTTCAGTGAGTGTGAGAGTGACTCAGTGTTCAGTGTGTGTGAGAGTGACTCGGTTTTCAGTGAGTGTGAGAGTGACTCAGTGTTCAGTGTATATGAGAGTGACTCTGTGTTCTGAGTGTGTGAGAGTGACTCAGTGTGTGTGAGAGTGAATCAGTGTTCAGTTTGTGTGAGAGTGACTCAGTGTTCACTGTGTGTGAGAGTGACTCAGTGTTCAGTGTGTGTGAGAGTGACTCAGTGTTCAGTGAGTGTGAGAGTGACTCAGTATTTAGTGTGTGTGAGAGTGACTCAGTGTTCAGTGTGTGTAAGAGTGACTCAGTGATCAGTGTGTGTGAGAGTGACTCAGTGTTCAGTGTGTGAGAGTGACTCTGTGTTCAGTGTGAGAGTGACTCAGTGTTCAGTGTGTGTGAGAGTGACTCGGTTTTCAGTGAGATTGAGAGTGACTCAGTGTTCAGTGTGTGTTAGAGTGTCTCAGTGTTCAGTGTGTGTGAGAGTGACTCAGTGTTCAGTGCGTGTGAGAGTGACTCAGTGTTCAGTGTGTGAGAGAGTGACACAGTGTTCAGTGTGTGTGAGAGTGACTCAGTGTTCAGTGTGTGTGAGTGACTCAGTGTTCAGTCTGTGTGAGTGACTCAGTATTCAGTGTGTGTGAGAGTGACACAGTGTTCAGTGTGTACGAGAGTGACTCAGTGTTCTGAGTGTGTGAGAGTGACTCAGTGTTCAGTGAGTGTGAGAGTGACACAGTGTTCAGTGTGTGAGAGTGACTCAGTGTTCAGTGTGAGAGTGACTCAGTGTTCAGTGTGTGTTAGAGTGTGTCAGTGTTCAGTGTGTGTGAGAGTGACTCAGTGTTCAGTGCGTGTGAGAGTGACTCAGTGTTCAGTGTGTGAGAGAGTGACACAGTGTTCAGTGTGTGTGAGAGTGACACAGTGTTCAGTGTGTGAGAGAGTGACTCAGTGTTCAGTGTGTGAGAGAGTGACTCAGTGTTCTGAGTGTGTGAGAGTGACTCAGTGTTCAGTGAGTGTGAGAGTGACTCAGTGTTCAGTGTGTGAGTGACTCAGTCTTCAGTGTGTGTGAGAGTGACACAGTGTTCAGTGTGTACGAGAGTGAATCAGTGTTCTGAGTGTGTGAGAGTGACTCAGTGTTCAGTGTGTGTGAGAGTGACTCAGTGTTCAGTGAGTGTGAGAGTGACTCAGTGTTCAGTGAGTGTGAGAGTGACTCAGTATTCAGTGTGAGAGTTACTCAGTGTTCAGTGAGTGTGAGATTGACTCAGTGTTCAATGTGTGTGAGAGTGACTCAGTGTTCAGTGTGTGTGAGAGTGACTCAGTGTTCAGTGTGTGTGAGAGTGACTTAGTGTTCAGTGTGTGTGAGAATGACTCAGTATTCAGTGTGTGTGAGAGTGACTCAGTGTTCAGTGTGTGTGAGAGTGACTCAGTGTTCAGTGTGTGTGAGAGTGACTCAGTGTTCAGTGTGTGAGAGTGACTCTGTGTTCAGTGTGAGAGTGACTCAGTGTTCAGTGTGTGTGAGAGTGACTCGGTGTTCAGTGAGTGTGAGAGTGACTCAGTGTTCAGTGTGTGTGAGAGTGTCTCAGTGTTCAGCGTGTTTGAGAGTGACTCAGTGTTCAGTGCGTGTGAGAGTGACTCAGTGTTCAGTGTGTGAGAGAATGATACAGTTTTCAGTGTGTGTGAGAGTGACTCAGTGTTCAGTGTGTGTGAGTGACTCAGTATTCAGTGTGTGTGAGAGTGACACAGTGTTCAGTGTGTACAAGAGTGACTCAGTGTTCTGAGTGTGTGAGAGTGACTCAGTGTTCAGTGTGTGTGAGAGTGACTCAGTGTTCAGTGAGTGTGAGAGTGACTCAGTGTTCAGTGAGTGTGAGAGTGACTCAGTGTTCAGTGTGTATGAGAGTGGCTCAGTGTTCAGTGAGTGTGAGAGTGACACAGTGTTCAGTGTGTGTGAGAGTGACTCAGTATTCAGTGTGAAAGTGACTCAGTGTTCAGTGAGTGTGAGGTTTACTCAGTGTTCAATGTGTGTGTGAGTTACTCAGTGTTCAGTGTGTGTGAGAGTGACTCAGTGTTCAGTGTGTGTGAGAGTGACTCAGTATTCAGTGTGTGTGAGAGTGACTCAGTGTTCAGTGTGTGTGAGAGTGACTCAGTGGTCAGTGAGTGTGAGAGTGACTCAGTGTTCAATGTGTGTGAGAGTGACTTAGTGTTCAGTGTGTGTGAGAGTGACTCAGTATTCAGTGTGTGTGAGAGTGACTCAGTGTTCAGTGTGTGTGAGAGTGACTCAGTGTTCAGTGTGTGTGAGAGTGACTCAGTGTTCAGTGTGTGAGAGTGACTCTGTGTTCAGTGTGAGAGTGACTCAGTGTTCAGTGTGTGTGATAGTGACTCGGTGTTCAGTGAGTGTGAGAGTGACTCACTGTTCAGTGTGTGTTAGAGTGTCTCAGTGTTCAGTGTGTGTGAGAGTGACTCAGTGTTCAGTGCGTGTGAGAGTGACTCAGTGTTCAGTGAGTGAGAGAGTGACACAGTGTTCAGTGTGTGTGAGAGTGACTCAGTGTTCAGTGCGTGTGAGAGTGACTCAGTGTTCAGTGAGTGAGAGAGTGACTCAGTGTTCAGTGCGTGTGAGAGTGACTCAGTGTTCAGTGAGTGAGAGAGTGACACAGTGTTCAGTGTGTGTGAGAGTGACTCAGTGTTCAGTGTTTGTGAGTGACTCAGTCTTCAGTGTGTGTGAGAGTGACACAGTGTTCAGTGTGTACGAGAGTGACTCAGTGTTCTGAGTGTGTGAGAGTGACTCATTGTTCAGTGTGTGTGAGAGTGACTCAGTGTTCAGTGAGTGTGAGAGTGACTCAGTGTTCAGTGAGTGTGAGAGTGACTCAGTATTCAGTGTGAGAGTTACTCAGTGTTCAGTGAGTGTGAGATTGACTCAGTGTTCAGTGTGTGTGAGAGTGACTCAGTGTTCAGTGTGAGTGAGAGTGACTCAGTATTCAGTGTGTGTGAGAGTGACTCAGTGTTCAGTGTGTGTGAGAGTGACTCAGTGGTCAGTGAGTGTGAGAGTGACTCAGTGTTCAATGTGTGTGAGAGTGACTTAGTGTTCAGTGTGTGTGAGAACGACTCAGTATTCAGTGTGTGTGAGAGTGACTCAGTGTTCAGTGTGTGTGAGAGTGACTCAGTGTTCAGTGTGTGTGAGAGTGACTCAGTGTTCAGTGTGTGAGAGTGACTCTGTGTTCAGTGTGAGAGTGACTCAGTGTTCAGTGTGTGTGAGAGTGACTCGGTGTTCAGTGAGTGTGAGAGTGACTCAGTGTTCAGCGTGTGTGAGAGTGACTCAGTGTTCAGTGCGTGTGAGAGTGACTCAGTGTTCAGTGTGTGAGAGAGTGATACAGTTTTCAGTGTGTGTGAGAGTGACTCAGTGTTCAGTGTGTGTGAGTGACTCAGTATTCAGTGTGTGTGAGAGTGACACAGTGTTCAGTGTGTGTGAGAGTGACTCAGTGTTCAGTGAGTGTGAGAGTGACTCAGTGTTCAGTGAGTGTGAGAGTGACACAGTGTTCAGTGTGTATGATAGTGGCTCAGTGTTCAGTGAGTGTGCGAGTGACACAGTGTTCAGTGTGTGAGAGTGACTCAGTGTTCAGTGTGAGAGTGACTCAGTGTTCAGTGTGTGTGAGAGTGACTCGGTGTTCAGTGAGTGTGAGAGTGACTCAGTGTTCAGTGTGTGTGAGAGTGACTCGGTTTTCAGTGAGTGTGAGAGTGACTCAGTGTTCAGTGTATATGAGAGTGACTCTGTGTTCTGAGTGTGTGAGAGTGACTCAGTGTGTGTGAGAGTGAATCAGTGTTCAGTTTGTGTGAGAGTGACTCAGTGTTCACTGTGTGTGAGAGTGACTCAGTGTTCAGTGTGTGTGAGAGTGACTCAGTGTTCAGTGAGTGTGAGAGTGACTCAGTATTTAGTGTGTGTGAGAGTGACTCAGTGTTCAGTGTGTGTAAGAGTGACTCAGTGATCAGTGTGTGTGAGAGTGACTCAGTGTTCAGTGTGTGAGAGTGACTCTGTGTTCAGTGTGAGAGTGACTCAGTGTTCAGTGTGTGTGAGAGTGACTCGGTTTCCAGTGAGTTTGAGAGTGACTCAGTGTTCAGTGTGTGTTAGAGTGTCTCAGTGTTCAGTGTGTGTGAGAGTGACTCAGTGTTCAGTGCGTGTGAGAGTGACCCAGTGTTCAGTGTGTGAGAGAGTGACACAGTGTTCAGTGTGTGTGAGAGTGACTCAGTGTTCAGTGTGTGTGAGTGACTCAGTGTTCAGTCTGTGTGAGTGACTCAGTATTCAGTGTGTGTGAGAGTGACACAGTGTTCAGTGTGTACGAGAGTGACTCAGTGTTCTGAGTGTGTGAGAGTGACTCAGTGTTCAGTGAGTGTGAGAGTGACACAGTGTTCAGTGTGTGAGAGTGACTCAGTGTTCAGTGTGAGAGTGACTCAGTGTTCAGTGTGTGTGAGAGTGACTCGGTGTTCAGTGAGTGTGAGAGTGACTCAGTGTTCAGTGTGTGTGAGAGTGACTCGGTTTTCAGTGAGTGTGAGAGTGACTCAGTGTTCAGTGTGTATGAGAGTGACTCTGTGTTCTGAGTGTGTGAGAGTGACTCAGTGTGTGTGAGAGTGAATCAGTGTTCAGTTTGTGTGAGAGTGACTCAGTGTTCACTGTGTGTGAGAGTGACTCAGTGTTCAGTGTGTGTGAGAGTGACTCAGTGTTCAGTGAGTGTGAGAGTGACTCAGTATTTAGTGTGTGTGAGAGTGACTCAGTGTTCAGTGTGTGTGAGAGTGACTCAGTGTTCAGTGTGTGTGAGAGTGACTCAGTGTTCAGTGTGTGAGAGTGACTCTGTGTTCAGTGTGAGAGTGACTCAGTGTTCAGTGTGTGTGAGAGTGACTCGGTTTTCAGTGAGTGTGAGAGTGACTCAGTGTTCAGTGTGTGTTAGAGTGTGTCAGTGTTCAGTGTGTGTGAGAGTGACTCAGTGTTCAGTGCGTGTGAGAGTGACTCAGTGTTCAGTGTGTGAGAGAGTGACACAGTGTTCAGTGTGTGTGAGAGTGACACAGTGTTCAGTGTGTACGAGAGTGACTCAGTGTTCTGAGTGTGTGAGAGTGACTCAGTGTTCAGTGAGTGTGAGAGTGACTCAGTGTTCAGTGTGTGAGTGACTCAGTGTTCAGTGTGTATGAGAGTGGCTCAGTGTTCAGTGAGTGGGAGAGTGACACAGTTTTCAGTGTGTGTGAGAGTGACTCAGTATTCAGTGTGAAAGTGACTCAGTGTTCTGAGTGTGTGAGAGTGACTCAGTGTTCAGTGTGTGTGAGAGTGACTCAGTGTTCAGTGTGTGTGAGAGTGACTCAGTGTTCAGTGAATGTGAGAGTGACTCAGTGTTCAGTGTGTGTGAGAGTGACACAGTATTCAGTGTGAAAGTGACTCAGTGTTCAGTGAGTGTGAGATTTACTCAGTGTTCAATGTGTGTGAGAGTGACTCAGTGTTCAGTGTGTGTGAGAGTGACTCAGTGTTCAGTGTGTGTGAGAGTGACTCAGTATTCAGTGTGTGTGAGAGTGACTCAGTGTTCAGTGTGTGTGAGAGTGACTCAGTGGTCAGTGAGTGTGAGAGTGACTCAGTGTTCAATGTGTGTGAGAGTGACTTAGTGTTCAGTGTGTGTGAGAGTGACTCAGTATTCAGTGTGTGCGAGAGTGACTCAGTGTTCAGTGTGTGTGAGGGTGACTCAGTGTTCAGTGTGTGTGAGAGTGACTCAGTGTTCAGTGTGTGAGAGTGACTCTGTGTTCAGTGTGAGAGTGACTCAGTGTTCAGTGTGTGTGAGAGTGACTCGGTTTTCAGTGAGTGTGAGAGTGACTCAGTGTTCAGTGTGTGTTAGAGTGTCTCAGTGTTCAGTGTGTGTGAGAGTGACTCAGTGTTCAGTGCGTGTGAGAGTGACTCAGTATTCAGTGTGTGTGAGAGTGACTCGGTTTTCAGTGAGTGTGAGAGTGACTCAGTGTTCAGTGTGTATGAGAGTGACTCTGTGTTCTGAGTGTGTGAGAGTGACTCAGTGTGTGTGAGAGTGAATCAGTGTTCAGTTTGTGTGAGAGTGACTCAGTGTTCACTGTGTGTGAGAGTGACTCAGTGTTCAGTGTGTGTGAGAGTGACTCAGTGTTCAGTGAGTGTGAGAGTGACTCAGTATTTAGTGTGTGTGAGAGTGACTCAGTGTTCAGTGTGTGTGAGAGTGACTCAGTGTTCAGTGTGTGTGAGAGTGACTCAGTGTTCAGTGTGTGAGAGTGACTCTGTGTTCAGTGTGAGAGTGACTCAGTGTTCAGTGTGTGTGAGAGTGACTCGGTTTTCAGTGAGTGTGAGAGTGACTCAGTGTTCAGTGTGTGTTAGAGTGTGTCAGTGTTCAGTGTGTGTGAGAGTGACTCAGTGTTCAGTGCGTGTGAGAGTGACTCAGTGTTCAGTGTGTGAGAGAGTGACACAGTGTTCAGTGTGTGTGAGAGTGACACAGTGTTCAGTGTGTACGAGAGTGACTCAGTGTTCTGAGTGTGTGAGAGTGACTCAGTGTTCAGTGAGTGTGAGAGTGACTCAGTGTTCAGTGTGTGAGTGACTCAGTGTTCAGTGTGTATGAGAGTGGCTCAGTGTTCAGTGAGTGGGAGAGTGACACAGTTTTCAGTGTGTGTGAGAGTGACTCAGTATTCAGTGTGAAAGTGACTCAGTGTTCTGAGTGTGTGAGAGTGACTCAGTGTTCAGTGTGTGTGAGAGTGACTCAGTGTTCAGTGTGTGTGAGAGTGACTCAGTGTTCAGTGAATGTGAGAGTGACTCAGTGTTCAGTGTGTGTGAGAGTGACACAGTATTCAGTGTGAAAGTGACTCAGTGTTCAGTGAGTGTGAGATTTACTCAGTGTTCAATGTGTGTGAGAGTGACTCAGTGTTCAGTGTGTGTGAGAGTGACTCAGTGTTCAGTGTGTGTGAGAGTGACTCAGTATTCAGTGTGTGTGAGAGTGACTCAGTGTTCAGTGTGTGTGAGAGTGACTCAGTGGTCAGTGAGTGTGAGAGTGACTCAGTGTTCAATGTGTGTGAGAGTGACTTAGTGTTCAGTGTGTGTGAGAGTGACTCAGTATTCAGTGTGTGCGAGAGTGACTCAGTGTTCAGTGTGTGTGAGGGTGACTCAGTGTTCAGTGTGTGTGAGAGTGACTCAGTGTTCAGTGTGTGAGAGTGACTCTGTGTTCAGTGTGAGAGTGACTCAGTGTTCAGTGTGTGTGAGAGTGACTCGGTTTTCAGTGAGTGTGAGAGTGACTCAGTGTTCAGTGTGTGTTAGAGTGTCTCAGTGTTCAGTGTGTGTGAGAGTGACTCAGTGTTCAGTGCGTGTGAGAGTGACTCAGTATTCAGTGTGTGTGAGAGTGACTCAGTGTTCAGTGTGTGTGAGAGTGACTCAGTGTTCAGTGTGTGTGAGAGTGACTCAGTGTTCAGTGTGTGAGAGTGACTCTGTGTTCAGTGTGAGAGTGACTCAGTGTTCAGTGTGTGAGAGTGACTCTGTGTTCAGTGTGAGAGTGACTCAGTGTTCAGTGTGTGTGAGAGTGACTCGGTTTTCAGTGAGTGTGAGAGTGACTCAGTGTTCAGTGTGTGTTAGAGTGACTCAGTATTCAATGTGTGTGAGAGTGACTTAGTGTTCAGTGTGTGTGAGAGTGGCTCAGTATTCAGTGTGTGTGAGAGTGACTCAGTGTTCAGTGTGTGTGAGAGTGACTCAGTGTTCAGTGTGTGTGAGTGTGACTCAGTGTTCAGTGTGTGAGAGTGACTCTGTGTTCAGTGTGAGAGTGACTCAGTGTTCAGTGTGTGTGAGAGTGACTCGGTTTTCAGTGAGTGTGAGAGTGACTCAGTGTTCAGTGTGTGTTAGAGTGTCTCAGTGTTCAGTGTGTGTGAGAGTGACTCAGTGTTCAGTGCGTGTGAGAGTGACTCAGTGTTCAGTGTGTGAGAGAGTGACACAGTGTTCAGTGTGTGTGAGAGTGACTCAGTGTTCAGTGTGTGTGAGTGACTCAGTCTTCAGTGTGTGTGAGAGTGACACAGTGTTCAGTGTGTACGAGAGTGACTCAGTGTTCTGAGTGTGTGAGAGTGACTCAGTGTTCAGTGTGTGTGAGAGTGACTCAGTGTTCAGTGAGTGTGAGAGTGACTCAGTGTTCAGTGAGTGTGAGAGTGACTCAGTATTCAGTGTGAGAGTTACTCAGTGTTCAGTGAGTGTGAGATTGACTCAGTGTTCAATGTGTGTGAGAGTGACTCAGTGTGCAGTGTGTGTGAGAGTGACTCAGTGTTCAGTGTGAGTGAGAGTGACTCAGTATTCAGTGTGTGTGAGAGTGACTCAGTGTTCAGTGTGTGTGAGAATGACTCAGTGGTCAGTGAGTGTGAGGGTGACTCAGTGTTCAATGTGTGTGAGAGTGACTTAGTTTTCAGTGTGTGTGAGAATGACTCAGTATTCAGTGTGTGTGAGAGTGACTCAGTGTTCAGTGTGTGTGAGAGTGACTCAGTGTTCAGTGTGTGTGAGAGTGACTCAGTGTTCAGTGTGTGAGAGTGACTCTGTGTTCAGTGTGAGAGTGACTCAGTGTTCAGTGTGTGTGAGAGTGACTCGGTGTTCAGTGAGTGTGAGAGTGACTCAGTGTTCAGTGTGTGTGAGAGTGTCTCAGTGTTCAGCGTGTGTGAGAGTGACTCAGTGTTCAGTGCGTGTGAGAGTGACTCAGTGTTCAGTGTGTGAGAGAGTGATACAGTTTTCAGTGTGTGTGAGAGTGACTCAGTGTTCAGTGTGTGTGAGTGACTCAGTATTCAGTGTGTATGAGAGTGGCTCAGTGTTCAGTGAGTGTGAGAGTGACACAGTTTTCAGTGTGTGTGAGAGTGACTCAGTATTCAGTGTGAAAGTGACTCAGTGTTCTGAGTGTGTGAGAGTGACTCAGTGTTCAGTGTGTGTGAGAGTGACTCAGTGTTCAGTGTGTGTGAGAGTGACTCAGTGTTCAGTGAATGTGAGAGTGACTCAGTGTTCAGTGTGTGTGAGAGTGACAGTATTCAGTGTGAAAGTGACTCAGTGTTCAGTGAGTGTGAGATTTACTCAGTGTTCAATGTGTGTGAGAGTGACTCAGTGTTCAGTGTGTGTGAGAGTGACTCAGTGTTCAGTGTGTGTGAGAGTGACTCAGTATTCAGTGTGTGTGAGAGTGACTCAGTGTTCAGTGTGTGTGAGAGTGACTCAGTGGTCAGTGAGTGTGAGAGTGACTCAGTGTTCAATGTGTGTGAGAGTGACTTAGTGTTCAGTGTGTGTGAGAGTGACTCAGTGTTCAGTGTGTGAGAGTGACTCTGTGTTCAGTGTGAGAGTGACTCAGTGTTCAGTGTGTGTGAGAGTGACTCGGTTTTCAGTGAGTGTGAGAGTGACTCAGTGTTCAGTGTGTGTTAGAGTGTCTCAGTGTTCAGTGTGTGTGAGAGTGACTCAGTGTTCAGTGCGTGTGAGAGGGACTCAGTGTTCAGTGTGTGAGAGAGTGACACAGTGTTCAGTGTGTGTGAGAGTGACTCAGTTTTCAGTGTGTGTGAGTGACTCAGTCTTCAGTGTGTGTGAGAGTGACACAGTGTTCAGTGTGTACGAGAGTGACTCAGTGTTCTGAGTGTGTGAGAGTGACTCAGTGTTCAGTGTGTGTGAGAGTGACTCAGTCTTCAGTGAGTGTGAGAGTGACTCAGTGTTCAGTGAGTGTGAGAGTGACTCAGTATTCAGTGTGAGAGTTACTCAGTGTTCAGTGAGTGTGAGACTGACTCAGTGTTCAATGTGTGTGAGAGTGACTCAGTGTTCAGTGTGTGTGAGAGTGACTCAGTGTTCAGTGCGTGTGAGAGTGACTCAGTGTTCAGTGTGTGAGAGAGTGATACAGTTTTCAGTGTGTGTGAGAGTGACTCAGTGTTCAGTGTGTGTGAGTGACTCAGTATTCAGTGTGTGTGAGAGTGACTCAGTGTTCAGCGTGTGTGAGAGTGACTCAGTGTTCAGTGCGTGTGAGAGTGACTCAGTGTTCAGTGTGTGAGAGAGTGATACAGTTTTCAGTGTGTGTGAGAGTGACTCAGTGTTCAGTGCGTGTGAGAGTGACTCAGTGTTCAGTGTGTGTGAGAGTGACTCGGTTTCCAGTGAGTTTGAGAGTGACTCAGTGTTCAGTGTGTGTTAGAGTGTCTCAGTGTTCAGTGTGTGTGAGAGTGACTCAGTGTTCAGTGCGTGTGAGAGTGACTCAGTGTTCAGTGTGTGAGAGAGTGACAGAGTGTTCAGTGTGTGTGAGAGTGACTCAGTGTTCAGTGTGTGTGAGTGACTCAGTGTTCAGTCTGTGTGAGTGACTCAGTATTCAGTGTGTGTGAGAGTGACACAGTGTTCAGTGTGTACGAGAGTGACTCAGTGTTCTGAGTGTGTGAGAGTGACTCAGTGTTCAGTGAGTGTGAGAGTGACACAGTGTTCAGTGTGTGAGAGTGACTCAGTGTTCAGTGTGAGAGTGACTCAGTGTTCAGTGTGTGTGAGAGTGACTCGGTGTTCAGTGAGTGTGAGAGTGACTCAGTGTTCAGTGTGTGTGAGAGTGACTCGGTTTTCAGTGAGTGTGAGAGTGACTCAGTGTTCAGTGTGTATGAGAGTGACTCTGTGTTCTGAGTGTGTGAGAGTGACTCAGTGTGTGTGAGAGTGAATCAGTGTTCAGTTTGTGTGAGAGTGACTCAGTGTTCACTGTGTGTGAGAGTGACTCAGTGTTCAGTGTGTGTGAGAGTGACTCAGTGTTCAGTGAGTGTGAGAGTGACTCAGTATTTAGTGTGTGTGAGAGTGACTCAGTGTTCAGTGTGTGTGAGAGTGACTCAGTGTTCAGTGTGTGTGAGAGTGACTCAGTGTTCAGTGTGTGAGAGTGACTCTGTGTTCAGTGTGAGAGTGACTCAGTGTTCAGTGTGTGTGAGAGTGACTCGGTTTTCAGTGAGTGTGAGAGTGACTCAGTGTTCAGTGTGTGTTAGAGTGTGTCAGTGTTCAGTGTGTGTGAGAGTGACTCAGTGTTCAGTGCGTGTGAGAGTGACTCAGTGTTCAGTGTGTGAGAGAGTGACACAGTGTTCAGTGTGTGTGAGAGTGACACAGTGTTCAGTGTGTACGAGAGTGACTCAGTGTTCTGAGTGTGTGAGAGTGACTCAGTGTTCAGTGAGTGTGAGAGTGACTCAGTGTTCAGTGTGTGAGTGACTCAGTGTTCAGTGTGTATGAGAGTGGCTCAGTGTTCAGTGAGTGGGAGAGTGACACAGTTTTCAGTGTGTGTGAGAGTGACTCAGTATTCAGTGTGAAAGTGACTCAGTGTTCTGAGTGTGTGAGAGTGACTCAGTGTTCAGTGTGTGTGAGAGTGACTCAGTGTTCAGTGTGTGTGAGAGTGACTCAGTGTTCAGTGAATGTGAGAGTGACTCAGTGTTCAGTGTGTGTGAGAGTGACACAGTATTCAGTGTGAAAGTGACTCAGTGTTCAGTGAGTGTGAGATTTACTCAGTGTTCAATGTGTGTGAGAGTGACTCAGTGTTCAGTGTGTGTGAGAGTGACTCAGTGTTCAGTGTGTGTGAGAGTGACTCAGTATTCAGTGTGTGTGAGAGTGACTCAGTGTTCAGTGTGTGTGAGAGTGACTCAGTGGTCAGTGAGTGTGAGAGTGACTCAGTGTTCAATGTGTGTGAGAGTGACTTAGTGTTCAGTGTGTGTGAGAGTGACTCAGTATTCAGTGTGTGCGAGAGTGACTCAGTGTTCAGTGTGTGTGAGGGTGACTCAGTGTTCAGTGTGTGTGAGAGTGACTCAGTGTTCAGTGTGTGAGAGTGACTCTGTGTTCAGTGTGAGAGTGACTCAGTGTTCAGTGTGTGTGAGAGTGACTCGGTTTTCAGTGAGTGTGAGAGTGACTCAGTGTTCAGTGTGTGTTAGAGTGTCTCAGTGTTCAGTGTGTGTGAGAGTGACTCAGTGTTCAGTGCGTGTGAGAGTGACTCAGTATTCAGTGTGTGTGAGAGTGACTCAGTGTTCAGTGTGTGTGAGAGTGACTCAGTGTTCAGTGTGTGTGAGAGTGACTCAGTGTTCAGTGTGTGAGAGTGACTCTGTGTTCAGTGTGAGAGTGACTCAGTGTTCAGTGTGTGAGAGTGACTCTGTGTTCAGTGTGAGAGTGACTCAGTGTTCAGTGTGTGTGAGAGTGACTCGGTTTTCAGTGAGTGTGAGAGTGACTCAGTGTTCAGTGTGTGTTAGAGTGACTCAGTATTCAATGTGTGTGAGAGTGACTTAGTGTTCAGTGTGTGTGAGAGTGGCTCAGTATTCAGTGTGTGTGAGAGTGACTCAGTGTTCAGTGTGTGTGAGAGTGACTCAGTGTTCAGTGTGTGTGAGTGTGACTCAGTGTTCAGTGTGTGAGAGTGACTCTGTGTTCAGTGTGAGAGTGACTCAGTGTTCAGTGTGTGTGAGAGTGACTCGGTTTTCAGTGAGTGTGAGAGTGACTCAGTGTTCAGTGTGTGTTAGAGTGTCTCAGTGTTCAGTGTGTGTGAGAGTGACTCAGTGTTCAGTGCGTTTGAGAGTGACTCAGTGTTCAGTGTGTGAGAGAGTGACACAGTGTTCAGTGTGTGTGAGAGTGACTCAGTGTTCAGTGTGTGTGAGTGACTCAGTCTTCAGTGTGTGTGAGAGTGACACAGTGTTCAGTGTGTACGAGAGTGACTCAGTGTTCTGAGTGTGTGAGAGTGACTCAGTGTTCAGTGTGTGTGAGAGTGACTCAGTGTTCAGTGAGTGTGAGAGTGACTCAGTGTTCAGTGAGTGTGAGAGTGACTCAGTATTCAGTGTGAGAGTTACTCAGTGTTCAGTGAGTGTGAGATTGACTCAGTGTTCAATGTGTGTGAGAGTGACTCAGTGTGCAGTGTGTGTGAGAGTGACTCAGTGTTCAGTGTGAGTGAGAGTGACTCAGTATTCAGTGTGTGTGAGAGTGACTCAGTGTTCAGTGTGTGTGAGAATGACTCAGTGGTCAGTGAGTGTGAGGGTGACTCAGTGTTCAATGTGTGTGAGAGTGACTTAGTTTTCACTGTGTGTGAGAATGACTCAGTATTCAGTGTGTGTGAGAGTGACTCAGTGTTCAGTGTGTGTGAGAGTGACTCAGTGTTCAGTGTGTGTGAGAGTGACTCAGTTTTCAGTGTGTGAGAGTGACTCTGTGTTCAGTGTGAGAGTGACTCAGTGTTCAGTGTGTGTGAGAGTGACTCGGTGTTCAGTGAGTGTGAGAGTGACTCAGCGTTCAGTGTGTGTGAGAGTGTCTCAGTGTTCAGCGTGTGTGAGAGTGACTCAGTGTTCAGTGCGTGTGAGAGTGACTCAGTGTTCAGTGTGTGAGAGAGTGATACAGTTTTCAGTGTGTGTGAGAGTGACTCAGTGTTCAGTGTGTGTGAGTGACTCAGTATTCAGTGTGTATGAGAGTGGCTCAGTGTTCAGTGAGTGTGAGAGTGACACAGTTTTCAGTGTGTGTGAGAGTGACTCAGTATTCAGTGTGAAAGTGACTCAGTGTTCTGAGTGTGTGAGAGTGACTCAGTGTTCAGTGTGTGTGAGAGTGACTCAGTGTTCAGTGTGTGTGAGAGTGACTCAGTGTTCAGTGAATGTGAGAGTGACTCAGTGTTCAGTGTGTGTGAGAGTGACAGTATTCAGTGTGAAAGTGACTCAGTGTTCAGTGAGTGTGAGATTTACTCAGTGTTCAATGTGTGTGAGAGTGACTCAGTGTTCAGTGTGTGTGAGAGTGACTCAGTGTTCAGTGTGTGTGAGAGTGACTCAGTATTCAGTGTGTGTGAGAGTGACTCAGTGTTCAGTGTGTGTGAGAGTGACTCAGTGGTCAGTGAGTGTGAGAGTGACTCAGTGTTCAATGTGTGTGAGAGTGACTTAGTGTTCAGTGTGTGTGAGAGTGACTCAGTGTTCAGTGTGTGAGAGTGACTCTGTGTTCAGTGTGAGAGTGACTCAGTGTTCAGTGTGTGTGAGAGTGACTCGGTTTTCAGTGAGTGTGAGAGTGACTCAGTGTTCAGTGTGTGTTAGAGTGTCTCAGTGTTCAGTGTGTGTGAGAGTGACTCAGTGTTCAGTGCGTGTGAGAGGGACTCAGTGTTCAGTGTGTGAGAGAGTGACACAGTGTTCAGTGTGTGTGAGAGTGACTCAGTTTTCAGTGTGTGTGAGTGACTCAGTCTTCAGTGTGTGTGAGAGTGACACAGTGTTCAGTGTGTACGAGAGTGACTCAGTGTTCTGAGTGTGTGAGAGTGACACAGTGTTCAGTGTGTGTGAGAGTGACTCAGTGTTCAGTGTGTGTGAGTGACTCAGTCTTCAGTGTGTGTGAGAGTGACACAGTGTTCAGTGTGTACGAGAGTGACTCAGTGTTCTGAGTGTGTGAGAGTGACTCAGTGTTCAGTGTGTGTGAGAGTGACTCAGTGTTCAGTGAGTGTGAGAGTGACTCAGTGTTCAGTGAGTGTGAGAGTGACTCAGTATTCAGTGTGAGAGTTACTCAGTGTTCAGTGAGTGTGAGATTGACTCAGTGTTCAATGTGTGTGAGAGTGACTCAGTGTGCAGTGTGTGTGAGAGTGACTCAGTGTTCAGTGTGAGTGAGAGTGACTCAGTATTCAGTGTGTGTGAGAGTGACTCAGTGTTCAGTGTGTGTGAGAATGACTCAGTGGTCAGTGAGTGTGAGGGTGACTCAGTGTTCAATGTGTGTGAGAGTGACTTAGTTTTCAGTGTGTGTGAGAATGACTCAGTATTCAGTGTGTGTGAGAGTGACTCAGTGTTCAGTGTGTGTGAGAGTGACTCAGTGTTCAGTGTGTGTGAGAGTGACTCAGTTTTCAGTGTGTGAGAGTGACTCTGTGTTCAGTGTGAGAGTGACTCAGTGTTCAGTGTGTGTGAGAGTGACTCGGTGTTCAGTGAGTGTGAGAGTGACTCAGCGTTCAGTGTGTGTGAGAGTGTCTCAGTGTTCAGCGTGTGTGAGAGTGACTCAGTGTTCAGTGCGTGTGAGAGTGACTCAGTGTTCAGTGTGTGAGAGAGTGATACAGTTTTCAGTGTGTGTGAGAGTGACTCAGTGTTCAGTGTGTGTGAGTGACTCAGTATTCAGTGTGTATGAGAGTGGCTCAGTGTTCAGTGAGTGTGAGAGTGACACAGTTTTCAGTGTGTGTGAGAGTGACTCAGTATTCAGTGTGAAAGTGACTCAGTGTTCTGAGTGTGTGAGAGTGACTCAGTGTTCAGTGTGTGTGAGAGTGACTCAGTGTTCAGTGTGTGTGAGAGTGACTCAGTGTTCAGTGAATGTGAGAGTGACTCAGTGTTCAGTGTGTGTGAGAGTGACAGTATTCAGTGTGAAAGTGACTCAGTGTTCAGTGAGTGTGAGATTTACTCAGTGTTCAATGTGTGTGAGAGTGACTCAGTGTTCAGTGTGTGTGAGAGTGACTCAGTGTTCAGTGTGTGTGAGAGTGACTCAGTATTCAGTGTGTGTGAGAGTGACTCAGTGTTCAGTGTGTGTGAGAGTGACTCAGTGGTCAGTGAGTGTGAGAGTGACTCAGTGTTCAATGTGTGTGAGAGTGACTTAGTGTTCAGTGTGTGTGAGAGTGACTCAGTGTTCAGTGTGTGAGAGTGACTCTGTGTTCAGTGTGAGAGTGACTCAGTGTTCAGTGTGTGTGAGAGTGACTCGGTTTTCAGTGAGTGTGAGAGTGACTCAGTGTTCAGTGTGTGTTAGAGTGTCTCAGTGTTCAGTGTGTGTGAGAGTGACTCAGTGTTCAGTGCGTGTGAGAGGGACTCAGTGTTCAGTGTGTGAGAGAGTGACTCAGTGTTCAGTGAGTGTGAGGTTTACTCAGTGTTCAATGTGTGTGAGAGTTACTCAGTGTTCAGTGTGTGTGAGAGTGACTCAGTGTTCAGTGTGTGTGAGAGTGACTCAGTATTCAGTGTGTGTGAGAGTGACTCAGTGTTCAGTGTGTGTGAGAGTGACTCAGTGGTCAGTGAGTGTGAGAGTGACTCAGTGTTCAATGTGTGTGAGAGTGACTTAGTGTTCAGTGTGTGTGAGAGTGACTCAGTTTTCAGTGTGTGTGAGAGTGACTCAGTGTTCAGTGTGTGTGAGAGTGACTCAGTGTTCAGTGTGTGTGAGAGTGACTCAGTGTTCAGTGTGTGAGAGTGACTCTGTGTTCAGTGTGAGAGTGACTCAGTGTTCAGTGTGTGTGAGAGTGACTCGGTGTTCAGTGAGTGTGAGAGTGACTCAGTGTTCAGTGTGTGTTAGAGTGTCTCAGTTTTCAGTGTGTGTGAGAGTGACTCAGTGTTCAGTGCGTGTGAGAGTGACTCAGTGTTCAGTGAGTGAGAGAGTGACACAGTGTTCAATGTGTGTGAGAGTGACTCAGTGTTCAGTGTGTGTGAGTGACTCAGTCTTCAGTGTGTGTGAGAGTGACACAGTGTGAAGTGTGTACGAGAGTGACTCAGTGTTCTGAGTGTGTGAGAGTGACTCATTGTTCAGTGTGTGTGAGAGTGACTCAGTGTTCAGTGAGTGTGAGAGTGACTCAGAGTTCAGTGAGTGTGAGAGTGACTCAGTATTCAGTGTGAGAGTTACTCAGTGTTCAGTGAGTGTGAGATTGACTCAGTGTTCAATGTGTGTGAGAGTGACTCAGTGTTCAGTGTGTGTGAGAGTGACTCAGTGTTCAGTGTGAGTGAGAGTGACTCAGTATTCAGTGTGTGTGAGAGTGACTCAGTGTTCAGTGTGTGTGAGAGTGACTCAGTGGTCAGTGAGTGTGAGAGTGACTCAGTGTTCAATGTGTGTGAGAGTGACTCAGTATTCAGTGTGTGTGAGACTGACTCAGTGTTCAGTGTGTGTGAGAGTGACTCAGTGTTCAGTGTGTGTGAGAGTGACTCAGTGTTCAGTGTGTGAGAGTGACTCTGTGTTCAGTGTGAGAGTGACTCAGTGTTCAGTGTGTGTGAGAGTGACTCGGTGTTCAGTGAGTGTGAGAGTGACTCAGTTTTCAGTGTGTGTGAGAGTGTCTCAGTGTTCAGCGTGTGTGAGAGTGACTCAGTGTTCAGTGCGTGTGAGAGTGACTCAGTGTTCAGTGTGTGAGAGAGTGATACAGTTTTCAGTGTGTGTGAGAGTGACTCAGTGTTCAGTGTGTGTGAGTGACTCAGTATTCAGTGTGTGTGAGAGTGACACAGTGTTCAGTGTGTACGAGAGTGACTCAGTGTTCTGAGTGTGTGAGAGTGACTCAGTGTTCAGTGTGTGTGAGAGTGACTCAGTGTTCATTGAGTGTGAGAGTGACTCAGTGTTCAGTGAGTGTGAGAGTGACACAGTGTTCAGTGTGTATGATAGTGGCTCAGTGTTCAGTGAGTGTGAGAGTGACACAGTGTTCAGTGTGTGAGAGTGACTCAGTGTTCAGTGTGAGAGTGACTCAGTGTTCAGTGTGTGTGAGAGTGACTCGGTGTTCAGTGAGTGTGAGAGTGACTCAGTGTTCAGTGTGTGTGAGAGTGACTCGGTTTTCAGTGAGTGTGAGAGTGACTCAGTGTTCAGTGTGTATGAGAGTGACTCTGTGTTCTGAGTGTGTGAGAGTGACTCAGTGTGTGTGAGAGTGAATCAGTGTTCAGTTTGTGTGAGAGTGACTCAGTGTTCACTGTGTGTGAGAGTGACTCAGTGTTCAGTGTGTGTGAGAGTGACTCAGTGTTCAGTGAGTGTGAGAGTGACTCTGTATTTAGTGTGTGTGAGAGTGACTCAGTGTTCAGTGTGTGTGAGAGTGACTCAGTGTTCAGTGTGTGTGAGAGTGACTCAGTGTTCAGTGTGTGAGAGTGACTCTGTGTTCAGTGTGAGAGTGACTCAGTGTTCAATGTGTGTGAGAGTGACTCGGTTTTCAGTGAGTGTGAGAGTGACTCAGTGTTCAGTGTGTGTTCGAGTGTCTCAGTGTTCAGTGTGTGTGAGAGTGACTCAGTGTTCAGTGCGTGTGAGAGTGACTCAGTGTTCAGTGTGTGAGAGAGTGACACAGTGTTCAGTGTGTGTGAGAGTGACTGAGTGTTCAGTGTGTGTGAGTGACTCAGTCTTCAGTGTGTGTGAGAGTGACACAGTGTTCAGTGTGTGTGAGAGTGACTCAGTGGTCAGTGAGTGTGAGAGTGACTCATTGTTCAATGTGTGTGACAGTGACTCAGTGTTCAGTGTGTGTGAGAGTGACTCAGTGTTCAGTGTGTGTGAGAGTGACTCAGTATTCAGTGTGTGAGAGTGACTCTGTGTTCAGTGTGAGAGTGACTCAGTGTTCAGTGTGTGTGAGAGTGACTCGGTTTTCAGTGAGTGTGAGAGTGACTCAGTGTTCAGTGTGTGTTAGAGTGTCTCAGTGTTCAGTGTGTGTGAGAGTGACTCAGTGTTCAGTGCGTGTGAGAGGGACTCAGTGTTCAGTGTGTGAGAGAGTGACACAGTGTTCAGTGTGTGTGAGAGTGACTCTGTGTTCAGTGTGTGTGAGTGACTCAGTCTTCAGTGTGTGTGAGAGTGACACAGTGTTCAGTGTGTACGAGAGTGACTCAGTGTTCTGAGTGTGTGAGAGTGACTCAGTGTTCAGTGTGTGTGAGAGTGACTCAGTGTTCAGTGAGTGTGAGAGTGACTCAGTGTTCAGTGAGTGTGAGAGTGACTCAGTATTCAGTGTGAGAGTTACTCAGTGTTCAGTGAGTGTGAGATTGACTGAGTGTTCAATGTGTGTGAGAGTGACTCTGTGTTCAGTGTGTGTGAGAGTGACTCAGTGTTCAGTGTGAGTGAGAGTGACTCAGTATTCAGTGTGTGTGAGAGTGACTCAGTGTTCAGTGTGTGTGAGAGTGACTCAGTGGTCAGTGAGTGTGAGAGTGACTCAGTGTTCAGTGTGTGTGAGTGACTCAGTCTTCAGTATGTGTGAGAGTGACACAGTGTTCAGTGTGTACGAGAGTGACTCAGTGTTCTGAGTGTGTGAGAGTGACTCAGTGTTCAGTGTGTGTGAGAGTGACTCAGTGTTCAGTGAGTGTGAGAGTGACTCAGTGTTCAGTGAGTGTGAGAGTGACTCAGTATTCAGTGTGAGAGTTACTCAGTGTTCAGTGAGTGTGAGATTGACTGAGTGTTCAATGTGTGTGAGAGTGACTCTGTGTTCAGTGTGTGTGAGAGTGACTCAGTGTTCAGTGTGAGTGAGAGTGACTCAGTATTCAGTGTGTGTGAGAGTGACTCAGTGTTCAGTGTGTGTGAGAGTGACTCAGTGGTCAGTGAGTGTGAGAGTGACTCAGTGTTCAATGTGTGTGAGAGTGACTTAGTTTTCAGTGTGTGTGAGAATGACTCAGTATTCAGTGTGTGTGAGAGTGACTCAGTGTTCAGTGTGTGTGAGAGTGACTCAGTGTTCAGTGTGTGTGAGAGTGACTCAGTGTTCAGTGTGTGAGATTGACTCTGTGTTCAGTGTGAGAGTGACTCAGTGTTCAGTGTGTGTGAGAGTGACTCGGTGTTCAGTGAGTGTGAGAGTGACTCAGTGTTCAGTGTGTGTGAGAGTGTCTCAGTGTTCAGCGTGTGTGAGAGTGACTCAGTGTTCAGTGCGTGTGAGTGACTCAGTATTCAGTGTGTGTGAGAGTGACTCAGTGTTCAGTGTGTACAAGAGTGACTCAGTGTTCTGAGTTTGTGAGAGTGACTCAGTGTTCAGTGTGTGTGAGAGTGACTCAGTGTTCAGTGAGTGTGAGAGTGACTCAGTGTTCAGTGAGTGTGAGAGTGACTCAGTGTTCAGTGTGTATGAGAGTGGCTCAGTGTTCAGTGAGTGTGAGAGTGACACAGTTTTCAGTGTGTGTGAGAGTGACTCAGTATTCAGTGTGAAAGTGACTCAGTGTTCAGTGAGTGTGAGATTTACTCAGTGTTCAATGTGTGTGAGAGTGACTCAGTGTTCAGTGTGTGTGAGAGTGACTCAGTGTTCAGTGTGTACGAGAGTGACTCAGTGTTCTGAGTGTGTGAGAGTGACACAGTGTTCAGTGTGTGTGAGAGTGACTCAGTGTTCAGTGTGTGTGAGTGACTCAGTCTTCAGTGTGTGTGAGAGTGACACAGTGTTCAGTGTGTACGAGAGTGACTCAGTGTTCTGAGTGTGTGAGAGTGACTCAGTGTTCAGTGTGTGTGAGAGTGACTCAGTGTTCAGTGAGTGTGAGAGTGACTCAGTGTTCAGTGAGTGTGAGAGTGACTCAGTATTCAGTGTGAGAGTTACTCAGTGTTCAGTGAGTGTGAGATTGACTCAGTGTTCAATGTGTGTGAGAGTGACTCAGTGTGCAGTGTGTGTGAGAGTGACTCAGTGTTCAGTGTGAGTGAGAGTGACTCAGTATTCAGTGTGTGTGAGAGTGACTCAGTGTTCAGTGTGTGTGAGAATGACTCAGTGGTCAGTGAGTGTGAGGGTGACTCAGTGTTCAATGTGTGTGAGAGTGACTTAGTTTTCAGTGTGTGTGAGAATGACTCAGTATTCAGTGTGTGTGAGAGTGACTCAGTGTTCAGTGTGTGTGAGAGTGACTCAGTGTTCAGTGTGTGTGAGAGTGACTCAGTTTTCAGTGTGTGAGAGTGACTCTGTGTTCAGTGTGAGAGTGACTCAGTGTTCAGTGTGTGTGAGAGTGACTCGGTGTTCAGTGAGTGTGAGAGTGACTCAGCGTTCAGTGTGTGTGAGAGTGTCTCAGTGTTCAGCGTGTGTGAGAGTGACTCAGTGTTCAGTGCGTGTGAGAGTGACTCAGTGTTCAGTGTGTGAGAGAGTGATACAGTTTTCAGTGTGTGTGAGAGTGACTCAGTGTTCAGTGTGTGTGAGTGACTCAGTATTCAGTGTGTATGAGAGTGGCTCAGTGTTCAGTGAGTGTGAGAGTGACACAGTTTTCAGTGTGTGTGAGAGTGACTCAGTATTCAGTGTGAAAGTGACTCAGTGTTCTGAGTGTGTGAGAGTGACTCAGTGTTCAGTGTGTGTGAGAGTGACTCAGTGTTCAGTGTGTGTGAGAGTGACTCAGTGTTCAGTGAATGTGAGAGTGACTCAGTGTTCAGTGTGTGTGAGAGTGACAGTATTCAGTGTGAAAGTGACTCAGTGTTCAGTGAGTGTGAGATTTACTCAGTGTTCAATGTGTGTGAGAGTGACTCAGTGTTCAGTGTGTGTGAGAGTGACTCAGTGTTCAGTGTGTGTGAGAGTGACTCAGTATTCAGTGTGTGTGAGAGTGACTCAGTGTTCAGTGTGTGTGAGAGTGACTCAGTGGTCAGTGAGTGTGAGAGTGACTCAGTGTTCAATGTGTGTGAGAGTGACTTAGTGTTCAGTGTGTGTGAGAGTGACTCAGTGTTCAGTGTGTGAGAGTGACTCTGTGTTCAGTGTGAGAGTGACTCAGTGTTCAGTGTGTGTGAGAGTGACTCGGTTTTCAGTGAGTGTGAGAGTGACTCAGTGTTCAGTGTGTGTTAGAGTGTCTCAGTGTTCAGTGTGTGTGAGAGTGACTCAGTGTTCAGTGCGTGTGAGAGGGACTCAGTGTTCAGTGTGTGAGAGAGTGACACAGTGTTCAGTGTGTGTGAGAGTGACTCAGTTTTCAGTGTGTGTGAGTGACTCAGTCTTCAGTGTGTGTGAGAGTGACACAGTGTTCAGTGTGTACGAGAGTGACTCAGTGTTCTGAGTGTGTGAGAGTGACTCAGTGTTCAGTGTGTGTGAGAGTGACTCAGTCTTCAGTGAGTGTGAGAGTGACTCAGTGTTCAGTGAGTGTGAGAGTGACTCAGTATTCAGTGTGAGAGTTACTCAGTGTTCAGTGAGTGTGAGACTGACTCAGTGTTCAATGTGTGTGAGAGTGACTCAGTGTTCAGTGTGTGTGAGAGTGACTCAGTGTTCAGTGTGAGTGAGAGTGACTCAGTATTCAGTGTGTGTGAGAGTGACTCAGTGTTCAGTGTGTGCGAGAGTGACTCAGTGGTCAGTGAGTGTGAGAGTGACTCAGTGTTCAATGTGTGTGAGAGTGACTTAGTGTTCAGTGTGTGTGAGAATGACTCAGTATTCAGTGTGTGTGAGAGTGACTCAGTGTTCAGGGTGTGTGAGAGTGACTCAGTGTTCAGTGTGTGTGAGAGTGACTCAGTGTTCAGTGTGTGTGAGTGACTCAGTATTCAGTGTGTGTGAGAGTGACACAGTGTTCAGTGTGTACAAGAGTGACTCAGTGTTCTGAGTGTGTGAGAGTGACTCAGTGTTCAGTGTGTGTGAGAGTGACTCAGTGTTCAGTGAGTGTGAGAGTGACTCAGTGTTCAGTGAGTGTGAGAGTGACTCAGTGTTCAGTGTGTATGAGAGTGGCTCAGTGTTCAGTGAGTGTGAGAGTGACACAGTGTTCAGTGTGTGTGAGAGTGACTCAGTATTCAGTGTGAAAGTGACTCAGTGTTCAGTGAGTGTGAGGTTTACTCAGTGTTCAATGTGTGTGAGAGTTACTCAGTGTTCAGTGTGTGTGAGAGTGACTCAGTGTTCAGTGTGTGTGAGAGTGACTCAGTATTCAGTGTGTGTGAGAGTGACTCAGTGTTCAGTGTGTGTGAGAGTGACTCAGTGGTCAGTGAGTGTGAGAGTGACTCAGTGTTCAATGTGTGTGAGAGTGACTTAGTGTTCAGTGTGTGTGAGAGTGACTCAGTTTTCAGTGTGTGTGAGAGTGACTCAGTGTTCAGTGTGTGTGAGAGTGACTCAGTGTTCAGTGTGTGTGAGAGTGACTCAGTGTTCAGTGTGTGAGAGTGACTCTGTGTTCAGTGTGAGAGTGACTCAGTGTTCAGTGTGTGTGAGAGTGACTCGGTGTTCAGTGAGTGTGAGAGTGACTCAGTGTTCAGTGTGTGTTAGAGTGTCTCAGTTTTCAGTGTGTGTGAGAGTGACTCAGTGTTCAGTGCGTGTGAGAGTGACTCAGTGTTCAGTGAGTGAGAGAGTGACACAGTGTTCAATGTGTGTGAGAGTGACTCAGTGTTCAGTGTGTGTGAGTGACTCAGTCTTCAGTGTGTGTGAGAGTGACACAGTGTGAAGTGTGTACGAGAGTGACTCAGTGTTCTGAGTGTGTGAGAGTGACTCATTGTTCAGTGTGTGTGAGAGTGACTCAGTGTTCAGTGAGTGTGAGAGTGACTCAGAGTTCAGTGAGTGTGAGAGTGACTCAGTATTCAGTGTGAGAGTTACTCAGTGTTCAGTGAGTGTGAGATTGACTCAGTGTTCAATGTGTGTGAGAGTGACTCAGTGTTCAGTGTGTGTGAGAGTGACTCAGTGTTCAGTGTGAGTGAGAGTGACTCAGTATTCAGTGTGTGTGAGAGTGACTCAGTGTTCAGTGTGTGTGAGAGTGACTCAGTGGTCAGTGAGTGTGAGAGTGACTCAGTGTTCAATGTGTGTGAGAGTGACTCAGTATTCAGTGTGTGTGAGAGTGACTCAGTGTTCAGTGTGTGTGAGAGTGACTCAGTGTTCAGTGTGTGTGAGAGTGACTCAGTGTTCAGTGTGTGAGAGTGACTCTGTGTTCAGTGTGAGAGTGACTCAGTGTTCAGTGTGTGTGAGAGTGACTCGGTGTTCAGTGAGTGTGAGAGTGACTCAGTTTTCAGTGTGTGTGAGAGTGTCTCAGTGTTCAGCGTGTGTGAGAGTGACTCAGTGTTCAGTGCGTGTGAGAGTGACTCAGTGTTCAGTGTGTGAGAGAGTGATACAGTTTTCAGTGTGTGTGAGAGTGACTCAGTGTTCAGTGTGTGTGAGTGACTCAGTATTCAGTGTGTGTGAGAGTGACACAGTGTTCAGTGTGTACGAGAGTGACTCAGTGTTCTGAGTGTGTGAGAGTGACTCAGTGTTCAGTGTGTGTGAGAGTGACTCAGTGTTCATTGAGTGTGAGAGTGACTCAGTGTTCAGTGAGTGTGAGAGTGACACAGTGTTCAGTGTGTATGATAGTGGCTCAGTGTTCAGTGAGTGTGAGAGTGACACAGTGTTCAGTGTGTGAGAGTGACTCAGTGTTCAGTGTGAGAGTGACTCAGTGTTCAGTGTGTGTGAGAGTGACTCGGTGTTCAGTGAGTGTGAGAGTGACTCAGTGTTCAGTGTGTGTGAGAGTGACTCGGTTTTCAGTGAGTGTGAGAGTGACTCAGTGTTCAGTGTGTATGAGAGTGACTCTGTGTTCTGAGTGTGTGAGAGTGACTCAGTGTGTGTGAGAGTGAATCAGTGTTCAGTTTGTGTGAGAGTGACTCAGTGTTCACTGTGTGTGAGAGTGACTCAGTGTTCAGTGTGTGTGAGAGTGACTCAGTGTTCAGTGAGTGTGAGAGTGACTCTGTATTTAGTGTGTGTGAGAGTGACTCAGTGTTCAGTGTGTGTGAGAGTGACTCAGTGTTCAGTGTGTGTGAGAGTGACTCAGTGTTCAGTGTGTGAGAGTGACTCTGTGTTCAGTGTGAGAGTGACTCAGTGTTCAATGTGTGTGAGAGTGACTCGGTTTTCAGTGAGTGTGAGAGTGACTCAGTGTTCAGTGTGTGTTAGAGTGTCTCAGTGTTCAGTGTGTGTGAGAGTGACTCAGTGTTCAGTGCGTGTGAGAGTGACTCAGTGTTCAGTGTGTGAGAGAGTGACACAGTGTTCAGTGTGTGTGAGAGTGACTGAGTGTTCAGTGTGTGTGAGTGACTCAGTCTTCAGTGTGTGTGAGAGTGACACAGTGTTCAGTGTGTGTGAGAGTGACTCAGTGGTCAGTGAGTGTGAGAGTGACTCAGTGTTCAATGTGTGTGACAGTGACTCAGTGTTCAGTGTGTGTGAGAGTGACTCAGTGTTCAGTGTGTGTGAGAGTGACTCAGTATTCAGTGTGTGAGAGTGACTCTGTGTTCAGTGTGAGAGTGACTCAGTGTTCAGTGTGTGTGAGAGTGACTCGGTTTTCAGTGAGTGTGAGAGTGACTCAGTGTTCAGTGTGTGTTAGAGTGTCTCAGTGTTCAGTGTGTGTGAGAGTGACTCAGTGTTCAGTGCGTGTGAGAGGGACTCAGTGTTCAGTGTGTGAGAGAGTGACACAGTGTTCAGTGTGTGTGAGAGTGACTCTGTGTTCAGTGTGTGTGAGTGACTCAGTCTTCAGTGTGTGTGAGAGTGACACAGTTTTCAGTGTGTACGAGAGTGACTCAGTGTTCTGAGTGTGTGAGAGTGACTCAGTGTTCAGTGTGTGTGAGAGTGACTCAGTGTTCAGTGAGTGTGAGAGTGACTCAGTGTTCAGTGAGTGTGAGAGTGACTCAGTATTCAGTGTGAGAGTTACTCAGTGTTCAGTGAGTGTGAGATTGACTGAGTGTTCAATGTGTGTGAGAGTGACTCTGTGTTCAGTGTGTGTGAGAGTGACTCAGTGTTCAGTGTGAGTGAGAGTGACTCAGTATTCAGTGTGTGTGAGAGTGACTCAGTGTTCAGTGAGTGTGAGAGTGACTCAGTGGTCAGTGAGTGTGAGAGTGACTCAGTGTTCAGTGTGTGTGAGTGACTCAGTCTTCAGTATGTGTGAGAGTGACACAGTGTTCAGTGTGTACGAGAGTGACTCAGTGTTCTGAGTGTGTGAGAGTGACTCAGTGTTCAGTGTGTGTGAGAGTGACTCAGTGTTCAGTGAGTGTGAGAGTGACTCAGTGTTCAGTGAGTGTGAGAGTGACTCAGTATTCAGTGTGAGAGTTACTCAGTGTTCAGTGAGTGTGAGATTGACTGAGTGTTCAATGTGTGTGAGAGTGACTCTGTGTTCAGTGTGTGTGAGAGTGACTCAGTGTTCAGTGTGAGTGAGAGTGACTCAGTATTCAGTGTGTGTGAGAGTGACTCAGTGTTCAGTGTGTGTGAGAGTGACTCAGTGGTCAGTGAGTGTGAGAGTGACTCAGTGTTCAATGTGTGTGAGAGTGACTTAGTTTTCAGTGTGTGTGAGAATGACTCAGTATTCAGTGTGTGTGAGAGTGACTCAGTGTTCAGTGTGTGTGAGAGTGACTCAGTGTTCAGTGTGTGTGAGAGTGACTCAGTGTTCAGTGTGTGAGATTGACTCTGTGTTCAGTGTGAGAGTGACTCAGTGTTCAGTGTGTGTGAGAGTGACTCGGTGTTCAGTGAGTGTGAGAGTGACTCAGTGTTCAGTGTGTGTGAGAGTGTCTCAGTGTTCAGCGTGTGTGAGAGTGACTCAGTGTTCAGTGCGTGTGAGTGACTCAGTATTCAGTGTGTGTGAGAGTGACTCAGTGTTCAGTGTGTACAAGAGTGACTCAGTGTTCTGAGTTTGTGAGAGTGACTCAGTGTTCAGTGTGTGTGAGAGTGACTCAGTGTTCAGTGAGTGTGAGAGTGACTCAGTGTTCAGTGAGTGTGAGAGTGACTCAGTGTTCAGTGTGTATGAGAGTGGCTCAGTGTTCAGTGAGTGTGAGAGTGACACAGTTTTCAGTGTGTGTGAGAGTGACTCAGTATTCAGTGTGAAAGTGACTCAGTGTTCAGTGAGTGTGAGATTTACTCAGTGTTCAATGTGTGTGAGAGTGACTCAGTGTTCAGTGTGTGTGAGAGTGACTCAGTGTTCAGTGTGTGTGAGAGTGACTCAGTATTCAGTGTGTGTGAGAGTGACTCAGTGTTCAGTGTGTGTGAGAGTGACTCAGTGGTCAGTGAGTGTGAGAGTGACTCAGTGTTCAATGTGTGTGAGAGTGACTTAGTGTTCAGTGTGTGTGAGAGTGACTCAGTATTCAGTGTGTGGGAGAGTGACTCAGTGTTCAGTGTGTGTGAGAGTGACTCAGTGTTCAGTGTGTGTGAGAGTGACTCAGTGTTCAGTGTGTGAGAGTGACTCTGTGTTCAGTGTGAGAGTGACTCAGTGTTCAGTGTGTGTGAGAGTGACTCGGTGTTCAGTGAGTGTGAGAGTGACTCAGTGTTCAGTGTGTGTTAGAGTGTCTCAGTGTTCAGTGGGTGTGAGAGAGACTCAGTGTTCAGTGCGTGTGAGAGTGACTCAGTGTTCAGTGTGTGAGAGAGTGACACAGTGTTCAGTGTGTGTGAGAGTGACTCAGTGTTCAGTGTGTGTGAGTGACTCAGTCTTCAGTGTGTGTGAGAGTGACACAGTGTTCAGTGTGTACGAGAGTGACTCAGTGTTCTGAGTGTGTGAGAGTGACTCAGTGTTCAGTGTGTGTGAGAGTGACTCAGAGTTCAGTGAGTGTGAGAATGACTCAGTGTTCAGTGAGTGTGAGAGTGACTCAGTATTCAGTGTGAGAGTTACTCAGTGTTCAGTGAGTGTGAGATTGACTCAGTGTTCAATGTGTGTGAGAGTGACTCAGTGTTCAGTGTGTGTGAGAGTGACTCAGTGTTCAGTGTGAGTGAGAGTGACTCAGTATTCAGTGTGTGTGAGAGTGACTCAGTGTTCAGTGTGTGTGAGAGTGACTCAGTGGTCAGTGAGTGTGAGAGTGACTCAGTGTTCAATGTGTGTGAGAGTGACTTAGTGTTCAGTGTGTGTGAGAATGACTCAGTATTCAGTGTGTGTGAGAGTGACTCAGTGTTCAGTGTGTGTGAGAGTGACTCAGTGTTCAGTGTGTGTGAGAGTGACTCAGTGTTCAGTGTGTGAGAGTGACTCTGTGTTCAGTGTGAGAGTGACTCAGTGTTCAGTGTGTGTGAGAGTGACTCGGTGTTCAGTGAGTGTGAGAGTGACTCAGTGTTCAGTGTGTGTGAGAGTGTCTCAGTGTTCAGCGTGTGTGAGAGTGACTCAGTGTTCAGTGCGTGTGAGAGTGACTCAGTGTTCAGTGTGTGAGAGAGTGATACAGTTTTCAGTGTGTGTGAGAGTGACTCAGTGTTCAGTGTGTGTGAGTGACTCAGTATTCAGTGTGTGTGAGAGTGACACAGTGTTCAGTGTGTACGAGAGTGACTCAGTGTTCTGAGTGTGTGAGAGTGACTCAGTGTTCAGTGAGTGTGAGAGTGACTCAGTGTTCAGTGAGTGTGAGAGTGACTCAGTGTTCAGTGTGTATGAGAGTGGCTCAGTGTTCTGTGAGTGTGAGAGTGACACAATGTTCAGTGTGTGAGAGTGACTCAGTGTTCAGTGTGAGAGTGACTCAGTGTTCAGTGTGTGTGAGAGTGACTCGGTGTTCAGTGAGTGTGAGAGTGACTCAGTGTTCAGTGTGTGTGAGAGTGACTCGGTTTTCAGTGAGTGTGAGAGTGACTCAGTGTTCAGTGTGTATGAGAGTGACTCAGTGTTCTGAGTGTGTGAGAGTGACTCAGTGTGTGTGAGAGTGAATCAGTGTTCAGTTTGTGTGAGAGTGACTCAGTGTTCACTGTGTGTGAGAGTGACTCAGTGTTCAGTGTGTGTGAGAGTGACTCAGTGTTCAGTGAGTGTGAGAGTGACTCAGTATTTAGTGTGTGTGAGAGTGACTCAGTTTTCAGTGTGTGTGAGAGTGACTCAGTATTCAGTGTGTGTGAGAGTGACTCAGTGTTTAGTGTGTGTGAGAGTGACTCAGTGTTCAGTGTGTGTGAGAGTGACTCAGTATTCAGTGTGTGTGAGAGTGACTCATTGTTCAGTGTGTATGAGAGTGACTCAGTGTTCAGTATGTGTGAGAGTGACTCAGTATTCAGTGTGTGTGAGAGTGACTCAGTGTTCAGTGTGTGTGAGAGTGACTCATTGTTCAGTGAGTGTGAGAGTGACTCAGTGTTCAGTGTGTGTGAGAGTGACTCAGTATTCAGTGTGTGTGAGAGTGACTCAGTGTTCAGTGTGTGTGAGAGTGACTCAGTGTTCAGTGTGTGTGAGAGTGACTCAGTGTTCAGTGAGTGTGAGAGTGACTCAGTGTTCAGTGTGTGTGAGAGTGACTCAGTGTTCAGTGTGTGTGAGAGTGACTCAGTGTTCAGTGTCTGTGAGAGTGACTCAGTGTTCAGTGTGTGTGAGAGTGTCTCAGTGTTCAATGTGTGTGAGAGTGACTCAGTGTTCAGTGTGTGTGAGAGTGACTCAGTGTTCAGTGAGTGTGAGAGTGACGCCATGTTCAATGTGTGTGAGAGTGACACAGTGTTCAGTGAGTGTGAGAGTGACGCCATGTTCAATGTGTGTGAGAGTGACTCAGTGTTCAGTGTGTACGAGAGTGACTCAGTGTTCAGTGTGTGTGAGAGTGACTCGGTGTTCAGTGAGTGTGAGAGTGACTCAGTGTTCAGTGTGTACAAGAGTGACTCAGTGTTCTGAGTGTGTGAGAGTGACTCAGTGTTCAGTGTGTGTGAGAGTGACTCAGTGTTCAGTGAGTGTGAGAGTGACTCAGTGTTCAGTGAGTGTGAGAGTGACTCAGTGTTCAGTGTGTATGAGAGTGGCTCAGTGTTCAGTGAGTGTGAGAGTGACACAGTTTTCAGTGTGTGTGAGAGTGACTCAGTATTCAGTGTGAAAGTGACTCAGTGTTCAGTGAGTGTGAGATTTACTCAGTGTTCAATGTGTGTGAGAGTGACTCAGTGTTCAGTGTGTGTGAGAGTGACTCAGTGTTCAGTGTGTGTGAGAGTGACTCAGTATTCAGTGTGTGTGAGAGTGACTCAGTGTTCAGTGTGTGTGAGAGTGACTCAGTGGTCAGTGAGTGTGAGAGTGACTCAGTGTTCAATGTGTGTGAGAGTGACTTAGTGTTCAGTGTGTGTGAGAGTGACTCAGTATTCAGTGTGTGGGAGAGTGACTCAGTGTTCAGTGTGTGTGAGAGTGACTCAGTGTTCAGTGTGTGTGAGAGTGACTCAGTGTTCAGTGTGTGAGAGTGACTCTGTGTTCAGTGTGAGAGTGACTCAGTGTTCAGTGTGTGTGAGAGTGACTCGGTGTTCAGTGAGTGTGAGAGTGACTCAGTGTTCAGTGTGTGTTAGAGTGTCTCAGTGTTCAGTGGGTGTGAGAGAGACTCAGTGTTCAGTGCGTGTGAGAGTGACTCAGTGTTCAGTGTGTGAGAGAGTGACACAGTGTTCAGTGTGTGTGAGAGTGACTCAGTGTTCAGTGTGTGTGAGTGACTCAGTCTTCAGTGTGTGTGAGAGTGACACAGTGTTCAGTGTGTACGAGAGTGACTCAGTGTTCTGAGTGTGTGAGAGTGACTCAGTGTTCAGTGTGTGTGAGAGTGACTCAGAGTTCAGTGAGTGTGAGAATGACTCAGTGTTCAGTGAGTGTGAGAGTGACTCAGTATTCAGTGTGAGAGTTACTCAGTGTTCAGTGAGTGTGAGATTGACTCAGTGTTCAATGTGTGTGAGAGTGACTCAGTGTTCAGTGTGTGTGAGAGTGACTCAGTGTTCAGTGTGAGTGAGAGTGACTCAGTATTCAGTGTGTGTGAGAGTGACTCAGTGTTCAGTGTGTGTGAGAGTGACTCAGTGGTCAGTGAGTGTGAGAGTGACTCAGTGTTCAATGTGTGTGAGAGTGACTTAGTGTTCAGTGTGTGTGAGAATGACTCAGTATTCAGTGTGTGTGAGAGTGACTCAGTGTTCAGTGTGTGTGAGAGTGACTCAGTGTTCAGTGTGTGTGAGAGTGACTCAGTGTTCAGTGTGTGAGAGTGACTCTGTGTTCAGTGTGAGAGTGACTCAGTGTTCAGTGTGTGTGAGAGTGACTCGGTGTTCAGTGAGTGTGAGAGTGACTCAGTGTTCAGTGTGTGTGAGAGTGTCTCAGTGTTCAGCGTGTGTGAGAGTGACTCAGTGTTCAGTGCGTGTGAGAGTGACTCAGTGTTCAGTGTGTGAGAGAGTGATACAGTTTTCAGTGTGTGTGAGAGTGACTCAGTGTTCAGTGTGTGTGAGTGACTCAGTATTCAGTGTGTGTGAGAGTGACACAGTGTTCAGTGTGTACGAGAGTGACTCAGTGTTCTGAGTGTGTGAGAGTGACTCAGTGTTCAGTGAGTGTGAGAGTGACTCAGTGTTCAGTGAGTGTGAGAGTGACTCAGTGTTCAGTGTGTATGAGAGTGGCTCAGTGTTCTGTGAGTGTGAGAGTGACACAATGTTCAGTGTGTGAGAGTGACTCAGTGTTCAGTGTGAGAGTGACTCAGTGTTCAGTGTGTGTGAGAGTGACTCGGTGTTCAGTGAGTGTGAGAGTGACTCAGTGTTCAGTGTGTGTGAGAGTGACTCGGTTTTCAGTGAGTGTGAGAGTGACTCAGTGTTCAGTGTGTATGAGAGTGACTCAGTGTTCTGAGTGTGTGAGAGTGACTCAGTGTGTGTGAGAGTGAATCAGTGTTCAGTTTGTGTGAGAGTGACTCAGTGTTCACTGTGTGTGAGAGTGACTCAGTGTTCAGTGTGTGTGAGAGTGACTCAGTGTTCAGTGAGTGTGAGAGTGACTCAGTATTTAGTGTGTGTGAGAGTGACTCAGTTTTCAGTGTGTGTGAGAGTGACTCAGTATTCAGTGTGTGTGAGAGTGACTCAGTGTTTAGTGTGTGTGAGAGTGACTCAGTGTTCAGTGTGTGTGAGAGTGACTCAGTATTCAGTGTGTGTGAGAGTGACTCATTGTTCAGTGTGTATGAGAGTGACTCAGTGTTCAGTATGTGTGAGAGTGACTCAGTATTCAGTGTGTGTGAGAGTGACTCAGTGTTCAGTGTGTGTGAGAGTGACTCATTGTTCAGTGAGTGTGAGAGTGACTCAGTGTTCAGTGTGTGTGAGAGTGACTCAGTATTCAGTGTGTGTGAGAGTGACTCAGTGTTCAGTGTGTGTGAGAGTGACTCAGTGTTCAGTGTGTGTGAGAGTGACTCAGTGTTCAGTGAGTGTGAGAGTGACTCAGTGTTCAGTGTGTGTGAGAGTGACTCAGTGTTCAGTGTGTGTGAGAGTGACTCAGTGTTCAGTGTCTGTGAGAGTGACTCAGTGTTCAGTGTGTGTGAGAGTGTCTCAGTGTTCAATGTGTGTGAGAGTGACTCAGTGTTCAGTGTGTGTGAGAGTGACTCAGTGTTCAGTGAGTGTGAGAGTGACGCCATGTTCAATGTGTGTGAGAGTGACACAGTGTTCAGTGAGTGTGAGAGTGACGCCATGTTCAATGTGTGTGAGAGTGACTCAGTGTTCAGTGTGTACGAGAGTGACTCAGTGTTCTGAGTGTGTGAGAGTGACTCAGTGTTCAGTGTGTGTGAGAGTGACTCAGTGTTCAGTGAGTGTGAGAGTGACTCAGTGTTCAGTGAGTGTGAGAGTGACTCAGTATTCAGTGTGAGAGTTACTCAGTGTTCAGTGAGTGTGAGATTGACTGAGTGTTCAATGTGTGTGAGAGTGACTCTGTGTTCAGTGTGTGTGAGAGTGACTCAGTGTTCAGTGTGAGTGAGAGTGACTCAGTATTCAGTGTGTGTGAGAGTGACTCAGTGTTCAGTGTGTGTGAGAGTGAGTCAGTGGTCAGTGAGTGTGAGAGTGACTCAGTGTTCAATGTGTGTGAGAGTGACTTAGTTTTCAGTGTGTGTGAGAATGACTCAGTATTCAGTGTGTGTGAGAGTGACTCAGTGTTCAGTGTGTGTGAGAGTGACTCAGTGTTCAGTGTGTGTGAGAGTGACTCAGTGTTCAGTGTGTGAGATTGACTCTGTGTTCAGTGTGAGAGTGACTCAGTGTTCAGTGTGTGTGAGAGTGACTCGGTGTTCAGTGAGTGTGAGAGTGACTCAGTGTTCAGTGTTTGTGAGAGTGTCTCAGTGTTCAGCGTGTGTGAGAGTGACTCAGTGTTCAGTGCGTGTGAGTGACTCAGTATTCAGTGTGTGTGAGAGTGACTCAGTGTTCAGTGTGTACAAGAGTGACTCAGTGTTCTGAGTGTGTGAGAGTGACTCAGTGTTCAGTGTGTGTGAGAGTGACTCAGTGTTCAGTGAGTGTGAGAGTGACTCAGTGTTCAGTGAGTGTGAGAGTGACTCAGTGTTCAGTGTGTATGAGAGTGGCTCAGTGTTCAGTGAGTGTGAGAGTGACAGTTTTCAGTGTGTGTGAGAGTGACTCAGTATTCAGTGTGAAAGTGACTCAGTGTTCAGTGAGTGTGAGATTTACTCAGTGTTCAATGTGTGTGAGAGTGACTCAGTGTTCAGTGTGTGTGAGAGTGACTCAGTGTTCAGTGTGTGTGAGAGTGACTCAGTATTCAGTGTGTGTGAGAGTGACTCAGTGTTCAGTGTGTGTGAGAGTGACTCAGTGGTCAGTGAGTGTGAGAGTGACTCAGTGTTCAATGTGTGTGAGAGTGACTTAGTGTTCAGTGTGTGTGAGAGTGACTCAGTATTCAGTGTGTGGGAGAGTGACTCAGTGTTCAGTGTGTGTGAGAGTGACTCAGTGTTCAGTGTGTGTGAGAGTGACTCAGTGTTCAGTGTGTGAGAGTGACTCTGTGTTCAGTGTGAGAGTGACTCAGTGTTCAGTGTGTGTGAGAGTGACTCGGTGTTCAGTGAGTGTGAGAGTGACTCAGTGTTCAGTGTGTGTTAGAGTGTCTCAGTGTTCAGTGGGTGTGAGAGTGACTCAGTGTTCAGTGCGTGTGAGAGTGACTCAGTGTTCAGTGTGTGAGAGAGTGACACAGTGTTCAGTGTGTGTGAGAGTGACTCAGTGTTCAGTGTGTGTGAGTGACTCAGTCTTCAGTGTGTGTGAGAGTGACACAGTGTTCAGTGTGTACGAGAGTGACTCAGTGTTCTGAGTGTGTGAGAGTGACTCAGTGTTCAGTGTGTGTGAGAGTGACTCAGAGTTCAGTGAGTGTGAGAATGACTCAGTGTTCAGTGAGTGTGAGAGTGACTCAGTATTCAGTGTGAGAGTTACTCAGTGTTCAGTGAGTGTGAGATTGACTCAGTGTTCAATGTGTGTGAGAGTGACTCAGTGTTCAGTGTGTGTGAGAGTGACTCAGTGTTCAGTGTGAGTGAGAGTGACTCAGTATTCAGTGTGTGTGAGAGTGACTCAGTGTTCAGTGTGTGTGAGAGTGACTCAGTGGTCAGTGAGTGTGAGAGTGACTCAGTGTTCAATGTGTGTGAGAGTGACTCAGTGTTCAGTGTGTGTGAGAATGACTCAGTATTCAGTGTGTGTGAGAGTGACTCAGTGTTCAGTGTGTGTGAGAGTGACTCAGTGTTCAGTGTGTGTGAGAGTGACTCAGTGTTCAGTGTGTGAGAGTGACTCTGTGTTCAGTGTGAGAGTGACTCAGTGTTCAGTGTGTGTGAGAGTGACTCGGTGTTCAGTGAGTGTGAGAGTGACTCAGTGTTCAGTGTGTGTGAGAGTGTCTCAGTGTTCAGCGTGTGTGAGAGTGACTCAGTGTTCAGTGCGTGTGAGAGTGACTCAGTGTTCAGTGTGTGAGAGAGTGATACAGTTTTCAGTGTGTGTGAGAGTGACTCAGTGTTCAGTGTGTGTGAGTGACTCAGTATTCAGTGTGTGTGAGAGTGACACAGTGTTCAGTGTGTACGAGAGTGACTCAGTGTTCTGAGTGTGTGAGAGTGACTCAGTGTTCAGTGTGTGTGAGAGTGACTCAGTGTTCAGTGAGTGTGAGAGTGACTCAGTGTTCAGTGAGTGTGAGAGTGACTCAGTGTTCAGTGTGTATGAGAGTGGCTCAGTGTTCTGTGAGTGTGAGAGTGACACAATGTTCAGTGTGTGAGAGTGACTCAGTGTTCAGTGTGAGAGTGACTCAGTGTTCAGTGTGTGTGAGAGTGACTCGGTGTTCAGTGAGTGTGAGAGTGACTCAGTGTTCAGTGTGTGTGAGAGTGACTCGGTTTTCAGTGAGTGTGAGAGTGACTCAGTGTTCAGTGTGTATGAGAGTGACTCAGTGTTCTGAGTGTGTGAGAGTGACTCAGTGTGTGAGAGAGTGAATCAGTGTTCAGTTTGTGTGAGAGTGACTCAGTGTTCACTGTGTGTGAGAGTGACTCAGTGTTCAGTGTGTGTGAGAGTGACTCAGTGTTCAGTGAGTGTGAGAGTGACTCAGTATTTAGTGTGTGTGAGAGTGACTCAGTTTTCAGTGTGTGTGAGAGTGACTCAGTGTTTAGTGTGTGTGAGAGTGACTCAGTGTTCAGTGTGTGTGAGAGTGACTCAGTATTCAGTGTGTGTGAGAGTGACTCATTGTTCAGTGTGTATGAGAGTGACTCAGTGTTCAGTATGTGTGAGAGTGACTCAGTATTCAGTGTGTGTGAGAGTGACTCAGTGTTCAGTGTGTGTGAGAGTGACTCATTGTTCAGTGAGTGTGAGAGTGACTCAGTGTTCAGTGTGTGTGAGAGTGACTCAGTATTCAGTGTGTGTGAGAGTGACTCAGTGTTCAGTGTGTGTGAGAGTGACTCAGTGTTCAGTGTGTGTGAGAGTGACTCAGTGTTCAGTGAGTGTGAGAGTGACTCAGTGTTCAGTGTGTGTGAGAGTGACTCAGTGTTCAGTGTGTGTGAGAGTGACTCAGTGTTCAGTGTCTGTGAGAATGACTCAGTGTTCAGTGTGTGTGAGAGTGTCTCAGTGTTCAATGTGTGTGAGAGTGACTCAGTGTTCAGTGTGTGTGAGAGTGACTCAGTGTTCAGTGAGTGTGAGAGTGACGCCATGTTCAATGTGTGTGAGAGTGACACAGTGTTCAGTGAGTGTGAGAGTGACGCCATGTTCAATGTGTGTGAGAGTGACTCAGTGTTCAGTGAGTGTGAGAGTGACTCAGTGTTCAGTGTGTGTGAGAGTGGCTCAGTGTTCAGTGTGTGTGAGAGTGACACAGTATTCAGTGTGAGAGTGACTCAGTGTTCAGTGAGTGTGAGAGTGACTCAGTGTTCAATGTGTGTGAGAGTGACTCAGTGTTCAGTGTGTGTGAGAGTGACTCAGTGTTCAGTGCGTGTGAGAGTGTCTCAGTATTCAGTGTGTGTGAGAGTGACTCAGTGTTCAGTGTGTGTGAGTGACTCAGTCTTCAGTGTGTGTGAGAGTGACACAGTGTTCAGTGTGTACGAGAGTGACTCAGTGTTCTGAGTGTGTGAGAGTGACTCAGTGTTCAGTGTGTGTGAGAGTGACTCAGAGTTCAGTGAGTGTGAGAATGACTCAGTGTTCAGTGAGTGTGAGAGTGACTCAGTATTCAGTGTGAGAGTTACTCAGTGTTCAGTGAGTGTGAGATTGACTCAGTGTTCAATGTGTGTGAGAGTGACTCAATGTTCAGTGTGTGTGAGAGTGACTCAGTGTTCAGTGTGAGTGAGAGTGACTCAGTATTCAGTGTGTGTGAGAGTGACTCAGTGTTCAGTGTGTGTGAGAGTGACTCAGTGGTCAGTGAGTGTGAGAGTGACTCAGTGTTCAATGTGTGTGAGAGTGACTTAGTGTTCAGTGTGTGTGAGAATGACTCAGTATTCAGTGCGTGTGAGAGTGACTCAGTTTTCAGTGTGTGTGAGAGTGACTCAGTGTTCAGTGTGTGAGAGTGACTCTGTGTTCAGTGTGAGAGTGACTCAGTGTTCAGTGTGTGTGAGAGTGACTCGGTGTTCAGTGAGTGTGAGAGTGACTCAGTGTTCAGTGTGTGTGAGAGTGTCTCAGTGTTCAGCGTGTGTGAGAGTGACTCAGTGTTCAGTGCGTGTGAGAGTGACTCAGTGTTCAGTGTGTGAGAGAGTGATACAGTTTTCAGTGTGTGTGAGAGTGACTCAGTGTTCAGTGTGTGTGAGTGACTCAGTATTCAGTGTGTGTGAGAGTGACACAGTGTTCAGTGTGTACGAGAGTGACTCAGTGTTCTGAGTGTGTGAGAGTGACTCAGTGTTCAGTGTGTGTGAAAGTGACTCAGTGTTCAGTGAGTGTGAGAGTGACTCAGTGTTCAGTGAGTGTGAGAGTGACTCAGTGTTCAGTGTGTATGAGAGTGGCTCAGTGTTCAGTGAGTGTGAGAGTGACACAATGTTCAGTGTGTGAGAGTGACTCAGTGTTCAGTGTGAGAGTGTCTCAGTGTTCAGTGTATGTGAGAGTGACTCGGTGTTCAGTGAGTGTGAGAGTGACTCAGTGTTCAGTGTGTGTGAGAGTGACTCGCTTTTCAGTGAGTGTGAGAGTGACTCAGTGTTCAGTGTGTATGAGAGTGACTCAGTGTTCTGAGTGTGTGAGAGTGACTCAGTGTGTGTGAGAGTGAATCAGTGTTCAGTTTGTGTGAGAGTGACTCAGTGTTCACTGTGTGTGAGAGTGACTCAGTGTTCAGTGTGTGTGAGAGTGACTCAGTGTTCAGTGAGTGTGAGAGTGACTCAGTATTTAGTGTGTGTGAGAGTGACTCAGTTTTCAGTGTGTGTGAGAGTGACTCAGTATTCAGTGTGTGTGAGAGTGACTCAGTGTTTAGTGTGTGTGAGAGTGACTCAGTGTTCAGTGTGTGTGAGAGTGACTCAGTATTCAGTGTCTGTGAGAGTGACTCAGTGTTCAGTGTGTGTGAGAGTGACTCATTGTTCAGTGTGTATGAGAGTGACTCAGTGTTCAGTGTGTGTGAGAGTGACTCAGTATTCAGTGTGTGTGAGAGTGACTCAGTGTTCAGTGTGTGTGAGAGTGACTCAGTGTTCAGTGAGTGTGAGAGTGACTCAGTGTTCAGTGTGTGTGAGAGTGACTCAGTATTCAGTGTTTGTGAGAGTGACTCAGTGTTCAGTGTGTGTGAGAGTGACTCAGTGTTCAGTGTGTGTGAGAGTGACTCAGTGTTCAGTGAGTGTGAGAGTGACTCAGTGTTCAGTGTGTGTGAGAGTGACTCAGTGTTCAGTGTGTGTGAGAGTGACTCAGTGTTCAGTGTCTGTGAGAGTGACTCAGTGTTCAGTGTGTGTGAGAGTGACTCAGTGTTCAATGTGTGTGAGAGTGACTCAGTGTTCAGTGTGTGTGAGAGTGACTCAGTGTTCAGTGAGTGTGAGAGTGACGCCTTGTTCAATGTGTGTGAGAGTGACACAGTGTTCAGTGAGTGTGAGAGTGACGCCATGTTCAATGTCTGTGAGAGTGACTCAGTGTTCAGTGAGTGTGAGAGTGACTCAGTGTTCAGTGTGTGTGAGAGTGGCTCAGTGTTCAGTGTGTGTGAGAGTGACACAGTATTCAGTGTGAGAGTGACTCAGTGTTCAGTGAGTGTGAGAGTGACTCAGTGTTCAATGTGTGTGAGAGTGACTCAGTGTTCAGTGTGTGTGAGAGTGACTCAGTGTTCAGTGCGTGTGAGAGTGACTCAGTATTCAGTGTGTGTGAGAGTGACTCAGTGTTCAGTGAGTGTGAGAGTGACTCAGTGTTCAGTGTGTGTGAGAGTGACTCAGTGTTCAGTGTGTGTGAGAGTGACTCAGTGTCCAGTGTGTGTGAGAGTGACTCAGTGTTCAGTGTGTGTGGGAGTGACTCAGTGTTAAGTGTGTGTGAGAGTGACTCAGTGTTCAGTGTGTGAGAGTGACTCTGTGTTCAGTGTGAGAGTGACTCAGTGTTCAGTGTGTGTGAGAGTGACTCGGTGTTCAGTGAGTGTGAGAGTGACTCAGTGTTCAGTGTGTGTGAGAGTGTCTCAGTGTTCAGTGTGTGTGAGAGTGACTCAGTGTTCAGTGCGTGTGAGAGTGACTCAGTGTTCAGTGTGTGAGAGAGTGACACAGTGTTCAGTGTGTGTGAGAGTGACTCAGTGTTCAGTGTGTGTGAGTGACTCAGTATTAAGTGTGTGTGAGAGTGCCACAGTGTTCAGTGTGTACGAGAGCGACTCAGTGTTCTGAGTGTGTGAGAGTGTTCAGTGTGTGTGAGAGTGACTCAGTGTTCAGTGAGTGTGAGAGTGACTCAGTGTTCAGTGAGTGTGAGAGTGACTCAGTATTCAGTGTGAGAGTGACTCAGTGTTCAGTGAGTGTGAGATTGACTCAGTGTTCAATGTGTGTGAGAGTGACTCAGTGTTCAGTGTGTGTGAGAGTGACTCAGTGTTCAGTGTGTGTGAGAGTGACTCAGTATTCAGTGTGTGTGAGAGTGACTCAGTGTTCAGTGTGTGTGAGAGTGACTCAGTGGTCAGTGAGTGTGAGAGTGACTCAGTGTTCAATGTGTGTGAGAGTGACATAGTGTTCAGTGTCTGTGAGAATGACTCAGTATTCAGTGTGTGTGAGAGTGACTCAGTGTTCAGTGTGTGTGAGAGTGACTCAGTGTTCAGTGTGTGTGAGAGTGACTCAGTGTTCAGTGTGTGTGAGAGTGACTCAGTGTTCAGTGTGTGTGAGAGTGACTCAGTGTTCAGTGTGTGTGAGAGTGACTCAGTGTTCAGTGTGTGAGAGTGACTCTGTGTTCAGTGTGAGAGTGACTCAGTGTTCAGTGTGTGTGAGAGTGACTCGGTGTTCAGTGAGTGTGAGAGTGACGCAGTGTTCAGTGTGTGTGAGAGTGTCTCAGTGTTCAGTGTGTGTGAGAGTGTCTCAGTGTTCAGTGTCTGTGAAAGTGACTCAGTGTTCAGTGTGTGTGAGAGTGACTCAGTGTTCAATGTGTGTGAGAGTGACTCAGTGTTCAGTGTGTGTGAGAGTGACTCAGTGTTCAGTGAGTGTGAGAGTGACGCCATGTTCAATGTGTGTGAGAGTGACACAGTGTTCAGTGAGTGTGAGAGTGACGCCATGTTCAATGTTTGTGAGAGTGACTCAGTGTTCAGTGTGTGTGAGAGTGACTCAGTGTTCAGTGAGTGTGAGAGTGACGCCATGTTCAATGTGTGTGAGAGTGACTCAGTGTTCAGTGTGTGTGAGAGTGTCTCAGTGTTCAGTGTCTGTGAGAGTGACTCAGTGTTCAGTGTGTGTGAGAGTGACTCAGTGTTCAATGTGTGTGAGAGTGACTCAGTGTTCAGTGTGTGTGAGAGTGACTCAGTGTTCAGTGTGTGTGAGAGTGACACAGTGTTCAGTGTCTGTGAGAGTGACTCAGTGTTCAGTGTGTGTGAGAGTGACTCAGTGTTCAATGTGTGTGAGAGTGACTCAGTGTTCAGTGTGTGTGAGAGTGACTCAGTGTTCAGTGAGTGTGAGAGTGACGCCATGTTCAATGTGTGTGAGAGTGACACAGTGTTCAGTGAGTGTGAGAGTGACGCCATGTTCAATGTGTGTGAGAGTGACTCAGTGTTCAGTGAGTGTGAGAGTGACTCAGTGTTCAGTGTGTGTGAGAGTGGCTCAGTGTTCAGTGTGTGTGAGAGTGACACAGTATTCAGTGTGAGAGTGACTCAGTGTTCAGTGAGTGTGAGAGTGACTCAGTGTTCAATGTGTGTGAGAGTGACTCAGTGTTCAGTGTGTGTGAGAGTGACTCAGTGTTCAGTGCGTGTGAGAGTGACTCAGTATTCAGTGTGTGTGAGAGTGACTCAGTGTTCAGTGAGTGTGAGAGTGACTCAGTGTTCAGTGTGTGTGAGAGTGACTCAGTGTTCAGTGTGTGTGAGAGTGACTCAGTGTCCAGTGTGTGTGAGAGTGACTCAGTGTTCAGTGTGTGTGAGAGTGACTCAGTGTTAAGTGTGTGTGAGAGTGACTCAGTGTTCAGTGTGTGAGAGTGACTCTGTGTTCAGTGTGAGAGTGACTCAGTGTTCAGTGTGTGTGAGAGTGACTCGGTGTTCAGTGAGTGTGAGAGTGACTCAGTGTTCAGTGTGTGTGAGAGTGTCTCAGTGTTCAGTGTGTGTGAGAGTGACTCAGTGTTCAGTGCGTGTGAGAGTGACTCAGTGTTCAGTGTGTGAGAGAGTGACACAGTGTTCAGTGTGTGTGAGAGTGACTCAGTGTTCAGTGTGTGTGAGTGACTCAGTATTAAGTGTGTGTGAGAGTGCCACAGTGTTCAGTGTGTACGAGAGCGACTCAGTGTTCTGAGTGTGTGAGAGTGACTCAGTGTTCAGTGTGTGTGAGAGTGACTCAGTGTTCAGTGAGTGTGAGAGTGACTCAGTGTTCAGTGAGTGTGAGAGTGACTCAGTATTCAGTGTGAGAGTGACTCAGTGTTCAGTGAGTGTGAGATTGACTCAGTGTTCAATGTGTGTGAGAGTGACTCAGTGTTCAGTGTGTGTGAGAGTGACTCAGTGTTCAGTGTGTGTGAGAGTGACTCAGTATTCAGTGTGTGTGAGAGTGACTCAGTGTTCAGTGTGTGTGAGAGTGACTCAGTGGTCAGTGAGTGTGAGAGTGACTCAGTGTTCAATGTGTGTGAGAGTGACATAGTGTTCAGTGTCTGTGAGAATGACTCAGTATTCAGTGTGTGTGAGAGTGACTCAGTGTTCAGTGTGTGTGAGAGTGACTCAGTGTTCAGTGTGTGTGAGAGTGACTCAGTGTTCAGTGTGTGTGAGAGTGACTCAGTGTTCAGTGTGTGTGAGAGTGACTCAGTGTTCAGTGTGTGTGAGAGTGACTCAGTGTTCAGTGTGTGAGAGTGACTCTGTGTTCAGTGTGAGAGTGACTCAGTGTTCAGTGTGTGTGAGAGTGACTCGGTGTTCAGTGAGTGTGAGAGTGACGCAGTGTTCAGTGTGTGTGAGAGTGTCTCAGTGTTCAGTGTGTGTGAGAGTGTCTCAGTGTTCAGTGTCTGTGAGAGTGACTCAGTGTTCAGTGTGTGTGAGAGTGACTCAGTGTTCAATGTGTGTGAGAGTGACTCAGTGTTCAGTGTGTGTGAGAGTGACTCAGTGTTCAGTGAGTGTGAGAGTGACGCCATGTTCAATGTGTGTGAGAGTGACACAGTGTTCAGTGAGTGTGAGAGTGACGCCATGTTCAATGTGTGTGAGAGTGACTCAGTGTTCAGTGAGTGTGAGAGTGACTCAGTGTTCAGTGTGTGTGAGAGTGGCTCAGTGTTCAGTGTGTGTGAGAGTGACACAGTATTCAGTGTGAGAGTGACTCAGTGTTCAGTGAGTGTGAGAGTGACTCAGTGTTCAATGTGTGTGAGAGTGACTCAGTGTTCAGTGTGTGTGAGAGTGACTCAGTGTTCAGTGCGTGTGAGAGTGACTCAGTATTCAGTGTGTGTGAGAGTGACTCAGTGTTCAGTGTGTGTGAGAGTGACTCAGTGTTCAGTGTGTGTGAGAGTGACTCAGTGTTCAGTGTGTGTGAGAGTGACTCAGTGTCCAGTGTGTGTGAGAGTGACTCAGTGTTCAGTGTGTGTGAGAGTGACTCAGTGTTAAGTGTGTGTGAGAGTGACTCAGTGTTCAGTGTGTGAGAGTGACTCTGTGTTCAGTGTGAGAGTGACTCAGTGTTCAGTGTGTGTGAGAGTGACTCGGTGTTCAGTGAGTGTGAGAGTGACTCAGTGTTCAGTGTGTGTGAGAGTGTCTCAGTGTTCAGTGTGTGTGAGAGTGACTCAGTGTTCAGTGCGTGTGAGAGTGACTCAGTGTTCAGTGTGTGAGAGAGTGACACAGTGTTCAGTGTGTGTGAGAGTGACTCAGTGTTCAGTGTGTGTGAGTGACTCAGTATTAAGTGTGTGTGAGAGTGCCACAGTGTTCAGTGTGTACGAGAGCGACTCAGTGTTCTGAGTGTGTGAGAGTGACTCAGTGTTCAGTGTGTGTGAGAGTGACTCAGTGTTCAGTGAGTGTGAGAGTGACTCAGTGTTCAGTGAGTGTGTGAGTGACTCAGTATTCAGTGTGAGAGTGACTCAGTGTTCAGTGAGTGTGAGATTGACTCAGTGTTCAATGTGTGTGAGAGTGACTCAGTGTTCAGTGTGTGTGAGAGTGACTCAGTGTTCAGTGTGTGTGAGAGTGACTCAGTATTCAGTGTGTGTGAGAGTGACTCAGTGTTCAGTGTGTGTGAGAGTGACTCAGTGGTCAGTGAGTGTGAGAGTGACTCAGTGTTCAATGTGTGTGAGAGTGACATAGTGTTCAGTGTCTGTGAGAATGACTCAGTATTCAGTGTGTGTGAGAGTGACTCAGTGTTCAGTGTGTGTGAGAGTGACTCAGTGTTCAGTGTGTGTGAGAGTGACTCAGTGTTCAGTGTGTGTGAGAGTGACTCAGTGTTCAGTGTGTGTGAGAGTGACTCAGTGTTCAGTGTGTGTGAGAGTGACTCAGTGTTCAGTGTGTGAGAGTGACTCTGTGTTCAGTGTGAGAGTGACTCAGTGTTCAGTGTGTGTGAGAGTGACTCGGTGTTCAGTGAGTGTGAGAGTGACGCAGTGTTCAGTGTGTGTGAGAGTGTCTCAGTGTTCAGTGTGTGTGAGAGTGTCTCAGTGTTCAGTGTCTGTGAGAGTGACTCAGTGTTCAGTGTGTGTGAGAGTGACTCAGTGTTCAATGTGTGTGAGAGTGACTCAGTGTTCAGTGTGTGTGAGAGTGACTCAGTGTTCAGTGAGTGTGAGAGTGACGCCATGTTCCATGTGTGTGAGAGTGACACAGTGTTCAGTGAGTGTGAGAGTGACGCCATGTTCAATGTGTGTGAGAGTGACTCAGTGTTCAGTGAGTGTGAGAGTGACTCAGTGTTCAGTGTGTGTGAGAGTGGCTCAGTGTTCAGTGTGTGTGAGAGTGACACAGTATTCAGTGTGAGAGTGACTCAGTGTTCAGTGAGTGTGAGAGTGACTCAGTGTTCAATGTGTGTGAGAGTGACTCAGTGTTCAGTGTGTGTGAGAGTGACTCAGTGTTCAGTGCGTGTGAGAGTGACTCAGTATTCAGTGTGTGTGAGAATGACTCAGTGTTCAGTGTGTGTGAGAGTGACTCAGTGTTCAGTGTGTGTGAGAGTGACTCAGTGTTCAGTGTGTGTGAGAGTGACTCAGTGTCCAGTGTGTGTGAGAGTGACTCAGTGTTCAGTGTGTGTGAGAGTGACTCAGTGTTAAGTGTGTGTGAGAGTGACTCAGTGTTCAGTGTGTGAGAGTGACTCTGTGTTCAGTGTGAGAGTGACTCAGTGTTCAGTGTGTGTGAGAGTGACTCGGTGTTCAGTGAGTGTGAGAGTGACTCAGTGTTCAGTGTGTGTGAGAGTGTCTCAGTGTTCAGTGTGTGTGAGAGTGACTCAGTGTTCAGTGCGTGTGAGAGTGACTCAGTGTTCAGTGTGTGAGAGAGTAACACAGTGTTCAGTGTGTGTGAGAGTGACTCAGTGTTCAGTGTGTGTGAGTGACTCAGTATTAAGTGTGTGTGAGAGTGCCACAGTGTTCAGTGTGTACGAGAGTGACTCAGTGTTCTGAGTGTGTGAGAGTGACTCAGTGTTCAGTGTGTGTGAGAGTGACTCAGTGTTCAGTGAGTGTGAGAGTGACTCAGTGTTCAGTGAGTGTGAGAGTGACTCAGTATTCAGTGTGAGAGTGACTCAGTGTTCAGTGAGTGACAGATTGACTCAGTGTTCAATGTGTGTGAGAGTGACTCAGTGTTCAGTGTGTGTGAGAGTGACTCAGTGTTCAGTGTGTGTGTGAGTGACTCAGTATTCAGTGTGTGTGAGAGTGACTCAGTGTTCAGTGTGTGTGAGAGTGACTCAGTGTTCAGTGTGTGTGAGAGTGACTCAGTGTTCAGTGTGTGAGATTGACTCTGTGTTCAGTGTGAGAGTGACTCAGTGTTCAGTGTGTGTGAGAGTGACTCGGTGTTCAGTGAGTGTGAGAGTGACTCAGTGTTCAGTGTGTGTGAGAGTGTCTCAGTGTTCAGCGTGTGTGAGAGTGACTCAGGGTTCAGTGCGTGTGAGTGACTCAGTATTCAGTGTGTGTGAGAGTGACTCAGTGTTCAGTGTGTACAAGAGTGACTCAGTGTTCTGAGTGTGTGAGAGTGACTCAGTGTTCAGTGTGTGTGAGAGTGACTCAGTGTTCAGTGAGTGTGAGAGTGACTCAGTGTTCAGTGAGTGTGAGAGTGACTCAGTGTTCAGTGTGTATGAGAGTGGCTCAGTGTTCAGTGAGTGTGAGAGTGACACAGTTTTCAGTGTGTGTGAGAGTGACTCAGTATTCAGTGTGAAAGTGACTCAGTGTTCAGTGAGTGTGAGATTTACTCAGTGTTCAATGTGTGTGAGAGTGACTCAGTGTTCAGTGTGTGTGAGAGTGACTCAGTGTTCAGTGTGTGTGAGAGTGACTCAGTATTCAGTGTGTGTGAGAGTGACTCAGTGTTCAGTGTGTGTGAGAGTGACTCAGTGGTCAGTGAGTGTGAGAGTGACTCAGTGTTCAATGTGTGTGAGAGTGACTTAGTGTTCAGTGTGTGTGAGAGTGACTCAGTATTCAGTGTGTGGGAGAGTGACTCAGTGTTCAGTGTGTGTGAGAGTGACTCAGTGTTCAGTGTGTGTGAGAGTGACTCAGTGTTCAGTGTGTGAGAGTGACTCTGTGTTCAGTGTGAGAGTGACTCAGTGTTCAGTGTGTGTGAGAGTGACTCGGTGTTCAGTGAGTGTGAGAGTGACTCAGTGTTCAGTGTGTGTTAGAGTGTCTCAGTGTTCAGTGGGTGTGAGAGTGACTCAGTGTTCAGTGCGTGTGAGAGTGACTCAGTGTTCAGTGTGTGAGAGAGTGACACAGTGTTCAGTGTGTGTGAGAGTGACTCAGTGTTCAGTGTGTGTGAGTGACTCAGTCTTCAGTGTGTGTGAGAGTGACACAGTGTTCAGTGTGTACGAGAGTGACTCAGTGTTCTGAGTGTGTGAGAGTGACTCAGTGTTCAGTGTGTGTGAGAGTGACTCAGAGTTCAGTGAGTGTGAGAATGACTCAGTGTTCAGTGAGTGTGAGAGTGACTCAGTATTCAGTGTGAGAGTTACTCAGTGTTCAGTGAGTGTGAGATTGACTCAGTGTTCAATGTGTGTGAGAGTGACTCAGTGTTCAGTGTGTGTGAGAGTGACTCAGTGTTCAGTGTGAGTGAGAGTGACTCAGTATTCAGTGTGTGTGAGAGTGACTCAGTGTTCAGTGTGTGTGAGAGTGACTCAGTGGTCAGTGTGTATGAGAGTGACTCAGTGTTCTGAGTGTGTGAGAGTGACTCAGTGTTCAGTGTGTGTGAGAGTGACTCAGTGTTCAGTGTGAGTGAGAGTGACTCAGTATTCAGTGTGTGTGAGAGTGACTCAGTGGTCAGTGTGTATGAGAGTGACTCAGTGTTCTGAGTGAGTGAGAGTGACTCAGTGTTCAGTGTGTGTGAGAGGGACTCAGTGTTCAGTGTGTGTGAGTGACTCAGTATTCAGTGTGTGTGACAGTGACTCAGTGTGTGTGAGAGTGACTCAGTGTTCCGTGTGTGTGAGAGTGACTCAGTGTTCAGTGAGTGTGAGAGTTACTCAGTGTCCGGTGTGTGTGAGAGTGACTCAGTGTTCAGTGAGTGTGAGAGTGACTCAGTTTTCAGTGTGTGTGAGAGTGACTCAGTATGCAGTGTGAGTGAGAGTCACTCAGTTTTCAGTGTGAGAGTGACTCAGTATTTAGTGAGAGTGAGAGTGACTCAGTGTTCAATGTGTGTGAGAGTGACTCAGTGTTCAGTGTGTGTCAGAGTGACTCAGTGTTCAGTGTGTGTGATAGTGACTCAGTGTTCAGTGTGTGAGAGTGACTCAGTGTTCAGTGTGTGTGAGAGTGACTCAGTATTCAGTGTGTGTGAGAGTGACTCAGTGTTCATTGTGTGTGAGAGTGACTCACTGTTCAGTGTGTGTGAGAGTGACTCAGTGTTCAGTGTGTGAGAGTGACTCAGTGTTCAGTGTGTGTGAGAGTGACTCAGTATTCAGTGTGTGTGAGAGTGACTCAGTGTTCATTGTGTGTGAGAGTGACTCACTGTTCAGTGTGTGTGAGAGTGACTCAGTGGTCAGTGTGTGAGAGTGACTCAGTGTTCAGTGTGAGAGTGACTCAGTGCTCAGTATGTGTGAGAGTGATTCGGTGATCAGTGAATGTGAGAGTGACTCAGTGTTCAGTGTGTGTGAGAGTGTCTCAGTGTTCATTGTGTGTGAGAGTGACTCAGTGTTCAATGCGTGTGAGAGTGACTCAGTGTTCAGTGTGTGAGAGAGTGACGCAGTTTTCAGTGTGTGTGAGAGTGACTCAGTGTTCAGTGTGTGTGAGTGACTCAGTGTTCAGTGAGTGTGAGAGTGACTCAGTTTTCAGTGTGTGTGAGCGACTCAGTGTTCAGTGAGTGTGAGAGTGACTCAGTTTTCAGTGTGTGTGAGAGTGACTCAGTGTTCAGTGAGTGTGAGAGTGACTCAGTGTTCAATGAGTGTGAGAGTGACTCAGTGTTCAGTGTGTATGAGAGTGACTCAGTGTTCAGTGTGTGTGAGAGTGACTGAGTGTTCAGTGTGTGTGAGAGTGACTCAGTGTTCAGTGAGTGTGAGAGTGACTCAGTGTTCAGTGTGTGTGAGAGTGACTCAGTGTTCAGTGTGTGTGAGAGTGACTCAGTGTTCAGTGTGTGTGAGAGTGACTCAGTATTCAGTGTGTGTGAGAGTGACTCAGTGTTCAGTGTGTGTGAGAGTGACACAGTATTCAGTGTGAGAGTGACTCAGTGTTCAGTGAGTGTGAGAGTGACTCAGTGTTCAATGTGTGTGAGAGTGACTCAGTGTTCAGTGTGTGTGAGAGTGACTCAGTGTTCAGTGCGTGTGAGAGTGACTCAGTATTCAGTGTGTGTGAGAGTGACTGAGTGTTCAGTGTGTGTGAGAGTGACTCAGTGTTCAGTGTGTGTGAGAGTGACTCAGTATTCAGTGTGTGTGAGAGTGACTCAGTGTTCAGTGTGAGAGGGAATGACTCAGTGTTCAGTGTGTGTGAGAGTGACTCAGTATTCAGTGTGTGTGAGAGTGACGCAGCGTTCAGTGTGTGTGAGTGACTCAGTGTTCAGTGTGTGTGAGAGTGACTCAGTGTTCGGTGTGTGTGAGAGTGTCTCAGTGTTCAGTGTGTGTGAGAGTGACTCAGTGTTCAGTGTGAGTGAGAATGACTCTGTTTTCAGTGTGTGTGAGAGTGACTCAGTGTTCAGTGTGTGTGAGAGTGACTCAGTATTCAGTGTGTGTGAGAGTGACTCAGCGGTCAGTGTGTGTGAGTGACTCAGTGTTCAGTGTGTGTGAGAGTGTCTCAGTGTTCAGTGTGTGTGAGAGTGACTCAGTGTTCAGTGTGTGTGAGAGTGACTCAGTGTTCAGTGAGTGTGAGAGTGACTCAGTGTTCAGTGTGTGTGAGAGTGACTCAGTGTTCAGTGTGTGTGAGAGTGACTCAGTGTTCAGTGTGTGTGAGAGTGACTCAGTATTCAGTGTGTGTGAGAGTGACTCAGTGTTCAGTGTGTGTGAGAGTGACACAGTATTCAGTGTGAGAGTGACTCAGTGTTCAGTGAGTGTGAGAGTGACTCAGTGTTCAATGTGTGTGAGAGTGACTCAGTGTTCAGTGTGTGTGAGATTGACTCAGCGGTCAGTGTGTGTGAGTGACTCAGTGTTCAGTGTGTGTGAGAGTGTCTCAGTGTTCAGTGTGTGTGAGAGTGACTCAGTGTTCAGTGTGTGTGAGAGTGACTCAGTGTTCAGTGAGTGTGAGAGTGACTCAGTGTTCAGTGTGTGTGAGAGTGACTCAGTGTTCAGTGTGTGTGAGAGTGACTCAGTGTTCAGTGTGTGTGAGAGTGACTCAGTATTCAGTGTGTGTGAGAGTGACTCAGTGTTCAGTGTGTGTGAGAGTGACACAGTATTCAGTGTGAGAGTGACTCAGTGTTCAGTGAGTGTGAGAGTGACTCAGTGTTCAATGTGTGTGAGAGTGACTCAGTGTTCAGTGTGTGTGAGAGTGACTCAGTGTTCAGTGCGTGTGAGAGTGACTCAGTATTCAGTGTGTGTGAGAGTGACTGAGTGTTCAGTGTGTGTGAGAGTGACTCAGTGTTCAGTGTGTGTGAGAGTGACTCAGTATTCAGTGCGTGTGAGAGTGACTCAGTGTTCAGTGTGAGAGGGAATGACTCAGTGTTCAGTGTGTGTGAGAGTGACTCAGTATTCAGTGTGTGTGAGAGTGACTCAGCGTTCAGTGTGTGTGAGTGACTCAGTGTTCAGTGTGTGTGAGAGTGACTCAGTGTTCGGTGTGTGTGAGAGTGTCTGAGTGTTCAGTGTGTGTGAGAGTGACTCAGTGTTCAGTGTGAGTGAGAATGACTCTGTTTTCAGTGTGTGTGAGAGTGACTCAGTGTTCAGTGTGTGTGAGAGTGACTCAGTATTCAGTGTGTGTGAGAGTGACTCAGCGGTCAGTGTGTGTGAGTGACTCAGTGATCAGTGTGTGTGAGAGTGTCTCAGTGTTCAGTGTGTGTGAGAGTGACTCAGTGTTCAGTGTGTGTGAGAGTGACTCAGTGTTCAGTGAGTGTGAGAGTGACTCAGTGTTCAGTGTGTGTGAGAGTGACTCAGTGTTCAGTGTGTGTGAGAGTGACTCAGTGTTCTGTGTGTGTGAGAGTGACTCAGTATTCAGTGTGTGTGAGAGTGACTCAGTGTTCAGTGTGTGTGAGAGTGACACAGTATTCAGTGTGAGAGTGACTCAGTGTTCAGTGAGTGTGAGAGTGACTCAGTGTTCAATGTGTGTGAGAGTGACTCAGTGTTCAGTGTGTGTGAGAGTGACTCAGTGTTCAGTGCGTGTGAGAGTGACTCAGTATTCAGTGTGTGTGAGAGTGACTGAGTGTTCAGTGTGTGTGAGAGTGACTCAGTGTTCAGTGTGTGTGAGAGTGACTCAGTATTCAGTGTGTGTGAGAGTGACTCAGTGTTCAGTGTGAGAGGGAATGACTCAGTGTTCAGTGTGTGTGAGAGTGACTCAGTATTCAGTGTGTGTGAGAGTGACTCAGCGTTCAGTGTGTGTGAGTGACTCAGTGTTCAGTGTGTGTGAGAGTGACTCAGTGTTCAGTGTGTGTGAGAGTGACTCAGTGTTCAGTGTGTGTGAGAGTGACACAGTATCCAGTGTGGGTGAGAGTGACTCAGTGTTCAGTCTGTGTCAGAGTGACTCAGTGTTCAGTGTGAGACTGACACAGTATTCAGTGAGAGTGACTCCGTGTTCAGTGAGTGTGAGAGTGACTCAGTGTTCAAAGTGTGTGAGAGTGACTCAGTGTTCATTGAGTGTGAGAGTGACTCAGTGTTCAGTGTGTATGAGAGTGACTCAGAGTTCAGTGAGTGTGAGAGAGACTCAGTGTTCAGTGTGTGTGAGAGTGACTCAGTGTTCAGTGTGTGTGAGAGTGACTCAGTATTCAGTGTGTGTGAGAGTGACTCAGTATTCAGTGTGTGTGAGAGTGACTCAGTGTTCAGTGTGTGTGAGAGTGACTCAGTGTTCAGTGTGTGTGAGAGTGACTCAGTGTTCAGTGTGTGTGAGAGTGACTCAGTGTTCAGTGTGTGTGAGAGTGACTCAGTGTTCAATGAGTGTGAGAGTAACTCAGTGTTCTGAGTGAGTGAGAGTGACTCAGTATTCAGTGTGTGTGAGAGTGACTCAGTGTTATGTGTGTATGAGAGTGACTCAGTGTTCTGAGTGAGTGAGAGTGACTCAGTGTTCAGTGTGTGTGAGAGGGACTCAGTGTTCAGTGTGTGTGAGTGACTCAGTATTCAGTGTGTGTGACAGTGACCCAGTGTGTGTGAGAGTGACTCAGTGTTCCGTGTGTGTGAGAGTGTCTCAGTGTTCAGTGAGTGTGAGAGTTACTCAGTGTCCGGTGTGTGTGAGAGTGACTCAGTGTTCAGTGAGTGTGAGAGTGACTCAGTTTTCAGTGTGTGTGAGAGTGACTCAGTATGCAGTGTGAGTGAGAGTCACTCAGTTTTCAGTGTGAGAGTGACTCAGTATTTAGTGAGAGTGAGAGTGACTCAGTGTTCAATGTGTGTGAGAGTGACTCAGTGTTCAGTGTGTGTCAGAGTGACTCAGTGTTCAGTGTGTGTGATAGTGACTCAGTGTTCAGTGTGTGAGAGTGACTCAGTGTTCAGTGTGTGTGAGAGTGACTCAGTATTCAGTGTGTGTGAGAGTGACTCAGTGTTCATTGTGTGTGAGAGTGACTCAGTGTTCAGTGTGTGTGAGAGTGACTCAGTGTTCAGTGTGTGTGAGAGTGACTCAGTGTTCTGTGTGTGAGAGTGACTCAGTGTTCAGTGTGAGAGTGACTCAGTGCTCAGTGTGTGTGAGAGTGACTCGGTGATCAGTGAATGTGAGAGTGACTCAGTGTTCAGTGTGTGTGAGAGTGTCTCAGTGTTCATTGTGTGTGAGAGTGACTCAGTGTTCAATGCGTGTGAGGGTGACTCAGTGTTCAGTGTGTGAGAGAGTGACACAGTTTTCAGTGTGTGTGAGAATGACTCAGTGTTCAGTGTGTGTGAGTGACTCAGTGTTCAGTGAGTGTGAGAGTGACTCAGTTTTCAGTGTGTGTGAGCGACTCAGTGTTCAGTGAGTGTGAGAGTGACTCAGTTTTCAGTGTGTGTGAGAGTGACTCAGTGTTCAGTGAGTGTGAGAGTGACTCAGTGTTCAGTGAGTGTGAGAGTGACTCAGTGTTCAGTGTGTATGAGAGTGACTCAGTGTTCAGTGAGTGTGAGAGTGACTCAGTGTTCAGTGTGTGAGAGTGACTCAGTATTCAGTGTGTGTGAGAGTGACTCAGTGTTCAGTGTGTGTGAGAGTGACTCAGTGTTCAGTGTGAGTGAGAATGACTCTGTTTTCAGTGTGTGTGAGAGTGACTCAGTGTTCAGTGTGTGTGAGAGTGACTCAGTATTCAGTGTGTGTGAGAGTGACTCAGCGGTCAGTGTGTGTGAGTGACTCAGTGTTCAGTGTGTGTGAGAGTGACTCAGTGTTCAGTGTGTGTGAGAGTGACTCAGTATTCAGTGTGTGTGAGAGTGACTCAGTATTCAGTGTGTGTGAGAGTGACTCAGTGTTCAGTGTGTGTGAGAGTGACTCAGTGTTCAGTGTGTGTGAGAGTGACTCAGTGTTCAGTGTGTGTGAGAGTGACTCAGTGTTCAGTGTGTGTGAGAGTGACTCAGTGTTCAATGAGTGTGAGAGTAACTCAGTGTTCTGAGTGAGTGAGAGTGACTCAGTATTCAGTGTGTGTGAGAGTGACTCAGTGTTATGTGTGTATGAGAGTGACTCAGTGTTCTGAGTGAGTGAGAGTGACTCAGTGTTCAGTGTGTGTGAGAGGGACTCAGTGTTCAGTGTGTGTGAGTGACTCAGTATTCAGTGTGTGTGACAGTGACTCAGTGTGTGTGAGAGTGACTCAGTGTTCCATGTGTGTGAGAGTGACTCAGTGTTCATTGTGTGTGAGAGTGACTCAGTGTCCGGTGTGTGTGAGAGTGACTCAGTGTTCAGTGAGTGTGAGAGTGACTCAGTGTTCAGTGTGTGTGAGAGTGACTCAGTGTTCAGTGTGAGTGAGAATGACTCTGTTTTCAGTGTGTGTGAGAGTGACTCAGTGTTCAGTGTGTGTGAGAGTGACTCAGTATTCAGTGTGTGTGAGAGTGACTCAGCGGTCAGTGTGTGTGAGTGACTCAGTGTTCAGTGTGTGTGAGAGTGACTCAGTGTTCAGTGTGTGTGAGAGTGTCTCAGTTTTCAGTGTGTGTGAGAGTGACTCAGTGTTCAGTGTGTGTGAGAGTGACTCAGTGTTCAGTGAGTGTGAGTGTGACTCAGTGTTCAGTGTGTGTGAGAGTGACTCAGTGTTCAGTGTGTGTGAGAGTGACTCAGTGTTCAGTGTGTGTGAGAGTGACTCAGTATTCAGTGTGTGTGAGAGTGACTCAGTGTTCAGTGTGTGTGAGGGTGACACAGTATTCAGTGTGAGAGTGACTCAGTGTTCAGTGAGTGTGAGAGTGACTCAGTGTTCAATGTGTGTGAGAGTGACTCAGTGTTCAGTGTGTGTGAGAGTGACTCAGTGTTCAGTGCGTGTGAGAGTGACTCAGTATTCAGTGTGTGTGAGAGTGACTGAGTGTTCAGTGTGTGTGAGAGTGACTCAGTGTTCAGTGTGTGTGAGAGTGACTCAGTGTTCAGTGAGTGTGAGAGAGACTCAGTGTTCAGAGTGTGTGAGAGTGACTCAGTGTTCAGTGTGTGTGAGAGTGACTCAGTGTTCAGTGTGTGTGAGAGTGACTCAGTGTTCAGTGTGTGAGTGACTCAGTATTCTGTGAGAGTGAGAGTGACTCAGTGTTCAATGTGTGTGAGAGTGACTCAGTGTTCAGTGAGTGTGAGAGTGACTCAGTGTTCAGTGTGTGTCAGAGTGACTCAGTGTTCAGTGTGTGTGAGAGTGACTCAGCGTTCAGTGTGTGAGAGTGACTCAGTGTTCAGTGAGTGTGAGAGTGACTCAGTATTCTGTGTGTGTGAGAGTGACTCAGTGTTCAGTGTGTGTGAGAGTGACTCAGTGTTCAGTGTGTGTGAGACTGACTCAGTTTTCAGCATGTGAGAGTGACTCAGTGTTCAGTGTGAGAGTGACTCAGTGTTCAGTGTGTGTGAGAGTGACTCAGTGTTCAGTGCGTGTGAGAGTGACTCAGTGTTCAGTGTGTGAGAGAGTGACACAGTGTTCAGTGTGTGTGAGAGTGATTCAGTGTTCAGTGTGTGTGAGTGACTCAGTGTTCAGTGAGTGTGAGAGTGACTCAGTATTCAGTGTGTGTGAGTGACTCAGTGTTCAGTGAGTGTGAGAGTGACTCAGTGTTCAGTGTGTGTGAGAGTGACTCAGTGTTCAGTGAGTGTGAGAGTGACTCAGTGTTCAGTAAGTGTGAGAGTGACTCAGTGTTCAGTGAGTGTGAGAGTGACTCAGTGTTCAGTGTGTATGAGAGTGACTCAGTGTTCAGTGAGTGTGAGAGTGACTCAGTGTTCAGTGTGTGAGCGTGACTCAGTATTCAGTGTGTGTGAGAGTGACTCAGTGTTCAGTGTGTGTGAGAGTGACTCAGTGTTCAGTGTGAATGAGAATGACTCAGTGTTTAGTGTGTGTGAGAGTGACTCAGTATTCAGTGTGTGTGAGAGTGACTCAGCGTTCAGTGTATGTGAGTGACTCAGCGTTCAGTGTGTGTGAGAGTGACTCAGTGTTCAGTGTGTGTGAGAGTGTCTCAGTGTTCAGTGTGTGTGAGAGTGACTCAGTGTTCAGTGTGTGTGAGAGTGACTCAGTGTTCAGTGAGTGTGATAGTGACTCAGTGTTCAGTGTGTGTGAGTGACTCAGTGTTCAGTGTGTGTGAGAGTGACTCAGTGTTCAGTGAGTGTGAGAGTGACTCAGCGTTCAGTGTGTGTGAGTGACTCAGTGTTCAGTGTGTGTGAGAGTGACTCAGTGTTCAGTGTGTGTGAGAGTGTCTCAGTGTTCAGTGTGTGTGAGAGTGACTCAGTGTTCAGTGTGTGTGAGAGTGATCAGTGATCAGTGAGTGTGAGAATGACTCAGTGTTCAGTGTGTGTGTGGGTGACTCAGTGTTCAGTGTGTGTGAGAGCGACGCAGTGTTCAGTGAGTGTGAGTTTGACTCAGTTTTCAGTGTGTGTGAGAGTGACACAGTATTCAGTGTGTGTGAGAGTGACTCAGTGTTCAGTGTGTGTCAGAGTGACTCAGTTTTCAGTGTGAGACTGACTCAGTATTCAGTGAGAGTGACTCAGTGTTCAAAGTGTGTGAGAGTGACTCAGTGTTCAGTGAGTGTGAGAGTGACTCAGTGTTCAGTGTGTATGAGAGTGACTCAGTGTTCAGTGAGTGTGAGAGAGACTCAGTGTTCAGTGTGTGTGAGAGTGACTGTGTTCAGTGTGTGTGAGAGTGACTCAGTATTCAGTGTGTGTGAGAGTGACTCAGTATTCAGTGTGTGTGAGAGTGACTCAGTGTTCAGTGTGTGTGAGAGTGACTCAGTGTTCAGTGTGTATGAGAGTGACTCAGTGTTCAGTGTGTGTGAGAGTGACTCAGTGTTATGTGTGTATGAGAGTGACTCAGTGTTCTGAGTGAGTGAGAGTGACTCAGTGTTCAGTGTGTGTGAGAGTGACTCAGTGTTCAGTGTGTGTGAGTGACTCAGTATTCAGTGTGTGTGAGAGTGACTCAGTGTTCAGTGTGTGTGAGAGTGGCTCAGTGTTCCGTGTGTGTGAGAGTGACTCAGTGTTCAGTGAGTGTGAGAGTTACTCAGTGTCCAGTGTGTGTGAGAGTGACTCAGTGTTCAGTGAGTGTGAGAGTGACTCAGTTTTCAGTGTGTGTGAGAGTGACTCAGTATTCAGTGTGTGTGAGAGTCACTCAGTGTTCAGTGTGAGAGTGAGTCAGTATTCAGTGAGAGTGAGAGTGACTCAGTGTTCAATGTGTGTGAGAGTGACTCAGTGTTCAGTGAGTGTGAGATTGACTCAGTGTTCAGTGTGTGTCAGAGTGACTCAGTGTTCAGTGTTTGTGAGAGTGACCCAGTGTTCAGTGTGTGAGAGTGACTCAGTGTTCAGTGTGTGTGAGAGTGACTCAGTGTTCATTGAGTGTGAGAGTGACTCAGTGTTCAGTGAGTGTGAGAGTGACTCAGTGTTCAGTGTGTATGAGAGTGACTCAGTGTTCAGTGAGTGTGAGAGTGACTCAGTGTTCAGTGTGTGAGCGTGACTCAGTATTCAGTGTGTGTGAGAGTGACTCAGTGTTCAGTGTGTGTGAGAGTGACTCAGTGTTCAGTGTGAATGAGAATGACTCAGTGTTTAGTGTGTGTGAGAGTGACTCAGTATTCAGTGTGTGTGAGAGTGACTCAGCGTTCAGTGTATGTGAGTGACTCAGCGTTCAGTGTGTGTGAGAGTGACTCAGTGTTCAGTGTGTGTGAGAGTGTCTCAGTGTTCAGTGTGTGTGAGAGTGACTCAGTGTTCAGTGTGTGTGAGAGTGACTCAGTGTTCAGTGAGTGTGATAGTGACTCAGTGTTCAGTGTGTGTGAGTGACTCAGTGTTCAGTGTGTGTGAGAGTGACTCAGTGTTCAGTGAGTGTGAGAGTGACTCAGCGTTCAGTGTGTGTGAGTGACTCAGTGTTCAGTGTGTGTGAGAGTGACTCAGTGTTCAGTGTGTGTGAGAGTGTCTCAGTGTTCAGTGTGTGTGAGAGTGACTCAGTGTTCAGTGTGTGTGAGAGTGACTCAGTGATCAGTGAGTATGAGAATGACTCAGTGTTCAGTGTGTGTGTGGGTGACTCAGTGTTCAGTGTGTGTGAGAGCGACGCAGTGTTCAGTGAGTGTGAGTTTGACTCAGTTTTCAGTGTGTGTGAGAGTGACACAGTATTCAGTGTGTGTGAGAGTGACTCAGTGTTCAGTGTTTGTCAGAGTGACTCAGATTTCAGTGTGAGACTGACTCAGTATTCAGTGAGAGTGACTCAGTGTTCAAAGTGTGTGAGAGTGACTCAGTGTTCAGTGAGTGTGAGAGTGACTCAGTGTTCAGTGTGTATGAGAGTGACTCAGTGTTCAGTGAGTGTGAGAGAGACTCAGTGTTCAGTGTGTGTGAGAGTGACTGTGTTCAGTGTGTGTGAGAGTGACTCAGTATTCAGTGTGTGTGAGAGTGACTCAGTATTCAGTGTGTGTGAGAGTGACTCAGTGTTCAGTGTGTGTGAGAGTGACTCAGTGTTCAGTGTGTATGAGAGTGACTCAGTGTTCAGTGTGTGTGAGAGTGACTCAGTGTTATGTGTGTATGAGAGTGACTCAGTGTTCTGAGTGAGTGAGAGTGACTCAGTGTTCAGTGTGTGTGAGAGTGACTCAGTGTTCAGTGTGTGTGAGAGTGTCTCAGTGTTCAGTGTGTGTGAGAGTGACTCAGTGTTCAGTGTGTGTGAGAGTGTCTCAGTGTTCATTGTGTGTGAGAGTGACTCAGTGTTCAGTGTGTGTGAGAGTGACTCAGTGTTCAGTGTGTGTGAGAGTGGCTCAGTGTTCAGTGTGTGTGAGAGTGACTCAGTATTCAGTGTGTGTGAGAGTGACTCAGTGTTCAGTATGTGTGAGGGTGACACAGTATTCAGTGTGAGAGTGACTCAGTGTTCAGTGAGTGTGAGAGTGACTCAGTGTTCAATGTGTGTGAGAGTGACTCAGTGTTCAGTGTGTGTGAGAGTGACTCAGTGTTCAGTGCGTGTGAGAGTGACTCAGTATTCAGTGTGTGTGAGAGTGACTGAGTGTTCAGTGTGTGTGAGAGTGACTCAGTGTTCAGTGTGTGTGAGAGTGACTCAGTGTTCAGTGAGTGTGAGAGAGACTCAGTGTTCAGAGTGTGTGAGAGTGACTCAGTGTTCAGTGTGTGTGAGAGTGACTCAGTGTTCAGTGTGTGTGAGAGTGACTCAGTGTTCAGTGTGTGAGTGACTCAGTATTCTGTGAGAGTGAGAGTGACTCAGTGTTCAATGTGTGTGAGAGTGACTCAGTGTTCAGTGAGTGTGAGAGTGACTCAGTGTTCAGTGTGTGTCAGAGTGACTCAGTGTTCAGTGTGTGTGAGAGTGACTCAGCGTTCAGTGTGTGAGAGTGACTCAGTGTTCAGTGAGTGTGAGAGTGACTCAGTATTCAGTGTGTGTGAGAGTGACTCAGTGTTCAGTGTGTGTGAGAGTGACTCAGTGTTCAGTGTGTGTGAGAGTGACTCAGTGTTCAGTGTGTGTGAGACTGACTCAGTTTTCAGTGTGTGAGAGTGACTCAGTGTTCAGTGTGAGAGTGACTCAGTGTTCAGTGTGTGTGAGAGTGACTCAGTGTTCAGTGCGTGTGAGAGTGACTCAGTGTTCAGTGTGTGAGAGAGTGACACAGTGTTCAGTGTGTGTGAGAGTGATTCAGTGTTCAGTGTGTGTGAGTGACTCAGTGTTCAGTGAGTGTGAGAGTGACTCAGTATTCAGTGTGTGTGAGTGACTCAGTGTTCAGTGAGTGTGAGAGTGACTCAGTGTTCAGTGTGTGTGAGAGTGACTCAGTGTTCAGTGAGTGTGAGAGTGACTCAGTGTTCAGTAAGTGTGAGAGTGACTCAGTGTTCAGTGAGTGTGAGAGTGACTCAGTGTTCAGTGTGTATGAGAGTGACTCAGTGTTCAGTGAGTGTGAGAGTGACTCAGTGTTCAGTGTGTGAGCGTGACTCAGTATTCAGTGTGTGTGAGAGTGACTCAGTGTTCAGTGTGTGTGAGAGTGACTCAGTGTTCAGTGTGAATGAGAATGACTCAGTGTTTAGTGTGTGTGAGAGTGACTCAGTATTCAGTGTGTGTGAGAGTGACTCAGCGTTCAGTGTATGTGAGTGACTCAGCGTTCAGTGAGTGTGAGAGTGACTCAGCGTTCAGTGTGTGTGAGTGACTCAGTGTTCAGTGTGTGTGAGAGTGACTCAGTGTTCAGTGTGTGTGAGAGTGTCTCAGTGTTCAGTGTGTGTGAGAGTGACTCAGTGTTCAGTGTGTGTGAGAGTGACTCAGTGATCAGTGAGTGTGAGAATGACTCAGTGTTCAGTGTGTGTGTGGGTGACTCAGTGTTCAGTGTGTGTGAGAGCGACGCAGTGTTCAGTGAGTGTGAGTTTGACTCAGTTTTCAGTGTGTGTGAGAGTGACACAGTATTCAGTGTGTGTGAGAGTGACTCAGTGTTCAGTGTGTGTCAGAGTGACTCAGTTTTCAGTGTGAGACTGACTCAGTATTCAGTGAGAGTGACTCAGTGTTCAAAGTGTGTGAGAGTGACTCAGTGTTCAGTGAGTGTGAGAGTGACTCAGTGTTCAGTGTGTGTGAGAGTGACTCAGTGTTCAGTGTGTGTGAGTGACTCAGTATTCAGTGTGTGTGAGAGTGACTCAGTGTTCAGTGTGTGTGAGAGTGGCTCAGTGTTCCGTGTGTGTGAGAGTGACTCAGTGTTCAGTGAGTGTGAGAGTTACTCAGTGTCCAGTGTGTGTGAGAGTGACTCAGTGTTCAGTGAGTGTGAGAGTGACTCAGTTTTCAGTGTGTGTGAGAGTGACTCAGTATTCAGTGTGTGTGAGAGTCACTCAGTGTTCAGTGTGAGAGTGAGTCAGTATTCAGTGAGAGTGAGAGTGACTCAGTGTTCAATGTGTGTGAGAGTGACTCAGTGTTCAGTGAGTGTGAGATTGACTCAGTGTTCAGTGTGTGTCAGAGTGACTCAGTGTTCAGTGTTTGTGAGAGTGACCCAGTGTTCAGTGTGTGAGAGTGACTCAGTGTTCAGTGTGTGTGAGAGTGACTCAGTGTTCATTGAGTGTGAGAGTGACTCAGTGTTCAGTGAGTGTGAGAGTGACTCAGTGTTCAGTGTGTATGAGAGTGACTCAGTGTTCAGTGAGTGTGAGAGTGACTCAGTGTTCAGTGTGTGAGCGTGACTCAGTATTCAGTGTGTGTGAGAGTGACTCAGTGTTCAGTGTGTGTGAGAGTGACTCAGTGTTCAGTGTGAATGAGAATGACTCAGTGTTTAGTGTGTGTGAGAGTGACTCAGTATTCAGTGTGTGTGAGAGTGACTCAGCGTTCAGTGTATGTGAGTGACTCAGCGTTCAGTGTGTGTGAGAGTGACTCAGTGTTCAGTGTGTGTGAGAGTGTCTCAGTGTTCAGTGTGTGTGAGAGTGACTCAGTGTTCAGTGTGTGTGAGAGTGACTCAGTGTTCAGTGAGTGTGATAGTGACTCAGTGTTCAGTGTGTGTGAGTGACTCAGTGTTCAGTGTGTGTGAGAGTGACTCAGTGTTCAGTGAGTGTGAGAGTGACTCAGCGTTCAGTGTGTGTGAGTGACTCAGTGTTCAGTGTGTGTGAGAGTGACTCAGTGTTCAGTGTGTGTGAGAGTGTCTCAGTGTTCAGTGTGTGTGAGAGTGACTCAGTGTTCAGTGTGTGTGAGAGTGACTCAGTGATCAGTGAGTATGAGAATGACTCAGTGTTCAGTGTGTGTGTGGGTGACTCAGTGTTCAGTGTGTGTGAGAGCGACGCAGTGTTCAGTGAGTGTGAGTTTGACTCAGTTTTCAGTGTGTGTGAGAGTGACACAGTGTTCAGTGTGTGTGAGAGTGACTCAGTGTTCAGTGTTTGTCAGAGTGACTCAGATTTCAGTGTGAGACTGACTCAGTATTCAGTGAGAGTGACTCAGTGTTCAAAGTGTGTGAGAGTGACTCAGTGTTCAGTGAGTGTGAGAGTGACTCAGTGTTCAGTGTGTATGAGAGTGACTCAGTGTTCAGTGAGTGTGAGAGAGACTCAGTGTTCAGTGTGTGTGAGAGTGACTGTGTTCAGTGTGTGTGAGAGTGACTCAGTATTCAGTGTGTGTGAGAGTGACTCAGTATTCAGTGTGTGTGAGAGTGACTCAGTGTTCAGTGTGTGTGAGAGTGACTCAGTGTTCAGTGTGTATGAGAGTGACTCAGTGTTCAGTGTGTGTGAGAGTGACTCAGTGTTATGTGTGTATGAGAGTGACTCAGTGTTCTGAGTGAGTGAGAGTGACTCAGTGTTCAGTGTGTGTGAGAGTGACTCAGTGTTCAGTGTGTGTGAGAGTGTCTCAGTGTTCAGTGTGTGTGAGAGTGACTCAGTGTTCAGTGTGTGTGAGAGTGTCTCAGTGTTCATTGTGTGTGAGAGTGACTCAGTGTTCAGTGTGTGTGAGAGTGACTCAGTGTTCAGTGTGTGTGAGAGTGGCTCAGTGTTCAGTGTGTGTGAGAGTGACTCAGTATTCAGTGTGTGTGAGAGTGACTCAGTGTTCAGTGTGTGTGAGGGTGACACAGTATTCAGTGTGAGAGTGACTCAGTGTTCAGTGAGTGTGAGAGTGACTCAGTGTTCAATGTGTGTGAGAGTGACTCAGTGTTCAGTGTGTGTGAGAGTGACTCAGTGTTCAGTGCGTGTGAGAGTGACTCAGTATTCAGTGTGTGTGAGAGTGACTGAGTGTTCAGTGTGTGTGAGAGTGACTCAGTGTTCAGTGTGTGTGAGAGTGACTCAGTGTTCAGTGAGTGTGAGAGAGACTCAGTGTTCAGAGTGTGTGAGAGTGACTCAGTGTTCAGTGTGTGTGAGAGTGACTCAATGTTCAGTGTGTGTGAGAGTGACTCAGTGTTCAGTGTGTGAGTGACTCAGTATTCTGTGAGAGTGAGAGTGACTCAGTGTTCAATGTGTGTGAGAGTGACTCAGTGTTCAGTGAGTGTGAGAGTGACTCAGTGTTCAGTGTGTGTGAGAGTGACTCAGTGTTCAGTGTGAATGAGAATGACTCAGTGTTTAGTGTGTGTGAGAGTGACTCAGTATTCAGTGTGTGTGAGAGTGACTCAGCGTTCAGTGTATGTGAGTGACTCAGCGTTCAGTGTGTGTGAGAGTGACTCAGTGTTCAGTGTGTGTGAGAGTGTCTCAGTGTTCAGTGTGTGTGAGAGTGACTCAGTGTTCAGTGTGTGTGAGAGTGACTCAGTGTTCAGTGAGTGTGATAGTGACTCAGTGTTCAGTGTGTGTGAGTGACTCAGTGTTCAGTGTGTGTGAGAGTGACTCAGTGTTCAGTGAGTGTGAGAGTGACTCAGCGTTCAGTGTGTGTGAGTGACTCAGTGTTCAGTGTGTGTGAGAGTGACTCAGTGTTCAGTGTGTGTGAGAGTGTCTCAGTGTTCAGTGTGTGTGAGAGTGACTCAGTGTTCAGTGTGTGTGAGAGTGACTCAGTGATCAGTGAGTGTGAGAATGACTCAGTGTTCAGTGTGTGTGTGGGTGACTCAGTGTTCAGTGTGTGTGAGAGCGACGCAGTGTTCAGTGAGTGTGAGTTTGACTCAGTTTTCAGTGTGTGTGAGAGTGACACAGTATTCAGTGTGTGTGAGAGTGACTCAGTGTTCAGTGTGTGTCAGAGTGACTCAGTTTTCAGTGTGAGACTGACTCAGTATTCAGTGAGAGTGACTCAGTGTTCAAAGTGTGTGAGAGTGACTCAGTGTTCAGTGAGTGTGAGAGTGACTCAGTGTTCAGTGTGTATGAGAGTGACTCAGTGTTCAGTGAGTGTGAGAGAGACTCAGTGTTCAGTGTGTGTGAGAGTGACTGTGTTCAGTGTGTGTGAGAGTGACTCAGTATTCAGTGTGTGTGAGAGTGACTCAGTATTCAGTGTGTGTGAGAGTGACTCAGTGTTCAGTGTGTGTGAGAGTGACTCAGTGTTCAGTGTGTATGAGAGTGACTCAGTGTTCAGTGTGTGTGAGAGTGACTCAGTGTTATGTGTGTATGAGAGTGACTCAGTGTTCTGAGTGAGTGAGAGTGACTCAGTGTTCAGTGTGTGTGAGAGTGACTCAGTGTTCAGTGTGTGTGAGTGACTCAGTATTCAGTGTGTGTGAGAGTGACTCAGTGTTCAGTGTGTGTGAGAGTGGCTCAGTGTTCCGTGTGTGTGAGAGTGACTCAGTGTTCAGTGAGTGTGAGAGTTACTCAGTGTCCAGTGTGTGTGAGAGTGACTCAGTGTTCAGTGAGTGTGAGAGTGACTCACTTTTCAGTGTGTGTGAGAGTGACTCAGTATTCAGTGTGTGTGAGAGTCACTCAGTGTTCAGTGTGAGAGTGAGTCAGTATTCAGTGAGAGTGAGAGTGACTCAGTGTTCAATGTGTGTGAGAGTGACTCAGTGTTCAGTGAGTGTGAGAGTGACTCAGTGTTCAGTGTGTGTCAGAGTGACTCAGTGTTCAGTGTTTGTGAGAGTGACCCAGTGTTCAGTGTGTGAGAGTGACTCAGTGTTCAGTGTGTGTGAGAGTGACTCAGTGTTCATTGAGTGTGAGAGTGACTCAGTGTTCAGTGAGTGTGAGAGTGACTCAGTGTTCAGTGTGTATGAGAGTGACTCAGTTTTCAGTGAGTGTGAGAGTGACTCAGTGTTCAGTGTGTGAGCGTGACTCAGTATTCAGTGTGTGTGAGAGTGACTCAGTGTTCAGTGTGTGTGAGAGTGACTCAGTGTTCAGTGTGAATGAGAATGACTCAGTGTTTAGTGTGTGTGAGAGTGACTCAGTATTCAGTGTGTGTGAGAGTGACTCAGCGTTCAGTGTATGTGAGTGACTCAGCGTTCAGTGTGTGTGAGAGTGACTCAGTGTTCAGTGTGTGTGAGAGTGTCTCAGTGTTCAGTGTGTGTGAGAGTGACTCAGTGTTCAGTGTGTGTGAGAGTGACTCAGTGTTCAGTGAGTGTGATAGTGACTCAGTGTTCAGTGTGTGTGAGTGACTCAGTGTTCAGTGTGTGTGAGAGTGACTCAGTGTTCAGTGAGTGTGAGAGTGACTCAGCATTCAGTGTGTGTGAGTGACTCAGTGTTCAGTGTGTGTGAGAGTGACTCAGTGTTCAGTGTGTGTGAGAGTGTCTCAGTGTTCAGTGTGTGTGAGAGTGACTCAGTGTTCAGTGTGTGTGAGAGTGACTCAGTGATCAGTGAGTGTGAGAATGACTCAGTGTTCAGTGTGTGTGTGGGAGACTCAGTGTTCAGTGTGTGTGAGAGCGACGCAGTGTTCAGTGAGTGTGAGTTTGACTCAGTTTTCAGTGTGTGTGAGAGTGACACAGTATTCAGTGTGTGTGAGAGTGACTCAGTGTTCAGTGTGTGTCAGAGTGACTCAGTTTTCAGTGTGAGACTGACTCAGTATTCAGTGAGAGTGACTCAGTGTTCAAAGTGTGTGAGAGTGACTCAGTGTTCAGTGAGTGTGAGAGTGACTCAGTGTTCAGTGTGTATGAGAGTGACTCAGTGTTCAGTGAGTGTGAGAGAGACTCAGTGTTCAGTGTGTGTGAGAGTGACTGTGTTCAGTGTGTGTGAGAGTGACTCAGTATTCAGTGTGTGTGCGAGTGACTCAGTATTCAGTGTGTGTGAGAGTGACTCAGTGTTCAGTGTGTGTGAGAGTGACTCAGTGTTCAGTGTGTATGAGAGTGACTCAGTGTTCAGTGTGTGTGAGAGTGACTCAGTGTTATGTGTGTATGAGAGTGACTCAGTGTTCTGAGTGAGTGAGAGTGACTCAGTGTTCAGTGTGTGTGAGAGTGACTGAGTGTTCAGTGTGTGTGAGTGACTCAGTATTCAGTGTGTGTGAGAGTGACTCAGTGTTCAGTGTGTGTGAGAGTGGCTCAGTGTTCCGTGTGTGTGAGAGTGACTCAGTGTTCAGTGAGTGTGAGAGTTACTCAGTGTCCAGTGTGTGTGAGAGTGACTCAGTGTTCAGTGAGTGTGAGAGTGACTCAGTTTTCAGTGTGTGTGAGAGTGACTCAGTATTCAGTGTGTGTGAGAGTCACTCAGTGTTCAGTGTGAGAGTGAGTCAGTATTCAGTGAGAGTGAGAGTGACTCAGTGTTCAATGTGTGTGAGAGTGACTCAGTGTTCAGTGAGTGTGAGAGTGACTCAGTGTTCAGTGTGTGTCAGAGTGACTCAGTGTTCAGTGTTTGTGAGAGTGACTCAGTGTTCAGTGTGTGAGAGTGACTCAGTGTTCAGTGTGTGTGAGAGTGACTCAGTATTCAGTGTGTGTGAGATTGACTCAGTGTTCATTGTGTGTGAGAGTGACTCAGTGTTCAGTGTGTGTGAGAGTGACTCAGTGTTCAGTGTGTGTGAGTGTGACTCAGTGATCAGTGTGTGTGAGGATGACTCAGTGTTCAGTGTGAGAGTGACTCAGTGCTCAGTGCGTGTGAGAGTGACTCGGTGATCAGTGAGTGTGAGAGTGACTCAGTGTTCAGTGTGTGTGAGAGTGTCTCAGTGTTCATTGTGTGTAAGAGTGACTCAGTTTTCAGTGCGTGTGAGAGTGACTCAGTGTTCAGTGTGTGAGAGAGTGACACAGTTTTCAGTGTGTGTGAGAGTGACTCAGTGTTCAGTGTGTGTGAGTGACTCAGTGTTCAGTGAGTGTGAGAGTGACTCAGTTTTCAGTGTGTGTGAGCGACTCAGTGTTCAGTGAGTGTGAGAGTGACTCAGTGTTCAGTGTGTGTGAGAGTGACTCAGTGTTCAGTGAGTGTGAGAGTGACTCAGTGTTCAGTGAGTGTTAGAGTGACTCAGTGTTCAGTGTGTATGAGAGTGACTCAGTGTTCAGTGAGTGTGAGAGTGACTCAGTGTTCAGTGTGTGAGAGTGACTCAGCATTCAGTGTGTGTGAGAGTGACTCAGTGTTCAGTGTGTGTGAGAGGGACTCAGTGTTCAGTGTGTGTGAGAATGACTCAGTGTTCAGTGTGTGTGAGAGTGACTCAGTGTTCAGTGTGTGTGAGAGTGACTCAGTATTCAGTGTGTGTGAGCGTGACTCAGCGGTCAGTGTGTGTGAGTGACTCAGTGTTCAGTGTGTGTGAGAGTGACTCAGTGTTCAGTGTGTGTGAGAGTGTCTCAGTGTTCAGTGTGTGTGAGAGTGACTCAGTGTTCAGTGTGTGTGAGAGTGACTCAGTGTTCAGTGAGTCTGAGAGTGACTCAGTGTTCAGTGTGTGTGAGAGTGACTCAGTGTTCAGTGTGTGGGAGAGTGACGCAGTGTTCAGTGAGTGTGAGTGTGACTCAGTGTTCAGTGTGTGTGAGAGTGACTGAGTGTTCAGTGTGTGTGAGAGTGACTCAGTATTCAGTGTGTGTGAGAGTGACTCAGTGTTCAGTGTGTGTGAGAGTGACTCAGTGTTCAGTGTGTGTGAGAGTGACTCAGTATTCAGTGTGTGTGAGAGTGACTCAGTGTTCAGTGTGTGTGAGAGTGACACAGTATTCAGTGTGAGAGTGACTCAGTGTTCAGTGAGTGTGAGAGTGACTCAGTGTTCAATGTGTGTGAGAGTGACTCAGTGTTCAGTGTGTGTGAGAGTGACTCAGTGTTCAGTGCGTGTGAGAGTGACTCAGTATTCAGTGTGTGTGAGAGTGACTCAGTGTTCAGTGTGTGTGAGAGTGACTCAGTGTTCAGTGTGTGAGTGACTCAGTATTCTGTGAGAGTGAGAGTGACTCAGTGTTCAATGTGTGTGAGAGTGACTCAGTGTTCAGTGAGTGTGAGAGTGACTCAGTGTTCAGTGTGTGAGAGTGACTCAGCATTCAGTGTGTGTGAGAGTGACTCAGTGTTCAGTATGTGTGAGAGTGACTCAGTGTTCAGTGTGTGTGAGAATGACTCAGTGTTCAGTGTGTGTGAGAGTGACTCAGTGTTCAGTGTGTGTGAGTGTGACTCAGTGTTCAGTGTGTGTGAGAGTGACTCAGTGTTCAGTGTGTGTGAGAGTGCCTCAGTGTTCAGTGTGTGTGAGAGTGACTCAGTGTTCAGTGTGTGTGAGAGTGACTCAGTGTTCAGTGAGTGTGAGAGTGACTCAGTGTTCAGTGTGTGTGAAAGTGACTCAGTGTTCAGTGTGTGGGAGAGTGACGCAGTGTTCAGTGAGTGTGAGTGTGACTCAGTGTTCAGTGTGTGTGAGAGTGACTCAGTATTCAGTGTGTGTGAGAGTGACTCAGTGTTCAGTGTGTGTGAGAGTGACACAGTATTCAGTGTGAGAGTGACTCAGTGTTCAGTGAGTGTGAGAGTGACTCAGTGTTCAATGTGTGTGAGAGTGTCTCAGTGTTCAGTGTGTGTGAGAGTGACTCAGTGTTCAGTGCGTGTGAGAGTGACTCAGTATTCAGTGTGTGTGAGAGTGACTCAGTGTTCAGTGTGTGTGAGAGTGACTCAGTGTTCAGTGTGTGTGAGAGTGACTCAGTGTTCAGTGTGTGAGTGACTCAGTATTCTGTGAGAGTGAGAGTGACTCAGTGTTCAATGTGTGTGAGAGTGACTCAGTGTTCAGTGAGTGTGAGAGTGACTCAGTGTTCAGTGTGTGTCAGAGTGACTCAGTGTTCAGTGTATGTGAGAGTGACTCAGTGTTCAGTGTGTGAGAGTGACTCAGTGTTCAGTGAGTGTGAGAGTGACTCAGTATTCAGTGTGTGTGAGTGTGACTCAGTGTTCAGTGTGTGTGAGAGTGACTCAGTGTTCAGTGTGTGTGAGAGTGACTCAGTGTTCAGTGTGTGTGAGAGTGACTCAGTGTTCAGTGTGTGAGAGTGACTCAGTGTTCAGTGTGAGAGTGACTCAGTGTTCAGTGTGTGTGAGAGTGACTCGGTGATCAGTGAGTGTGAGAGTGACTCAGTGTTCTGTGTGTGTGAGAGTGTCTCAGTGTACATTGTGTGTGAGAGTGACTCAGTGTTCAGTGCGTGTGAGAGTGACTCAGTGTTCAGTGTGTGAGAGAGTGACAGTGTTCAGTGTGTGTGAGAGTGATTCAGTGTTCAGTGTGTGTGAGTGACTCAGTGTTCAGTGAGTGTGAGAGTGACTCAGTGTTCAGTGTGTGTGAGTGACTCAGTGTTCAGTGAGTGTGAGAGTGACTCAGTGTTCAGTGTGTGTGAGAGTGACTCAGTGTTCAGTGAGTGTGAGAGTGACTCAGTGTTCAGTGAGTGTGAGAGTGACTCAGAGTTCAGTGTGTTTGAGAGTGACTCAGTGTTCAGTGAGTGTGAGAGTGACTCAGTGTTCAGTGTGTGAGCGTGACTCAGTATTCAGTGTGTGTGAGAGTGACTCAGTGTTCAGTGTGTGTGAGAGTGACTCAGTGTTCAGTGTGAGTGAGAATGACTCAGTGTTTAGTGTGTGTGAGAGTGACTCAGTATTCAGTGAGTGTGAGAGTGACTCAGTGTTCAGTGTGTGTGAGAGTGACTCAGTGTTCAGTGTGTGGGAGAGTGACGTAGTGTTCAGTGAGTGTGAGTGTGACTCAGTGTTCAGTCTGTGTGAGAGTGACTGAGTGTTCAGTGTGTGTGAGAGTGACTCAGTATTCAGTGTGTGTGAGAGTGACTCAGTGTTCAGTGAGTGTGAGAGTGACTCAGTGTTCAGTGTGTATGAGAGTGACTCAGTGTTCAGTGAGTGTGAGAGAGACTCAGTGTTCAGTGTGTGTGAGAGTGACTGTGTTCAGTGTGTGTGAGAGTGACTCAGTATTCAGTGTGTGTGAGAGTGACTCAGTATTCAGTGTGTGTGAGAGTGACTCAGTGTTCAGTGTGTGTGAGAGTGACTCAGTGTTCAGTGTGTATGAGAGTGACTCAGTGTTCAGTGTGTGTGAGAGTGACTCAGTGTTATGTGTGTATGAGAGTGACTCAGTGTTCTGAGTGAGTGAGAGTGACTCAGTGTTCAGTGTGTGTGAGAGTGACTGAGTGTTCAGTGTGTGTGAGTGACTCAGTATTCAGTGTGTGTGAGAGTGACTCAGTGTTCAGTGTGTGTGAGAGTGGCTCAGTGTTCCGTGTGTGTGAGAGTGACTCAGTGTTCAGTGAGTGTGAGAGTTACTCAGTGTCCAGTGTGTGTGAGAGTGACTCAGTGTTCAGTGAGTGTGAGAGTGACTCAGTTTTCAGTGTGTGTGAGAGTGACTCAGTATTCAGTGTGTGTGAGAGTCACTCAGTGTTCAGTGTGAGAGTGAGTCAGTATTCAGTGAGAGTGAGAGTGACTCAGTGTTCAATGTGTGTGAGAGTGACTCAGTGTTCAGTGAGTGTGAGAGTGACTCAGTGTTCAGTGTGTGTCAGAGTGACTCAGTGTTCAGTGTTTGTGAGAGTGACTCAGTGTTCAGTGTGTGAGAGTGACTCAGTGTTCAGTGTGTGTGAGAGTGACTCAGTATTCAGTGTGTGTGAGATTGACTCAGTGTTCATTGTGTGTGAGAGTGACTCAGTGTTCAGTGTGTGTGAGAGTGACTCAGTGTTCAGTGTGTGTGAGTGTGACTGAGTGATCAGTGTGTGTGAGGATGACTCAGTGTTCAGTGTGAGAGTGACTCAGTGCTCAGTGCGTGTGAGAGTGACTCGGTGATCAGTGAGTGTGAGAGTGACTCAGTGTTCAGTGTGTGTGAGAGTGTCTCAGTGTTCATTGTGTGTAAGAGTGACTCAGTTTTCAGTGCGTGTGAGAGTGACTCAGTGTTCAGTGTGTGAGAGAGTGACACAGTTTTCAGTGTGTGTGAGAGTGACTCAGTGTTCAGTGTGTGTGAGTGACTCAGTGTTCAGTGAGTGTGAGAGTGACTCAGTTTTCAGTGTGTGTGAGCGACTCAGTGTTCAGTGAGTGTGAGAGTGACTCAGTGTTCAGTGTGTGTGAGAGTGACTCAGTGTTCAGTGAGTGTGAGAGTGACTCAGTGTTCAGTGAGTGTTAGAGTGACTCAGTGTTCAGTGTGTATGAGAGTGACTCAGTGTTCAGTGAGTGTGAGAGTGACTCAGTGTTCAGTGTGTGAGAGTGACTCAGCATTCAGTGTGTGTGAGAGTGACTCAGTGTTCAGTGTGTGTGAGAGGGACTCAGTGTTCAGTGTGTGTGAGAATGACTCAGTGTTCAGTGTGTGTGAGAGTGACTCAGTGTTCAGTGTGTGTGAGAGTGACTCAGTATTCAGTGTGTGTGAGCGTGACTCAGCGGTCAGTGTGTGTGAGTGACTCAGTGTTCAGTGTGTGTGAGAGTGACTCAGTGTTCAGTGTGTGTGAGAGTGTCTCAGTGTTCAGTGTGTGTGAGAGTGACTCAGTGTTCAGTGTGTGTGAGAGTGACTCAGTGTTCAGTGAGTCTGAGAGTGACTCAGTGTTCAGTGTGTGTGAGAGTGACTCAGTGTTCAGTGTGTGGGAGAGTGACGCAGTGTTCAGTGAGTGTGAGTGTGACTCAGTGTTCAGTGTGTGTGAGAGTGACTGAGTGTTCAGTGTGTGTGAGAGTGACTCAGTATTCAGTGTGTGTGAGAGTGACTCAGTGTTCAGTGTGTGTGAGAGTGACTCAGTGTTCAGTGTGTGTGAGAGTGACTCAGTATTCAGTGTGTGTGAGAGTGACTCAGTGTTCAGTGTGTGTGAGAGTGACACAGTATTCAGTGTGAGAGTGACTCAGTGTTCAGTGAGTGTGAGAGTGACTCAGTGTTCAATGTGTGTGAGAGTGACTCAGTGTTCAGTGTGTGTGAGAGTGACTCAGTGTTCAGTGCGTGTGAGAGTGACTCAGTATTCAGTGTGTGTGAGAGTGACTCAGTGTTCAGTGTGTGTGAGAGTGACTCAGTGTTCAGTGTGTGAGTGACTCAGTATTCTGTGAGAGTGAGAGTGACTCAGTGTTCAATGTGTGTGAGAGTGACTCAGTGTTCAGTGAGTGTGAGAGTGACTCAGTGTTCAGTGTGTGAGAGTGACTCAGCATTCAGTGTGTGTGAGAGTGACTCAGTGTTCAGTATGTGTGAGAGTGACTCAGTGTTCAGTGTGTGTGAGAATGACTCAGTGTTCAGTGTGTGTGAGAGTGACTCAGTGTTCAGTGTGTGTGAGTGTGACTCAGTGTTCAGTGTGTGTGAGAGTGACTCAGTGTTCAGTGTGTGTGAGAGTGCCTCAGTGATCAGTGTGTGTGAGAGTGACTCAGTGTTCAGTGTGTGTGAGAGTGACTCAGTGTTCAGTGAGTGTGAGAGTGACTCAGTGTTCAGTGTGTGTGAAAGTGACTCAGTGTTCAGTGTGTGGGAGAGTGACGCAGTGTTCAGTGAGTGTGAGTGTGACTCAGTGTTCAGTGTGTGTGAGAGTGACTCAGTATTCAGTGTGTGTGAGAGTGACTCAGTGTTCAGTGTGTGTGAGAGTGACACAGTATTCAGTGTGAGAGTGACTCAGTGTTCAGTGAGTGTGAGAGTGACTCAGTGTTCAATGTGTGTGAGAGTGTCTCAGTGTTCAGTGTGTGTGAGAGTGACTCAGTGTTCAGTGCGTGTGAGAGTGACTCAGTATTCAGTGTGTGTGAGAGTGACTCAGTGTTCAGTGTGTGTGAGAGTGACTCAGTGTTCAGTGTGTGTGAGAGTGACTCAGTGTTCAGTGTGTGAGTGACTCAGTATTCTGTGAGAGTGAGAGTGACTCAGTGTTCAATGTGTGTGAGAGTGACTCAGTGTTCAGTGAGTGTGAGAGTGACTCAGTGTTCAGTGTGTGTCAGAGTGACTCAGTGTTCAGTGTATGTGAGAGTGACTCAGTGTTCAGTGTGTGAGAGTGACTCAGTGTTCAGTGAGTGTGAGAGTGACTCAGTATTCAGTGTGTGTGAGTGTGACTCAGTGTTCAGTGTGTGTGAGAGTGACTCAGTGTTCAGTGTGTGTGAGAGTGACTCAGTGTTCAGTGTGTGTGAGAGTGACTCAGTGTTCAGTGTGTGAGAGTGACTCAGTGTTCAGTGTGAGAGTGACTCAGTGTTCAGTGTGTGTGAGAGTGACTCGGTGATCAGTGAGTGTGAGAGTGACTCAGTGTTCTGTGTGTGTGAGAGTGTCTCAGTGTTCATTGTGTGTGAGAGTGACTCAGTGTTCAGTGCGTGTGAGAGTGACTCAGTGTTCAGTGTGTGAGAGAGTGACAGTGTTCAGTGTGTGTGAGAGTGATTCAGTGTTCAGTGTGTGTGAGTGACTCAGTGTTCAGTGAGTGTGAGAGTGACTCAGTGTTCAGTGTGTGTGAGTGACTCAGTGTTCAGTGAGTGTGAGAGTGACTCAGTGTTCAGTGTGTGTGAGAGTGACTCAGTGTTCAGTGAGTGTGAGAGTGACTCAGTGTTCAGTGAGTGTGAGAGTGACTCAGAGTTCAGTGTGTTTGAGAGTGACTCAGTGTTCAGTGAGTGTGAGAGTGACTCAGTGTTCAGTGTGTGAGCGTGACTCAGTATTCAGTGTGTGTGAGAGTGACTCAGTGTTCAGTGTGTGTGAGAGTGACTCAGTGTTCAGTGTGAGTGAGAATGACTCAGTGTTTAGTGTGTGTGAGAGTGACTCAGTATTCAGTGAGTGTGAGAGTGACTCAGTGTTCAGTGTGTGTGAGAGTGACTCAGTGTTCAGTGTGTGGGAGAGTGACGTAGTGTTCAGTGAGTGTGAGTGTGACTCAGTGTTCAGTCTGTGTGAGAGTGACTGAGTGTTCAGTGTGTGTGAGAGTGACTCAGTATTCAGTGTGTGTGAGAGTGACTCAGTGTTCAGTGTGTGTGAGAGTGACTCAGTGTTCAGTGTGTGTGAGAGTGACTCAGTATTCAGTGTGTGTGAGAGTGACTCAGTGTTCAGTGTGTGTGAGAGTGACACAGTATTCAGTGTGAGAGTGACTCAGTGTTCAGTGAGTGTGAGAGTGACTCAGTGTTCAATGTGTGTGAGAGTGACTCAGTGTTCAGTGTGTGTGAGAGTGACTCAGTGTTCAGTGCGTGTGAGAGTGACTCAGTATTCAGTGTGTGTGAGAGTGACTCAGTGTTCAGTGTGTGTGAGAGTGACTCAGTGTTCAGTGTGTGTGAGAGTGACTCAGTGTTCAGTGAGTATGAGAGAGACTCAGTGTTCAGAGTGTGTGAGAGTGACTCAGTGTTCAGTGTGTGTGAGAGTGACTCAGTGTTCAGTGTGTGTGAGAGTGACTCAGTGTTCAGTGTGTGAGTGACTCAGTATTCTGTGAGAGTGAGAGTGACTCAGTGTTCAATGTGTGTGAGTGTGACTCAGTGTTCAGTGAGTGTGAGAGTGACTCAGTGTTCAGTGTGTGAGAGTGACTCAGCATTCAGTGTGTGTGAGAGTGACTCAGTGTTCAGTGTGTGTGAGAGTGACTCAGTGTTCAGTGTGTGTGAGAGTGACTCAGTGTTCAGTGTGTGTGAGAGTGACTCAGTATTCAGTGTGTGTGAGAGTGACTCAGCGGTCAGTGTGTGTGAGTGACTCAGTGTTCAGTGTGTGTGAGAGTGACTCAGTGTTCAGTGTGTGTGAGAATGACTCAGTGTTCAGTGTGTGTGAGAGTGACTCAGTGTTCAGTGTGTGTGAGAGTGACTCAGTATTCAGTGTGTGTGAGAGTGACTCAGCGGTCAGTGTGTGTGAGTGACTCAGTGTTCAGTGTGTGTGAGAGTGACTCAGTGTTCAGTGTGTGTGAGAGTGTCTCAGTGTTCAGTGTGTGCGAGAGTGACTCAGTGTTCAGTGTGTGTGAGAGTGACTCAGTGTTCAGTGAGTGTGAGAGTGACTCAGTGTTCAATGTGTGTGAGAGTGACTCAGTTTTCAGTGTGTGGGAGAGTGACGCAGTGTTCAGTGAGTGTGAGTGTGACTCAGTGTTCAGTGTGTGTGAGAGTGACTGAGTGTTCAGTGTGTGTGAGAGTGACTCAGTATTCAGTGTGTGTGAGAGTGACTCAGTGTTCAGTGTGTGTGAGAGTGACTCAGTGTTCAGTGTGTGTGAGAGTGACTCAGTATTCAGTGTGTGTGAGAGTGACTCAGTGTTCAGTGTGTGTGAGAGTGACACAGTATTCAGTGTGAGAGTGACTCAGTGTTCAGTGAGTGTGAGAGTGACTCAGTGTTCAATGTGTGTGAGAGTGACTCAGTGTTCAGTGTGTGTGAGAGTGACTCAGTGTTCAGTGCGTGTGAGAGTGACTCAGTATTCAGTGTGTGTGAGAGTGACTCAGTGTTCAGTGTGTGTGAGAGTGACTCAGTGTTCAGTGTGTGTGAGAGTGACTCAGTGTTCAGTGAGTGTGAGAGAGACTCAGTGTTCAGAGTGTGTGAGAGTGACTCAGTGTTCAGTGTGTGTGAGAGTGACTCAGTGTTCAGTGTGTGTGAGAGTGACTCAGTGTTCAGTGTGTGAGTGACTCAGTATTCTGTGAGAGTGAAAGTGACTCAGTGTTCAATGTGTGTGAGAGTGACTCAGTGTTCAGTGAGTGTGAGAGTGACTCAGTGTTCAGTGTGTGTCAGAGTGACTCAGTGTTCAGTGTGTGTGAGAGTGACTCAGTGTTCAGTGTGTGAGAGTGACTCAGTGTTCAGTGAGTGTGAGAGTGACTCAGTTTTCAGTGTGTGTGAGTGTGACTCAGTGTTCAGTGTGTGTGAGAGTGACTCAGTGTTCAGTGTGTGTGAGAGTGACTCAGTGTTCAGTGTGTGTGAGAGTGACTCAGTGTTCAGTGTGTGAGAGTGACTCAGTGTTCAGTGTGAGAGTGACTCAGTGTTCAGTGTGTGTGAGAGTGACTCGGTGATCAGTGAGTGTGAGAGTGACTCAGTGTTCTGTGTGTGTGAGAGTGTCTCAGTGTTCATTGTGTGTGAGAGTGACTCAGTGTTCAGTGTGTGTGAGTGACTCAGTGTTCAGTGAGTGTGAGAGTGACTCAGTGTTCAGTGTGTGTGAGTGACTCAGTGTTCAGTGAGTGTGAGAGTGACTCAGTGTTCAGTGTGTGTGAGAGTGACTCAGTGTTCAGTGAGTGTGAGAGTGACTCAGTGTTCAGTGAGTGTGAGAGTGACTCAGAGTTCAGTGTGTATGAGAGTGACTCAGTGTTCAGTGAGTGTGAGAGTGACTCAGTGTTCAGTGTGTGAGCGTGACTCAGTATTCAGTGTGTGTGAGAGTGACTCAGTGTTCAGTGTGTGTGAGAGTGACTCAGTGTTCAGTGTGAGTGAGAATGACTCAGTGTTTAGTGTGTGTGAGAGTGACTCAGTATTCAGTGTGTGTGAGAGTGACTCAGCGTTCAGTGTATGTGAGTGACTCAGCGTTCAGTGTGTGTGAGAGTGACTCAGTGTTCAGTGTGTGTGAGAGTGTCTCAGTGTTCAGTGTGTGTGAGAGTGACTCAGTTTTCAGTGTGTGTGAGAGTGACTCAGTGTTCAGTGAGTGTGATAGTGACTCAGTGTTCAGTGTGTGTGAGTGACTCAGTATTCAGTGTGTGTGAGAGTGACTCAGTGTTCAGTGAGTGTGAGAGTGACTCAGTGTTCAGTGTGTGTGAGAGTGACTCAGTGTTCAGTGAGTGAGAGAGTGACTCAGTGTTCAGTGTGTGTGAGAGTGACTCAGTGTTCAGTGTGTGTGAGAGTGACGCAGTGTTCAGTGAGTGTGAGTGTGACTCAGTGTTCAGTGTGTGTGAGAGTGACTCAGTGTTCAGTGTGTGTGAGAGTGACTCAGTATTCAGTGTGTGTGAGAGTGACTCAGTGTACAGTGTGTGTGAGAGTGACTCAGTTTTCCGTGTGTGTGAGAGTGACTCAGTGTTCTGTGAGTGTGAGAGTGACTCAGTGTCCAGTGTGTGTGAGGGTGACTCAGTGTTCAGTGAGTGTGAGAGTGACTCAGTGTTCAGCGTGAGAGTGACTCAGTGTTCAGTGTGTGAGAGTGACTCAGTGTTCTGTGTGTGAGAGTGCCTCAGTGTTCAGTGTGTGTGAGAGTGACTCAGTATTCAGTGAGTGTGAGAGTGACTCAGTGTTCAGTGTGTGTGAGAGTGACTCAGTGTTCAGTGTGTGTGAGAGTGACTCAGTGTTCAGTGTGTGTGAGAGTGACTCAGTGTTCAGTGTGTGAGAGTGACTCTGTGTTCAGTGTGAGAGTGACTCAGTGTTCAGTGTGTGTGAGAGTGACTCAGTGTTCAATGTGTGTGAGAGTGACTCAGTGTTCAGTGAGTGTGAGAGTGACTCAGTGTTCAGTGTGTATCAGAGTCACTCAGTGTTCAGTGTTTGTGAGAGTGACTCACTGTTCAGTGTGTGAGAGTGACTCAGTGTTCAGTGTGTGTGAGAGTGACTCAGTATTCAGTGTGTGTGAGATTGACTCAGTGTTCATTGTGTGTGAGAGTGACTCAGTGTTCAGTGTGTGTGAGAGTGACTCAGTGATCAGTGTGTGTGAGGATGACTCAGTGTTCAGTATGAGAGTGACTCAGTGCTCAGTGTGTGTGAGAGTGACTCGGTGATCAGTGAGTGTGAGAGTGACTCAGTGTTCAGTGTGTGTGAGTGACTCAGTGTTCAGTGAGTGTGAGAGTGACTCAGTGTTCAGTGTGTGTGAGAGTGACTCAGTGTTCAGTGAGTGTGAGAGTGACTCAGTGTTCAGTGAGTGTGAGAGTGACTCAGTGTTCAGTGCGTGTGAGAGTGACTCAGTGTTCAGTGTGTGAGAGAGTGACACAGTTTTCAGTGTGTGTGAGAGTGACTCAGTGTTCAGTGTGTGTGAGTGACTCAGTGTTCAGTGAGTGTGAGAGTGACTCAATTTTCAGTGTGTGTGAGCGACTCAGTGTTCAGTGAGTGTGAGAGTGACTCAGTGTTCAGTGTGTGTGAGAGTGACTCAGTGTTCAGTGAGTGTGAGAGTGACTCAGTGTTCAGTGAGTGTTAGAGTGACTCAGTGTTCAGTGTGTATGAGAGTGACTCAGTGTTCAGTGAGTGTGAGAGTGACTCAGTGTTCAGTGTGTGAGAGTGACTCAGCATTCAGTGTGTGTGAGAGTGACTCAGTGTTCAGTGTGTGTGAGAGTGACTCAGTGTTCAGTGTGAGTGAGAATGACTCAGTGTTCAGTGTGTGTGAGAGTGACTCAGTGTTCAGTGTGTGTGAGAGTGACTCAGTATTCAGTGTGTGTGAGAGTGACTCAGCGGTCAGTGTGTGTGAGTGACTCAGTGTTCAGTGTGTGTGAGAGTGACTCAGTGTTCAGTGTGTGTGAGAATGTCTCAGTGTTCAGTGTGTGTGAGAGTGACTCAGTGTTCAGTGTGTGTGAGAGTGACTCAGTGTTCAGTGAGTGTGAGAGTGACTCAGAGTTCAGTGTGTGTGAGAGTGACTCAGTGTTCAGTGTGTGGGAGAGTGACGCACTGTTCAGTGAGTGTGAGTGTGACTCAGTGTTCAGTGTGTGTGAGAGTGACTGAGTGTTCAGTGTGTGTGAGAGTGACTCAGTATTCAGTGTGTGTGAGAGTGACTCAGTGTTCAGTGTGTGTGAGAGTGACTCAGTGTTCAGTGTGTGTGAGAGTGACTCAGTATTCAGTGTGTGTGAGAGTGACTCAGTGTTCAGTGTGTGTGAGAGTGACACAGTATTCAGTGTGAGAGTGACTCAGTGTTCAGTGAGTGTGAGAGTGACTCAGTGTTCAATGTGTGTGAGAGTGACTCAGTTTTCAGTGTGTGTGAGAGTGACTCAGTGTTCAGTGCGTGTGAGAGTGACTCAGTATTCAGTGTGTGTGAGAGTGACTCAGTGTTCAGTGTGTGTGAGAGTGACTCAGTGTTCAGTGTGTGTGAGAGTGACTCAGTGTTCAGTGAGTGTGAGAGAGACTCAGTGTTCAGAGTGTGTGAGAATGACTCAGTGTTCAGTGTGTGTGAGAGTGACTCAGTGTTCAGTGTGTGTGAGAGTGACTCAGTGTTCAGTGTGTGAGTGACTCAGTATTCTGTGAGAGTGAGAGTGACTCAGTGTTCAATGTGTGTGAGATTGACTCAGTGTTCAGTGAGTGTGAGAGTGACTCAGTGTTCAGTGTGTGTCAGAGTGACTCAGTGTTCAGTGTGTGTGAGAGTGACTCAGTGTTCAGTGTGTGAGAGTGACTCAGTGTTCAGTGAGTGTGAGAGTGACTCAGTATTCAGTGTGTGAATGTGACTCAGTGTTCAGTGTGTGTGAGAGTGACTCAGTGTTCAGTGTGTGTGAGAGTGACTCAGTGTTCAGTGTGTGTGAGAGAGACTCAGTGTTCAGTGTGTGAGAGTGACTCAGTGTTCAGTGTGAGAGTGACTCAGTGTTCAGTGTGTGTGAGAGTGACTCGGTGATCAGTGAGTGTGAGAGTGACTCAGTGTTCAGTGTGTGTGAGAGTGTCTCAGTGTTCATTGTGTGTGAGAGTGACTCAGTGTTCAGTGCGTGTGAGAGTGACTCAGTGTTCAGTGTGTGAGAGAGTGACACAGTGTTCAGTGTGTGTGAGAGTGATTCAGTGTTCAGTGTGTGTGAGTGACTCAGTGTTCAGTGAGTGTGAGAGTGACTCAGTGTTCAGTGTGTGTGAGTGACTCAGTGTTCAGTGAGTGTGAGAGTGACTCAGTGTTCAGTGTGTGTGAGAGTGACTCAGTGTTCAGTGAGTGTGAGAGTGACTCAGTGTTCAGTGAGTGTGAGAGTGACTCAGTGTTCAGTGCGTGTGAGAGTGACTCAGTATTCAGTGTGTGTGAGAGTGACTCAGTGTTCAGTGTGTGTGAGAGTGACTCAGTGTTCAGTGTGTGTGAGAGTGACTCAGTGTTCAGTGAGTGTGAGAGAGACTCAGTGTTCAGAGTGTGTGAGAATGACTCAGTGTTCAGTGTGTGTGAGAGTGACTCAGTGTTCAGTGTGTGTGAGAGTGACTCAGTGTTCAGTGTGTGAGTGACTCAGTATTCTGTGAGAGTGAGAGTGACTCAGTGTTCAATGTGTGTGAGATTGACTCAGTGTTCAGTGAGTGTGAGAGTGACTCAGTGTTCAGTGTGTGTCAGAGTGACTCAGTGTTCAGTGTGTGTGAGAGTGACTCATTGTTCAGTGTGTGAGAGTGACAAAGTGTTCAGTGAGTGTGAGAGTGACTCAGTATTCAGTGTGTGAATGTGACTCAGTGTTCAGTGTGTGTGAGAGTGACTCAGTGTTCAGTGTGTGTGAGAGTGACTCAGTGTTCAGTGTGTGTGAGAGAGACTCAGTGTTCAGTGTGTGAGAGTGACTCAGTGTTCAGTGTGAGAGTGACTCAGTGTTCAGTGTGTGTGAGAGTGACTCGGTGATCAGTGAGTGTGAGAGTGACTCAGTGTTCAGTGTGTGTGAGAGTGTCTCAGTGTTCATTGTGTGTGAGAGTGACTCAGTGTTCAGTGCGTGTGAGAGTGACTCAGTGTTCAGTGTGTGAGAGAGTGACACAGTGTTCAGTGTGTGTGAGAGTGATTCAGTGTTCAGTGTGTGTGAGTGACTCAGTGTTCAGTGAGTGTGAGAGTGACTCAGTGTTCAGTGTGTGTGAGTGACTCAGTGTTCAGTGAGTGTGAGAGTGACTCAGTGTTCAGTGTGTGTGAGAGTGACTCAGTGTTCAGTGAGTGTGAGAGTGACTCAGTGTTCAGTGAGTGTGAGAGTGACTCAGTGTTCAGTGTGTATGAGAGTGACTCAGTGTTCAGTGAGTGTGAGAGTGACTCAGTGTTCAGTGTGTGAGCGTGACTCAGTATTCAGTGTGTGTGAGAGTGACTCAGTGTTCAGTGTGTGTGAGAGTGACTCAGTGTTCAGTGTGAGTGAGAATGACTCAGTGTTTAGTGTGTGTGAGAGTGACTCAGTATTCAGTGTGTGTGAGAGTGACTCAGCGTTCAGTGTATGTGAGTGACTCAGCGTTCAGTGTGTGTGAGAGTGACTCAGTGTTCAGTGTGTGTGAGAGTGTCTCAGTGTTCAGTGTGTGTGAGAGTGACTCAGTGTTCAGTGTACATAGATACATAGATACATAGAAGATAGGAGCAGGAGTAGGCCATTCGGCCCTTCGTGCCTGCTCCGCCATTCGATGAGATCATGGCTGATCCTTTAATTCAGTATCCCGTCCCCGCCTTCTCTCCGTAACCCTTAACCCCTTTTGCCCGTAGAAATATATCTAATTCCCTCTTAAATATATTTAATGAGCTGGCGTACACTGCCCTCTGTGGCAATGAGTTCCACAGTTTCACCACTCTCTGAGTGAAGAAATTCCCCCTCATCTCTGTCCTAAATGGTTTAGCCCTTATCCTTAAATTATGTCCTCTAGTTCTGTTCTCACCCGCCAAGGGAAACATTCCTTCTGCATCCAGTCTGTCTAGACCTGTCAGAATTTTATACACTTCTATGAGGTCCCCTCTCAATCTTCTAAACTCCAGTGTGTACATCCCTAAACTACATAGTCTCTCCTCATAGGTCATTCCCGCCATTCCTGGTATCAGCCTGGTGAATCGCCGCTGCACCCCCTCCATGGCAAGAACATCCTTCCTCAGATGAGGCGACCAAAACTGTACACAGTACTCGAGGTGTGGTCTCACCAGTGCCCTGTACAGCTGCAGCAAGGTATCCCTGTTCCTGTATTCTAACCCTTTTGCTATGAAGGCCAGCATACCGTTTGCCTTCTTGACCGCCTGTTGCACCTGCATGCTCGCCTTCAGTGACTGGTGTACAAGAACACCCAGGTCTCTCTGTACTTCCCCCTCTCCCAATCTATTGCCATTTAAATAATAATTTGCCCTCCCGTTCCTGCACCCAAGGTGGATAACTTCGCACTTGTCCACATTATAGTGCATCTGCCATTTATCCGCCCAATCGCCCAGTCTGTCCAAATCGCTCTGGAGCTTCCTGGTCTCTTCCTCTGAGCCCACCCCCCCTCCTAGTTTAGTGTCGTCTGCAAATTTGGAAATGCTGCATCCGACTCCCTGATCCAGGTCATTAATGTAAATTGTGAACAGCTGGGGGCCCAGGACAGATCCCTGTGGTACCCCACTTGTTACTGCCTGCCATTCAGAAAATGAGCCGTTTATTCCAACTCTCTGTTTTCTATCTGACAGCCAGTTCCCTATCCACGCCAAAACTTTCCCCTTTATCCCATGAGCCTCAATTTTCCATGCTAATCTTTTATGTGGGACCTTATCGAAGGCCTTTTGGAAGTCCAGGTACACCACATCTACTGGCTCTCCCCCATCTATTCTACCAGTTACTCCCTCAAAAAATTCCAATAGATTAGTCAAGCACGATTTACCTTTTGTAAATCCATGTTGACTCTGTCCTATCCTGTCCCCATTTGCTAAGTGCTCCGCTATTTCATCCTTAATGATGGACTCCAGCATTTTGCCCACAACTGATGTAAGGCTTACAGGTCTGTAATTACCTGCTTTTTCCCTACCCCCCTTTTTGAATAGTGGGGTAACGTTAGCTACCCTCCAATCCATCGGCACTGTTCCCGAATCTAATGAATTCTGAAAAATCATCCTTAGTGCATCCGCTATCTCTAGGGCCACCTCCTTCAGTACCCTAGGATGCATGTTATCAGGCCCTGGGGATTTGTCCACCTTCAATCCTTTTAGCTTCCTTAACACCATATCCGTGTGTGTGAGAGTGACTCAGTGTTCAGTGAGTGTGATAGTGACTCAGTGTTCAGTGTGTGTGAGTGACTCAGTGTTCAGTGTGTGTGAGAGTGACTCAGTGTTCAGTGAGTGTGAGAGTGACTCAGTGTTCAGTGTGTGTGAGAGTGACTCAGTGTTCAGTGAGTGTAAGAGTGACTCAGTGTTCAGTGTGTATGAGAGTGACTCAGTGTTCAGTGAGTGTGAGAGTGACTCAGTGTTCAGTGTGTGAGCGTGACTCAGTATTCAGTGTGTGTGAGAGTGACTCAGTGTTCAATGTGTGTGAGAGTGACTCAGTGTTCAGTGTGTGAGAGAGTGACTCAGTGTTCAGTGAGTGTGAGAGAGACTCAGTGTTCAGAGTGTGTGAGAGTGACTCAGTGTTCAGTGTGTGTGAGAGTGACTCAGTGTTCAGTCTGTGTGAGAGTGACTCAGTGTTCAGTGTGTGAGTGACTCAGTATTCTGTGAGAGTGAAAGTGACTCAGTGTTCAATGTGTGTGAGAGTGACTCAGTGTTCAGTGAGTGTGAGAGTGACTCAGTGTTCAGTGTGTGTCAGAGCGCCTCAGTGTTCAGTGTGTGTGAGAGTGACTCAGTGTTCAGTGTGTGTGAGAGTGACTCAGTGTTCAGTGAGTGTGAGAGTGACTCCGTTTTCAGTGTGTGAGTGTGACTCAGTGTTCAGTGTGTGTGAGAGTGACTCAGTGTTCAGTGTGTGTGAGAGTGACTCAGTGTTCAGTGTGTGTGAGAGTGACTCAGTTTTCAGTGTGTGAGAGTGACTCAGTGTTCAGTGTGAGAGTGACTCAGTGTTCAGTGTGTGTGAGAGTGACTCGGTGATCAGTGAGTGTGAGAGTGACTCAGTGTTCAGTGTGTGTGAGAGCGTCTCAGTGTTCATTGTGTGTGAGAGTGATTCAGTGTTCAGTGTGTGTGAGTGACTCAGTGTTCAGTGAGTGTGAGAGTGACACAGTGTTCAGTGTGTGTGAGAGTGATTCAGTGTTCAGTGTGTGAGAGTGACTCAATGTTCAGTGTGAGAGGGAATGACTCAGTGTTCAGTGTGTGTGAGAGTGACTCAGTATTCAGTGTGTGTGAGAGTGACTCAGCGTTCAGTGTGTGTGAGTGACTCAGTGCTCAGTGTGTGTGAGAGTGACTCAGTGTTCAGTGTGTGTGAGAGTGTCTCAGTGTTCAGTGTGTGTGAGAGTGACTCAGTGTTCAGTGTGTGTGAGAGTGACTCAGTGTTCAGTGAGTGTTAGAGTGACTCAGTGTTCAGTGTGTGTGTGAGTGACTCAGTGTTCAGTGAGTGTGAGAGTGACTCAGTGTTCAGTGTGTGTCAGAGTGACGCAATGTTCAGTGAGTGTGAGAGTGACTCAGTGTTCAGTGTGTGAGAGTGACTCAGTGTTCAGTGTGTGAGAGTGACTCAGTGTTCAGTGTGTGTGAGATTGACTCAGTATTCAGTGAGTGTGAGAGTGACTCAATGTTCAGTGTGTGTGAGAGTGACTCAGTGTTCATTGTGTGTGAGAGTGACTCAGTGTTCAGTGTGTGTGAGAGTGACTCAGTGTTCAGTGTGTGAGAGTGACTCTGTGTTCAGTGAGAGTGATTCCGTGTTCAGTGAGTGTGAGAGTGACTCAGTGTTCAAAGTGTGTGAGAGTGACTCAGTGTTCAGTGAGTGTGAGAGTGAATCAGTGTTCAGTGAGTGTGAGAGTGACTCAGTGTTCAGTGTGTATGAGAGTGACTCAGTGTTCAGTGAGTGTGAGAGTGACTCAGTGTTCAGTGTGTGAGAGTGACTCAGTGTTCGGTGTGTGTGAGAGTGTCTCAGTGTTCAGTGTGTGTGAGAGTGACTCAGTATTCAGTGTGGGTGAGAGTGACTCAGTGTTCAGTCTGTGTCAGAGTGACTCAGTGTTCAGTGTGAGACTGACTCAGTATTCAGTGAGAGTGATTCCGTGTTCAGTGAGTGTGAGAGTGACTCAGTGTTCAAAGTGTGTGAGAGTGACTCAGTGTTCAGAGTGTGTGAGAATGACTCAGTGTTCAGTGTGTGTGAGAGTGACTCAGTGTTCAGTGTGTGTGAGAGTGACTCAGTGTTCAGTGTGTGAGTGACTCAGTATTCTGTGAGAGTGAGAGTGACTCAGTGTTCAATGTGTGTGAGATTGACTCAGTGTTCAGTGAGTGTGAGAGTGACTCAGTGTTCAGTGTGTGTCAGAGTGACTCAGTGTTCAGTGTGTGTGAGAGTGACTCAGTGTTCAGTGTGTGAGAGTGACTCAGTGTTCAGTGAGTGTGAGAGTGACTCAGTATTCAGTGTGTGAATGTGACTCAGTGTTCAGTGTGTGTGAGAGTGACTCAGTGTTCAGTGTGTGTGAGAGTGACTCAGTGGTCAGTGTGTGTGAGAGAGACTCAGTGTTCAGTGTGTGAGAGTGACTCAGTGTTCAGTGTGAGAGTGACTCAGTGTTCAGTGTGTGTGAGAGTGACTCGGTGATCAGTGAGTGTGAGAGTGACTCAGTGTTCAGTGTGTGTGAGAGTGTCTCAGTGTTCATTGTGTGTGAGAGTGACTCAGTGTTCAGTGCGTGTGAGAGTGACTCAGTGTTCAGTGTGTGAGAGAGTGACACAGTGTTCAGTGTGTGTGAGAGTGATTCAGTGTTCAGTGTGTGTGAGTGACTCAGTGTTCAGTGAGTGTGAGAGTGACTCAGTGTTCAGTGTGTGTGAGTGACTCAGTGTTCAGTGAGTGTGAGAGTGACTCAGTGTTCAGTGTGTGTGAGAGTGACTCAGTGTTCAGTGAGTGTGAGAGTGACTCAGTGTTCAGTGAGTGTGAGAGTGACTCAGTGTTCAGTGCGTGTGAGAGTGACTCAGTATTCAGTGTGTGTGAGAGTGACTCAGTGTTCAGTGTGTGTGAGAGTGACTCAGTGTTCAGTGTGTGTGAGAGTGACTCAGTGTTCAGTGAGTGTGAGAGAGACTCAGTGTTCAGAGTGTGTGAGAATGACTCAGTTTTCAGTGTGTGTGAGAGTGACTCAGTGTTCAGTGTGTGTGAGAGTGACTCAGTGTTCAGTGTGTGAGTGACTCAGTATTCTGTGAGAGTGAGAGTGACTCAGTGTTCAATGTGTGTGAGATTGACTCAGTGTTCAGTGAGTGTGAGAGTGACTCAGTGTTCAGTGTGTGTCAGAGTGACTCAGTGTTCAGTGTGTGTGAGAGTGACTCATTGTTCAGTGTGTGAGAGTGACTCAGTGTTCAGTGAGTGTGAGAGTGACTCAGTATTCAGTGTGTGAATGTGACTCAGTGTTCAGTGTGTGTGAGAGTGACTCAGTGTTCAGTGTGTGTGAGAGTGACTCAGTGTTCAGTGTGTGTGAGAGAGACTCAGTGTTCAGTGTGTGAGAGTGACTCAGTGTTCAGTGTGAGAGTGACTCAGTGTTCAGTGTGTGTGAGAGTGACTCGGTGATCAGTGAGTGTGAGAGTGACTCAGTGTTCAGTGTGTGTGAGAGTGTCTCAGTGTTCATTGTGTGTGAGAGTGACTCAGTGTTCAGTGCGTGTGAGAGTGACTCAGTGTTCAGTGTGTGAGAGAGTGACACAGTGTTCAGTGTGTGTGAGAGTGATTCAGTGTTCAGTGTGTGTGAGTGACTCAGTGTTCAGTGAGTGTGAGAGTGACTCAGTGTTCAGTGTGTGTGAGTGACTCAGTGTTCAGTGAGTGTGAGAGTGACTCAGTGTTCAGTGTGTGTGAGAGTGACTCAGTGTTCAGTGAGTGTGAGAGTGACTCAGTGTTCAGTGAGTGTGAGAGTGACTCAGTGTTCAGTGTGTATGAGAGTGACTCAGTGTTCAGTGAGTGTGAGAGTGACTCAGTGTTCAGTGTGTGAGCGTGACTCAGTATTCAGTGTGTGTGAGAGTGACTCAGTGTTCAGTGTGTGTGAGAGTGACTCAGTGTTCAGTGTGAGTGAGAATGACTCAGTGTTTAGTGTGTGTGAGAGTGACTCAGTATTCAGTGTGTGTGAGAGTGACTCAGCGTTCAGTGTATGTGAGTGACTCAGCGTTCAGTGTGTGTGAGAGTGACTCAGTGTTCAGTGTGTGTGAGAGTGTCTCAGTGTTCAGTGTGTGTGAGAGTGACTCAGTGTTCAGTGTGTGTGAGAGTGACTCAGTGTTCAGTGAGTGTGATAGTGACTCAGTGTTCAGTGTGTGTGAGTGACTCAGTGTTCAGTGTGTGTGAGAGTGACTCAGTGTTCAGTGAGTGTGAGAGTGACTCAGTGTTCAGTGTGTGTGAGAGTGACTCAGTGTTCAGTGAGTGTGAGAGTGACTCAGTGTTCAGTGTGTATGAGAGTGACTCAGTGTTCAGTGAGTGTGAGAGTGACTCAGTGTTCAGTGTATGAGCGTGACTCAGTATTCAGTGTGTGTGAGAGTGACTCAGTGTTCAATGTGTGTGAGAGTGACTCAGTGTTCAGTGTGTGTGAGAGTGACTCAGTGTTCAGTGAGTGTGAGAGAGACTCAGTGTTCAGAGTGTGTGAGAGTGACTCAGTGTTCAGTGTGTGTGAGAGTGACTCAGTGTTCAGTCTGTGTGAGAGTGACTCAGTGTTCAGTGTGTGAGTGACTCAGTATTCTGTGAGAGTGAAAGTGACTCAGTGTTCAATGTGTGTGAGAGTGACTCAGTGTTCAGTGAGTGTGAGAGTGACTCAGTGTTCAGTGTGTGTCAGAGCGACTCAGTGTTCAGTGTGTGTGAGAGTGACTCAGTGTTCAGTGTGTGTGAGAGTGACTCAGTGTTCAGTGAGTGTGAGAGTGACTCCGTTTTCAGTGTGTGTGAGTGTGACTCAGTGTTCAGTGTGTGTGAGAGTGACTCAGTGTTCAGTGTGTGTGAGAGTGACTCAGTGTTCAGTGTGTGTGAGAGTGACTCAGTTTTCAGTGTGTGAGAGTGACTCAGTGTTCAGTGTGAGAGTGACTCAGTGTTCAGTGTGTGTGAGAGTGACTCGGTGATCAGTGAGTGTGAGTGTGACTCAGTGTTCAGTGTGTGTGAGAGCGTCTCAGTGTTCATTGTGTGTGAGAGTGATTCAGTGTTCAGTGTGTGTGAGTGACTCAGTGTTCAGTGAGTGTGAGAGTGACACAGTGTTCAGTGTGTGTGAGAGTGATTCAGTGTTCAGTGTGTGAGAGTGACTCAATGTTCAGTGTGAGAGGGAATGACTCAGTGTTCAGTGTGTGTGAGAGTGACTCAGTATTCAGTGTGTGTGAGAGTGACTCAGCGTTCAGTGTGTGTGAGTGACTCAGTGCTCAGTGTGTGTGAGAGTGACTCAGTGTTCAGTGTGTGTGAGAGTGTCTCAGTGTTCAGTGTGTGTGAGAGTGACTCAGTGTTCAGTGTGTGTGAGAGTGACTCAGTGTTCAGTGAGTGTTAGAGTGACTCAGTGTTCAGTGTGTGTGTGAGTGACTCAGTGTTCAGTGAGTGTGAGAGTGACTCAGTGTTCAGTGTGTGTCAGAGTGACGCAGTGTTCAGTGAGTGTGAGAGTGACTCAGTGTTCAGTGTGTGAGAGTGACTCAGTGTTCAGTGTGTGAGAGTGACTCAGTGTTCAGTGTGTGTGAGATTGACTCAGTATTCAGTGAGTGTGAGAGTGACTCAATGTTCAGTGTGTGTGAGAGTGACTCAGTGTTCATTGTGTGTGAGAGTGACTCAGTGTTCAGTGTGTGTGAGAGTGACTCAGTGTTCAGTGTGTGAGAGTGACTCTGTGTTCAGTGAGAGTGATTCCGTGTTCAGTGAGTGTGAGAGTGACTCAGTGTTCAAAGTGTGTGAGAGTGACTCAGTGTTCAGTGAGTGTGAGAGTGAATCAGTGTTCAGTGAGTGTGAGAGTGACTCAGTGTTCAGTGTGTATGAGAGTGACTCAGTGTTCAGTGAGTGTGAGAGTGACTCAGTGTTCAGTGTGTGAGAGTGACTCAGTGTTCGGTGTGTGTGAGAGTGTCTCAGTGTTCAGTGTGTGTGAGAGTGACTCAGTATTCAGTGTGGGTGAGAGTGACTCAGTGTTCAGTCTGTGTCAGAGTGACTCAGTGTTCAGTGTGAGACTGACTCAGTATTCAGTGAGAGTGATTCCGTGTTCAGTGAGTGTGAGAGTGACTCAGTGTTCAAAGTGTGTGAGAGTGACTCAGTGTTCAGTGAGTGTGAGAGTGAATCAGTTTTCAGTGAGTGTGAGAGTGACTCAGTGTTCAGTGTGTATGAGAGTGACTCAGTGTTCAGTGAGTGTGAGAGTGACTCAGTGTTCAGTGTGTGAGAGTGACTCAGTGTTCGGTGTGTGTGAGAGTGTCTCAGTGTTCAGTGTGTGTGAGAGTGACTCAGTGTTCAGTGTGTGTGAGAGTGACTCAGTGTTCAGTGTGTGTGAGAGTGACACAGTATTCAGTGTGGGTGAGAGTGACTCAGTGTTCAGTCTGTGTCAGAGTGACTCAGTGTTCAGTGTGAGACTGACTCAGTATTCAGTGAGAGTGATTCCGTGTTCAGTGAGTGTGAGAGTGACTCAGTGTTCAAAGTGTGTGAGAGTGACTCAGTGTTCATTGAGTGTGAGAGTGACTCAGTTTTCAGTGTGTATGAGAGTGACTCAGTGTTCAGTGAGTGTGAGAGAGACTCAGTGTTCAGCGTGTGTGAGAGTGACTCAGTATTCAGTGTGTGTGAGAGTGACTCAGTATTCAGTGTGTGTGAGAGTGACTCAGTGTTCAGTGTGTGTGAGAGTGACTCAGTGTTCAGTGTGTGTGAGAGTGACGCAGTGTTCAGTGTGTGTGAGAGTGACTCAGTGTTCAGTGTGTGTGAGAGTGACTCAGTGTTCAATGAGTGTGAGAGTGACTCAGTGTTCTGAGTGAGTGAGAGTGACTCAGTATTCAGTGTTTGTGAGAGTGACTCAGTGTTATGTGTGTATGAGAGTGACTCAGTGTTCTGAGTGAGTGAGAGTGACTCAGTGTTCAGCGTGTGTGAGAGGGACTCAGTGTTCAGTGTGTGTGAGTGACTCAGTATTCAGTGTGTGTGACAGTGACTCAGTGTGTGTGAGAGTGACTCAGTGTTCCGTGTGTGTGAGAGTGACTCAGTGTTCAGTGAGTGTGAGAGTTACTCAGTGTCCGGTGTGTGTGAGAGTGACTCAGTGTTCAGTGAGTGTGAGAGTGACTCAGTTTTCAGTGTGTGTGAGAGTGACTCAGTATGCAGTGTGTGTGATAGTGACTCAGTGTTCAGTGTGTGAGAGTGACTCAGTGTTCAGTGTGTGTGAGAGTGACTCAGTGTTCAGTGTGTGTCAGAGTGACTCAGTGTTCAGTGTGTGTGATAGTGACTCAGTGTTCAGTGTGTGAGAGTGACTCAGTGTTCAGTGTGTGTGAGAGTGACTCAGTATTCAGTGTGTGTGAGAGTGACTCAGTGTTCATTGTGTGTGAGAGTGACTCAGTGTTCAGTGTGTGTGAGAGTGACTCAGTGTTCAGTGTGTGTGAGAATGACTCAGTGTTCAGTGTGTGAGAGTGACTCAGTGTTCAGTGTGAGAGTGACTCAGTGCTCAGTGTGTGTGAGAGTGACTCGGTGATCAGTGAGTGTGAGAGTGACTCAGTGTTCAGTGTGTGTGAGAGTGTCTCAGTGTTCATTGTGTGTGAGAGTGACTCAGTGTTCAGTGTGTGAGAGAGTGACACAGTTTTCAGTGTGAGTGAGAGTGACTCAGTTTTCAGTGTGTGTGAGCGACTCAGTGTTCAGTGTGTGTGAGAGTGACTCAGTGTTCAGTGTGTGTGAGAGTGACTCATTGTTCAGTGTGTGAGAGTGACTCAGTGTTCAGTGAGTGTGAGAGTGACTCAGTATTCAGTGTGTGAATGTGACTCAGTGTTCAGTGTGTGTGAGAGTGACTCAGTGTTCAGTGTGTGTGAGAGTGACTCAGTGTTCAGTGTGTGTGAGAGAGACTCAGTGTTCAGTGTGTGAGAGTGACTCAGTGTTCAGTGTGAGAGTGACTCAGTGTTCAGTGTGTGTGAGAGTGACTCGGTGATCAGTGAGTGTGAGAGTGACTCAGTGTTCAGTGTGTGTGAGAGTGTCTCAGTGTTCATTGTGTGTGAGAGTGACTCAGTGTTCAGTGCGTGTGAGAGTGACTCAGTGTTCAGTGTGTGAGAGAGTGACACAGTGTTCAGTGTGTGTGAGAGTGATTCAGTGTTCAGTGTGTGTGAGTGACTCAGTGTTCAGTGAGTGTGAGAGTGACTCAGTGTTCAGTGTGTGTGAGTGACTCAGTGTTCAGTGAGTGTGAGAGTGACTCAGTGTTCAGTGTGTGTGAGAGTGACTCAGTGTTCAGTGAGTGTGAGAGTGACTCAGTGTTCAGTGAGTGTGAGAGTGACTCAGTGTTCAGTGTGTATGAGAGTGACTCAGTGTTCAGTGAGTGTGAGAGTGACTCAGTGTTCAGTGTGTGAGCGTGACTCAGTATTCAGTGTGTGTGAGAGTGACTCAGTGTTCAGTGTGTGTGAGAGTGACTCAGTGTTCAGTGTGAGTGAGAATGACTCAGTGTTTAGTGTGTGTGAGAGTGACTCAGTATTCAGTGTGTGTGAGAGTGACTCAGCGTTCAGTGTATGTGAGTGACTCAGCGTTCAGTGTGTGTGAGAGTGACTCAGTGTTCAGTGTGTGTGAGAGTGTCTCAGTGTTCAGTGTGTGTGAGAGTGACTCAGTGTTCAGTGTGTGTGAGAGTGACTCAGTGTTCAGTGAGTGTGATAGTGACTCAGTGTTCAGTGTGTGTGAGTGACTCAGTGTTCAGTGTGTGTGAGAGTGACTCAGTGTTCAGTGAGTGTGAGAGTGACTCAGTGTTCAGTGTGTGTGAGAGTGACTCAGTGTTCAGTGAGTGTGAGAGTGACTCAGTGTTCAGTGTGTATGAGAGTGACTCAGTGTTCAGTGAGTGTGAGAGTGACTCAGTGTTCAGTGTATGAGCGTGACTCAGTATTCAGTGTGTGTGAGAGTGACTCAGTGTTCAATGTGTGTGAGAGTGACTCAGTGTTCAGTGTGTGTGAGAGTGACTCAGTGTTCAGTGAGTGTGAGAGAGACTCAGTGTTCAGAGTGTGTGAGAGTGACTCAGTGTTCAGTGTGTGTGAGAGTGACTCAGTGTTCAGTCTGTGTGAGAGTGACTCAGTGTTCAGTGTGTGAGTGACTCAGTATTCTGTGAGAGTGAAAGTGACTCAGTGTTCAATGTGTGTGAGAGTGACTCAGTGTTCAGTGAGTGTGAGAGTGACTCAGTGTTCAGTGTGTGTCAGAGCGACTCAGTGTTCAGTGTGTGTGAGAGTGACTCAGTGTTCAGTGTGTGTGAGAGTGACTCAGTGTTCAGTGAGTGTGAGAGTGACTCCGTTTTCAGTGTGTGTGAGTGTGACTCAGTGTTCAGTGTGTGTGAGAGTGACTCAGTGTTCAGTGTGTGTGAGAGTGACTCAGTGTTCAGTGTGTGTGAGAGTGACTCAGTTTTCAGTGTGTGAGAGTGACTCAGTGTTCAGTGTGAGAGTGACTCAGTGTTCAGTGTGTGTGAGAGTGACTCGGTGATCAGTGAGTGTGAGTGTGACTCAGTGTTCAGTGTGTGTGAGAGCGTCTCAGTGTTCATTGTGTGTGAGAGTGATTCAGTGTTCAGTGTGTGTGAGTGACTCAGTGTTCAGTGAGTGTGAGAGTGACACAGTGTTCAGTGTGTGTGAGAGTGATTCAGTGTTCAGTGTGTGAGAGTGACTCAATGTTCAGTGTGAGAGGGAATGACTCAGTGTTCAGTGTGTGTGAGAGTGACTCAGTATTCAGTGTGTGTGAGAGTGACTCAGCGTTCAGTGTGTGTGAGTGACTCAGTGCTCAGTGTGTGTGAGAGTGACTCAGTGTTCAGTGTGTGTGAGAGTGTCTCAGTGTTCAGTGTGTGTGAGAGTGACTCAGTGTTCAGTGTGTGTGAGAGTGACTCAGTGTTCAGTGAGTGTTAGAGTGACTCAGTGTTCAGTGTGTGTGTGAGTGACTCAGTGTTCAGTGAGTGTGAGAGTGACTCAGTGTTCAGTGTGTGTCAGAGTGACGCAGTGTTCAGTGAGTGTGAGAGTGACTCAGTGTTCAGTGTGTGAGAGTGACTCAGTGTTCAGTGTGTGAGAGTGACTCAGTGTTCAGTGTGTGTGAGATTGACTCAGTATTCAGTGAGTGTGAGAGTGACTCAATGTTCAGTGTGTGTGAGAGTGACTCAGTGTTCATTGTGTGTGAGAGTGACTCAGTGTTCAGTGTGTGTGAGAGTGACTCAGTGTTCAGTGTGTGAGAGTGACTCTGTGTTCAGTGAGAGTGATTCCGTGTTCAGTGAGTGTGAGAGTGACTCAGTGTTCAAAGTGTGTGAGAGTGACTCAGTGTTCAGTGAGTGTGAGAGTGAATCAGTGTTCAGTGAGTGTGAGAGTGACTCAGTGTTCAGTGTGTATGAGAGTGACTCAGTGTTCAGTGAGTGTGAGAGTGACTCAGTGTTCAGTGTGTGAGAGTGACTCAGTGTTCGGTGTGTGTGAGAGTGTCTCAGTGTTCAGTGTGTGTGAGAGTGACTCAGTATTCAGTGTGGGTGAGAGTGACTCAGTGTTCAGTCTGTGTCAGAGTGACTCAGTGTTCAGTGTGAGACTGACTCAGTATTCAGTGAGAGTGATTCCGTGTTCAGTGAGTGTGAGAGTGACTCAGTGTTCAAAGTGTGTGAGAGTGACTCAGTGTTCAGTGAGTGTGAGAGTGAATCAGTTTTCAGTGAGTGTGAGAGTGACTCAGTGTTCAGTGTGTATGAGAGTGACTCAGTGTTCAGTGAGTGTGAGAGTGACTCAGTGTTCAGTGTGTGAGAGTGACTCAGTGTTCGGTGTGTGTGAGAGTGTCTCAGTGTTCAGTGTGTGTGAGAGTGACTCAGTGTTCAGTGTGTGTGAGAGTGACTCAGTGTTCAGTGTGTGTGAGAGTGACACAGTATTCAGTGTGGGTGAGAGTGACTCAGTGTTCAGTCTGTGTCAGAGTGACTCAGTGTTCAGTGTGAGACTGACTCAGTATTCAGTGAGAGTGATTCCGTGTTCAGTGAGTGTGAGAGTGACTCAGTGTTCAAAGTGTGTGAGAGTGACTCAGTGTTCATTGAGTGTGAGAGTGACTCAGTTTTCAGTGTGTATGAGAGTGACTCAGTGTTCAGTGAGTGTGAGAGAGACTCAGTGTTCAGCGTGTGTGAGAGTGACTCAGTATTCAGTGTGTGTGAGAGTGACTCAGTATTCAGTGTGTGTGAGAGTGACTCAGTGTTCAGTGTGTGTGAGAGTGACTCAGTGTTCAGTGTGTGTGAGAGTGACGCAGTGTTCAGTGTGTGTGAGAGTGACTCAGTGTTCAGTGTGTGTGAGAGTGACTCAGTGTTCAATGAGTGTGAGAGTGACTCAGTGTTCTGAGTGAGTGAGAGTGACTCAGTATTCAGTGTTTGTGAGAGTGACTCAGTGTTATGTGTGTATGAGAGTGACTCAGTGTTCTGAGTGAGTGAGAGTGACTCAGTGTTCAGCGTGTGTGAGAGGGACTCAGTGTTCAGTGTGTGTGAGTGACTCAGTATTCAGTGTGTGTGACAGTGACTCAGTGTGTGTGAGAGTGACTCAGTGTTCCGTGTGTGTGAGAGTGACTCAGTGTTCAGTGAGTGTGAGAGTTACTCAGTGTCCGGTGTGTGTGAGAGTGACTCAGTGTTCAGTGAGTGTGAGAGTGACTCAGTTTTCAGTGTGTGTGAGAGTGACTCAGTATGCAGTGTGTGTGATAGTGACTCAGTGTTCAGTGTGTGAGAGTGACTCAGTGTTCAGTGTGTGTGAGAGTGACTCAGTGTTCAGTGTGTGTCAGAGTGACTCAGTGTTCAGTGTGTGTGATAGTGACTCAGTGTTCAGTGTGTGAGAGTGACTCAGTGTTCAGTGTGTGTGAGAGTGACTCAGTATTCAGTGTGTGTGAGAGTGACTCAGTGTTCATTGTGTGTGAGAGTGACTCAGTGTTCAGTGTGTGTGAGAGTGACTCAGTGTTCAGTGTGTGTGAGAATGACTCAGTGTTCAGTGTGTGAGAGTGACTCAGTGTTCAGTGTGAGAGTGACTCAGTGCTCAGTGTGTGTGAGAGTGACTCGGTGATCAGTGAGTGTGAGAGTGACTCAGTGTTCAGTGTGTGTGAGAGTGTCTCAGTGTTCATTGTGTGTGAGAGTGACTCAGTGTTCAGTGTGTGAGAGAGTGACACAGTTTTCAGTGTGAGTGAGAGTGACTCAGTTTTCAGTGTGTGTGAGCGACTCAGTGTTCAGTGAGTGTGAGAGTGACTCAGTTTTCAGTGTGTGTGAGAGTGACTCAGTGTTCAGTGAGTGTGACTCAGTGTTCAGTGAGTGTGAGAGTGACTCAGTGTTCAGTGTGTATGAGAGTGACTCAGTGTTCAGTGAGTGTGAGAGTGACTCAGTGTTCAGTGTGTGAGAGTGACTCAGTATTCAGTGTGTGTGAGAGTGACTCAGTGTTCAGTGTGTGTGAGAGTGACTCAGTGTTCAGTGTGAGTGAGAATGACTCTGTTTTCAGTGTGTGTGAGAGTGACTCAGTGTTCAGTGTGTGTGAGAGTGACTCAGTATTCAATGTGTGTGAGAGTGACTCAGCGGTCAGTGTGTGTGAGTGACTCAGTGTTCAGTGTGTGTGAGAGTGACTCAGGGTTCAGTGTGTGTGAGAGTGTCTCAGTGTTCAGTGTGTGTGAGAGTGACTCAGTGTTCAGTGTGTGTGAGAGTGACTCAGTGTTCAGTGAGTGTGAAAGTGACTCAGTGTTCAGTGTGTGTGAGAGTGACTCAGTGTTCAGTGTGTGTGAGAGTGACTCAGTCTTCAGTGTGTGTGAGAGTGACTCAGTATTCAGTGTGTGTGAGAGTGACTCAGTGTTCAGTGTGTGTGAGAGTGACACAGTATTCAGTGTGAGAGTGACTCAGTGTTCAGTGAGTGTGAGAGTGACTCAGTGTTCAATGTGTGTGAGAGTGACTCAGTGTTCAGTGTGTGTGAGAGTGACTCAGTGTTCAGTGCGTGTGAGAGTGACTCAGTATTCAGTGTGTGTGAGAGTGACTGAGTGTTCAGTGTGTGTGAGAGTGACTCAGTGTTCAGTGTGTGTGAGAGTGACTCAGTATTCAGTGTGTGTGAGAGTGACTCAGTGTTCAGTGTGAGAGGGAATGACTCAGTGTTCAGTGTGTGTGAGAGTGACTCAGTATTCAGTGTGTGTGAGAGTGACTCAGCGTTCAGTGTGTGTGAGTGACTCAGTGTTCAGTGTGTGTGAGAGTGACTCAGTGTTCGGTGTGTGTGAGAGTGTCTCAGTGTTCAGTGTGTGTGAGAGTGACTCAGTGTTCAGTGTGTGTGAGAGTGACTCAGTGTTCAGTGTGTGTGAGAGTGACACAGTATCCAGTGTGGGTGAGAGTGACTCAGTGTTCAGTCTGTGTCAGAGTGACTCAGTGTTCAGTGTGAGACTGACTCAGTATTCAGTGAGAGTGACTCCGTGTTCAGTGAGTGTGAGAGTGACTCAGTGTTCAAAGTGTGTGAGAGTGACTCAGTGTTCATTGAGTGTGAGAGTGACTCAGTGTTCAGTGTGTATGAGAGTGACTCAGTGTTCAGTGAGTGTGAGAGAGACTCAGTGTTCAGTGTGTGTGAGAGTGACTCAGTGTTCAGTGTGTGTGAGAGTGACTCAGTATTCAGTGTGTGTGAGAGTGACTCAGTATTCAGTGTGTGTGAGAGTGACTCAGCGTTCAGTGTGTGTGAGAGTGACTCAGTGTTCAGTGTGTGTGAGAGTGACTCAGTGTTCAGTGTGTGTGAGAGTGACTCAGTGTTCAGTGTGTGTGAGAGTGACTCAGTGTTCAATGAGTGTGAGAGTGACTCAGTGTTCTGAGTGAGTGAGAGTGACTCAGTATTCAGTGTGTGTGAGAGTGACTCAGTGTTATGTGTGTATGAGAGTGACTCAGTGTTCTGAGTGAGTGAGAGTGACTCAGTGTTCAGTGTGTGTGAGAGGGACTCAGTGTTCAGTGTGTGTGAGTGACTAAGTATTCAGTGTGTGTGACAGTGACTCAGCGTGTGTGAGAGTGACTCAGTGTTCCGTGTGTGTGAGAGTGACTCAGTGTTCAGTGAGTGTGAGAGTTACTCAGTGTCCGGTGTGTGTGAGAGTGACTCAGTGTTCAGTGAGTGTGAGAGTGACTCAGTTTTCAGTGTGTGTGAGAGTGACTCAGTATGCAGTGTGAGTGAGAGTCACTCAGTTTTCAGTGTGAGAGTGACTCAGTATTTAGTGAGAGTGAGAGTGACTCAGTGTTCAATGAGTGTGAGAGTGACTCAGTGTTCAGTGTGAGTCAGAGTGACTCAGTGTTCAGTGTGTGTGATAGTGACTCAGTGTTCAGTGTTCAGTGTGTGAGAGTGACTCAGTGTTCAGTGTTTGTGAGAGTGACTCAGTATTCAGTGTGTGTGAGAGTGACTCAGTGTTCATTGTGTGTGAGAGTGACTCACTGTTCAGTGTGTGTGAGAGTGACTCAGTGTTCAGTGTGTGAGAGTGACTCAGTGTTCAGTGTGTGTGAGAGTGACTCAGTATTCAGTGTGTGTGAGAGTGACTCAGTGTTCATTGTGTGTGAGAGTGACTCACTGTTCAGTGTGTGTGAGAGTGACTCAGTGTTCAGTGTGTGAGAGTGACTCAGTGTTCAGTGTGAGAGTGACTCAGTGCTCAGTGTGTGTGAGAGTGACTCGGTGATCAGTGAATGTGAGAGTGACTCAGTGTTCTGTGTGTGTGAGAGTGTCTCAGTGTTCATTGTGTGTGAGAGTGACTCAGTGTTCAATGCGTGTGAGAGTGACTCAGTGTTCAGTGTGTGAGAGAGTGACACAGTTTTCAGTGTGTGTGAGAGTGACTCAGTGTTCAGTGTGTGTGAGTGACTCAGTGTTCAGTGAGTGTGAGAGTTACTCAGTTTTCAGTGTGTGTGAGCGACTCAGTGTTCAGTGAGTGTGAGAGTGACTCAGTTTTCAGTGTGTGTGAGAGTGACTCAGTGTTCAGTGAGTGTGAGAGTGACTCAGTATTCAGTGAGTGTGAGAGTGACTCAGTGTTCAGTGTGTGTGAGAGTGACTCAGTATTTAGTGAGAGTGAGAGTGACTCACTGTTCAATGAGTGTGAGAGTGACTCAGTGTTCAGTGTGTGTCAGAGTGACTCAGTGTTCAGTGTGTGTGATATTGACTCAGTGTTCAGTGTGTGAGAGTGACTCAGTGTTCAGTGTTTGTGAGAGTGACTCAGTATTCAGTGTGTGTGAGAGTGACTCAGTGTTCATTGTGTGTGAGAGTGACTCACTGTTCAGTGTGTGTGAGAGTGACTCAGTGTTCAGTGTGTGAGAGTGACTCAGTGTTCAGTGTGTGTGAGAGTGACTCAGTATTCAGTGTGTGTGAGAGTGACTCAGTGTTCATTGTGTGTGAGAGTGACTCACTGTTCAGTGTGTGTGAGAGTGACTCAGTGTTCAGTGTGTGAGAGTGACTCAGTGTTCAGTGTGAGAGTGACTCAGTGCTCAGTGTGTGTGAGAGTGACTCGGTGATCAGTGAATGTGAGAGTGACTCAGTGTTCAGTGTGTGTGAGAGTGTCTCAGTGTTCATTGTGTGTGAGAGTGACTCAGTGTTCAATGCGTGTGAGAGTGACTCAGTGTTCAGTGTGTGAGAGAGTGACACAGTTTTCAGAGTGTGTGAGAGTGACTCAGTGTTCAGTGTGTGTGAGTGACTCAGTGTTCAGTGAGTGTGAGAGTGACTCAGTTTTCAGTGTGTGTGAGCGACTCAGTGTTCAGTGAGTGTGAGAGTGACTCAGTTTTCAGTGTGTGTGAGAGTGACTCAGTGTTCAGTGAGTGTGAGAGTGACTCAGTATTCAGAGAGTGTGAGAGTGACTCAGTGTTCAGTGTGTATGAGAGTGACTCAGTGTTCAGTGAGTGTGAGAGTGACTCAGTGTTCAGTGTGTGAGAGTGACTCAGTATTCAGTGTGTGTGAGAGTGACTCAGTGTTCAGTGTGTGTGAGAGTGACTCAGTGTTCAGTGTGAGTGAGAATGACTCTGTTTTCAGTGTGTGTGAGAGTGACTCAGTGTTCAGTGTGTGTGAGAGTGACTCAGTATTCAGTGTGTGTGAGAGTGACTCAGCGGTCAGTGTGTGTGAGTGACTCAGTGTTCAGTGTGTGTGAGATTGTCTCAGTGTTCAGTGTGTGTGAGAGTGACTCAGTGTTCAGTGTGTGTGAGAGTGACTCAGTGTTCAGTGAGTGTGAGAGTGACTCAGTGTTCAGTGTGTGTGAGAGTGACTCAGTGTTCAATGTGTGTGAGAGTGACTCAGTGTTCAGTGTGTGTGAGAGTGACTCAGTGTTCAGTGCGTGTGAGAGTGACTCAGTATTCAGTGTGTGTGAGAGTGACTGAGTGTTCAGTGTGTGTGAGAGTGACTCAGTGTTCAGTGTGTGTGAGAGTGACTCAGTATTCAGTGTGTGTGAGAGTGACTCAGTGTTCAGTGTGAGAGGGAATGACTCAGTGTTCAGTGTGTGTGAGAGTGACTCAGTATTCAGTGTGTGTGAGAGTGACTCAGCGTTCAGTGTGTGTGAGTGACTCAGTGTTCAGTGTGTGTGAGAGTGACTCAGTGTTCGGTGTGTGTGAGAGTGTCTCAGTGTTCAGTGTGTGTGAGAGTGACTCAGTGTTCAGTGTGTGTGAGAGTGACTCAGTGTTCAGTGTGTGTGAGATTGACACAGTATCCAGTGTGGGTGAGAGTGACTCAGTGTTCAGTCTGTGTCAGAGTGACTCAGTGTTCAGTGTGAGACTGACTCAGTATTCAGTGAGAGTGACTCCGTGTTCAGTGAGTGTGAGAGTGACTCAGTGTTCAAAGTGTGTGAGAGTGACTCAGTGTTCATTGAGTGTGAGAGTGACTCAGTGTTCAGTGTGTATGAGAGTGACTCAGTGTTCAGTGAGTGTGAGAGAGACTCAGTGTTCAGTGTGTGTGAGAGTGACTCAGTGTTCAGTGTGTGTGAGAGTGACTCAGTATTCAGTGTGTGTGAGAGTGACTCAGTATTCAGTGTGTGTGAGAGTGACTCAGTGTTCAGTGTGTGTGAGAGTGACTCAGTGTTCAGTGTGTGTGAGAGTGACTCAGTGTTCAGTGTGTGTGAGAGTGACTCAGTGTTCAGTGTGTGTGAGAGTGACTCAGTGTTCAATGAGTGTGTGAGTGACTCAGTGTTCTGAGTGAGTGAGAGTGACTCAGTATTCAGTGTGTGTGAGAGTGACTCAGTGTTATGTGTGTATGAGAGTGACTCAGTGTTCTGAGTGAGTGAGAGTGACTCAGTGTTCAGTGTGTGTGAGAGGGACTCAGTGTTCAGTGTGTGTGAGTGACTCAGTATTCAGTGTGTGTGACAGTGACTCAGTGTGTGTGAGAGTGACTCAGTGTTCCGTGTGTGTGAGAGTGACTCAGTGTTCAGTGAGTGTGAGAGTGACTCAGTTTTCAGTGTGTGTGAGAGTGACTCAGTATGCAGTGTGAGTGAGAGTCACTCAGTTTTCAGTGTGAGAGTGACTCAGTATTTAGTGAGAGTGAGAGTGACTCAGTGTTCAATGTGTGTGAGAGTGACTCAGTGTTCAGTGTGTGTCAGAGTGACTCAGTGTTCAGTGTGTGTGATAGTGACTCAGTGTTCAGTGTGTGAGAGTAACTCAGTGTTCAGTGTGTGTGAGAGTGACTCAGTATTCAGTGTGTGTGAGAGTGACTCAGTATTCAGTGTGTGTGAGAGTGACTCACAGTTCAGTGTGTGTGAGAGTGACTCAGTGATCAGTGTGTGTGAGAGTGACACAGTGTTCAGTGTGTGAGAGTGACTCAGTGTTCAGTGTGAGAGTGACTCAGTGCTCAGTGTGTGTGAGAGTGACTCGGTGATCAGTGAATGTGAGAGTGACTCAGTGTTCATTGTGTGTGAGAGTGACTCAGTGTTCAATGCGTGTGAGGGTGACTCAGTGTTCAGTGTGTGAGAGAGTGACACAGTTTTCAGTGTGTGTGAGAGTGACTCAGTGTTCAGTGAGTGTGAGTGACTCAGTGTTCAGTGAGTGTGAGAGTGACTCAGTTTTCAGTGTGTGAGCGACTCAGTGTTCAGTGAGTGTGAGAGTGACTCAGTTTTCAGTGTGTGTGAGAGTGACTCAGTGTTCAGTGAGTGTGAGAGTGACTCAGTGTTCAGTGAGTGTGAGAGTGACTCAGTGTTCAGTGTGTATGAGAGTGACTCAGTGTTCAGTGAGTGTGAGAGTGACTCAGTGTTCACTGTGTGAGAGTGACTCAGTATTCAGTGTGTGTGAGAGTGACTCAGTGTTCAGTGTGTGTGAGAGTGACTCAGTGTTCAGTGTGAGTGAGAATGACTCTGTTTTCAGTGTGTGTGAGAGTGACTCAGTGTTCAGTGTGTGTGAGAGTGACTCAGTATTCAGTGTGTGTGAGAGTGACTCAGCGGTCAGTGTGTGTGAGTGACTCAGTGTTCAGTGTGTGTGAGAGTGACTCAGTGTTCAGTGTGTGTGAGAGTGTCTCAGTGTTCAGTGTGTGTGAGAGTGACTCAGTGTTCAGTGTGTGTGAGAGTGACTCAGTGTTCAGTGAGTGTGAGTGTGACTCAGTGTTCAGTGTGTGTGAGAGTGACTCAGTGTTCAGTGTGTGTGAGAGTGACTCAGTGTTCAGTGTGTGTGAGAGTGACTCAGTATTCAGTGTGTGTGAGAGTGACTCAGTGTTCAGTGTGTGTGAGAGTGACACAGTATTCAGTGTGAGAGTGACTCAGTGTTCAGTGAGTGTCAGAGTGACTCAGTGTTCAATGTGTGTGAGAGTGACTCAGTGTTCAGTGTGTGTGAGAGTGACTCAGTGTTCAGTGCGTGTGAGAGTGACTCAGTATTCAGTGTGTGTGAGAGTGACTTAGTGTTCAGTGTGTGTGAGAGTGACTCAGTGTTCAGTGTGTGTGAGAGTGACTCAGTGTTCAGTGAGTGTGAGAGAGACTCAGTGTTCAGTGTGTGTGAGAGTGACTCAGTGTTCAGTGTGTGTGAGAGTGACTCAGTGTTCAGTGTGTGTGAGAGTGACTCAGTGTTCAGTGTGTGAGTGACTCAGTATTCTGTGAGAGTGAGAGTGACTCAGTGTTCAATGTGTGTGAGAGTGACTCAGTGTTCAATGAGTGTGAGAGTGACTCAGTGTTCAGTGTGTGTCAGAGTGACTCAGTGTTCAGTGTGTGTGAGAGTGACTCAGCGTTCAGTGTGTGAGAGTCACTCAGTGTTCAGTGAGTGTGAGAGTGACTCAGTATTCAGTGTGTGTGAGAGTGACTCAGTGTTCAGTGTGTGTGAGGGTGACTCAGTGTTCAGTGTGTGTGAGAGTGACTCAGTGTTCAGTGTGTGTGAGAGTGACTCAGTTTTCAGTGTGTGAGAGTGACTCAGTGTTCAGTGTGAGAGTGACTCAGTGTTCAGTGTGTGTGAGAGTGACTCAGTGTTCAGTGCGTGTGAGAGTGACTCAGTGTTCAGTGTGTGAGAGAGTGACACAGTGTTCAGTGTGTGTGAGAGTGATTCAGTGTTCAGTGTGTGTGAGTGACTCAGTGTTCAGTGAGTGTGAGAGTGACTCAGTATTCAATGTGTGTGAGTGACTCAGTGTTCAGTGAGTGTGAGAGTGACTCAGTGTTCAGTGTGTGTGAGAGTGACTCAGTGTTCAGTGAGTGTGAGAGTGACTCAGTGTTCAGTGAGTGTGAGAGTGATTCAGTGTTCAGTGTGTATGAGAGTGACTCAGTGTTCAGTGAGTGTGAGAGTGACTCAGGGTTCAGTGTGTGAGCGTGACTCAGTATTCAGTGTCTGTGAGAGTGACTCAGTGTTCAGTGTGTGTGAGAGTGACTCAGTGTTCAGTGAGTGTGAGTGACTCAGTGTTCAGTGAGTGTGAGAGTGACTCAGTTTTCAGTGTGTGAGCGACTCAGTGTTCAGTGAGTCTGAGAGTGACTCAGTTTTCAGTGTGTGTGAGAGTGACTCAGTGTTCAGTGAGTGTGAGAGTGACTCAGTGTTCAGTGTGTATGAGAGTGACTCAGTGTTCAGTGAGTGTGAGAGTGTCTCAGTGTTCAGTGTGTGAGAGTGACTCAGTATTCAGTGTGTGTGAGAGTGACTCAGTGTTCAGTGTGTGTGAGAGTGACTCAGTGTTCAGTGTGAGTGAGAATGACTCTGTTTTCAGTGTGTGTGAGAGTGACTCAGTGTTCAGTGTGTGTGAGAGTGACTCAGTATTCAGTGTGTGTGAGAGTGACTCAGCGGTCAGTGTGTGTGAGTGACTCAGTGTTCAGTGTGTGTGAGAGTGACTCAGTGTTCAGTGTGTGTGAGAGTGTCTCAGTGTTCAGTGTGTGTGAGAGTGACTCAGTGTTCAGTGTGTGTGAGAGTGACTCAGTGTTCAGTGAGTGTGAGTGTGACTCAGTGTTCAGTGTGTGTGAGAGTGACTCAGTGTTCAGTGTGTGTGAGAGTGACTCAGTGTTCAGTGTGTGTGAGAGTGACTCAGTATTCAGTGTGTGTGAGAGTGACTCAGTATTCAGTGTGTGTGAGAGTGACTGAGTGTTCAGTGTGTGTGAGAGTGACTCAGTGTTCAGTGTGTGTGAGAGTGACTCAGTATTCAGTGTGTGTGAGAGTGACTCAGTGTTCAGTGCGTGTGAGAGTGACTCAGTATTCAGTGTGTGTGAGAGTGACTGAGTGTTCAGTGTGTGTGAGAGTGACTCAGTGTTCAGTGTGTGTGAGAGTGACTCAGTATTCAGTGTGTGTGAGAGTGACTCAGTGTTCAGTGTGAGAGGGAATGACTCAGTGTTCAGTGTGTGTGAGAGTGACTCAGTATTCAGTGTGTGTGAGAGTGACTCAGCGTTCAGTGTGTGTGAGTGACTCAGTGTTCAGTGTGTGTGAGAGTGACTCAGTGTTCGGTGTGTGTGAGAGTGTCTCAGTGTTCAGTGTGTGTGAGAGTGACTCAGTGTTCAGTGTGTGTGAGAGTGACTCAGTGTTCAGTGTGTGTGAGATTGACACAGTATCCAGTGTGGGTGAGAGTGACTCAGTGTTCAGTCTGTGTCAGAGTGACTCAGTGTTCAGTGTGAGACTGACTCAGTATTCAGTGAGAGTGACTCCGTGTTCAGTGAGTGTGAGAGTGACTCAGTGTTCAAAGTGTGTGAGAGTGACTCAGTGTTCATTGAGTGTGAGAGTGACTCAGTGTTCAGTGTGTATGAGAGTGACTCAGTGTTCAGTGAGTGTGAGAGAGACTCAGTGTTCAGTGTGTGTGAGAGTGACTCAGTGTTCAGTGTGTGTGAGAGTGACTCAGTATTCAGTGTGTGTGAGAGTGACTCAGTATTCAGTGTGTGTGAGAGTGACTCAGTGTTCAGTGTGTGTGAGAGTGACTCAGTGTTCAGTGTGTGTGAGAGTGACTCAGTGTTCAGTGTGTGTGAGAGTGACTCAGTGTTCAGTGTGTGTGAGAGTGACTCAGTGTTCAATGAGTGTGTGAGTGACTCAGTGTTCTGAGTGAGTGAGAGTGACTCAGTATTCAGTGTGTGTGAGAGTGACTCAGTGTTATGTGTGTATGAGAGTGACTCAGTGTTCTGAGTGAGTGAGAGTGACTCAGTGTTCAGTGTGTGTGAGAGGGACTCAGTGTTCAGTGTGTGTGAGTGACTCAGTATTCAGTGTGTGTGACAGTGACTCAGTGTGTGTGAGAGTGACTCAGTGTTCCGTGTGTGTGAGAGTGACTCAGTGTTCAGTGAGTGTGAGAGTGACTCAGTTTTCAGTGTGTGTGAGAGTGACTCAGTATGCAGTGTGAGTGAGAGTCACTCAGTTTTCAGTGTGAGAGTGACTCAGTATTTAGTGAGAGTGAGAGTGACTCAGTGTTCAATGTGTGTGAGAGTGACTCAGTGTTCAGTGTGTGTCAGAGTGACTCAGTGTTCAGTGTGTGTGATAGTGACTCAGTGTTCAGTGTGTGAGAGTAACTCAGTGTTCAGTGTGTGTGAGAGTGACTCAGTATTCAGTGTGTGTGAGAGTGACTCAGTATTCAGTGTGTGTGAGAGTGACTCACAGTTCAGTGTGTGTGAGAGTGACTCAGTGATCAGTGTGTGTGAGAGTGACTCAGTGTTCAGTGTGTGAGAGTGACTCAGTGTTCAGTGTGAGAGTGACTCAGTGCTCAGTGTGTGTGAGAGTGACTCGGTGATCAGTGAATGTGAGAGTGACTCAGTGTTCATTGTGTGTGAGAGTGACTCAGTGTTCAATGCGTGTGAGGGTGACTCAGTGTTCAGTGTGTGAGAGAGTGACACAGTTTTCAGTGTGTGTGAGAGTGACTCAGTGTTCAGTGAGTGTGAGTGACTCAGTGTTCAGTGAGTGTGAGAGTGACTCAGTTTTCAGTGTGTGAGCGACTCAGTGTTCAGTGAGTGTGAGAGTGACTCAGTTTTCAGTGTGTGTGAGAGTGACTCAGTGTTCAGTGAGTGTGAGAGTGACTCAGTGTTCAGTGAGTGTGAGAGTGACTCAGTGTTCAGTGTGTATGAGAGTGACTCAGTGTTCAGTGAGTGTGAGAGTGACTCAGTGTTCACTGTGTGAGAGTGACTCAGTATTCAGTGTGTGTGAGAGTGACTCAGTGTTCAGTGTGTGTGAGAGTGACTCAGTGTTCAGTGTGAGTGAGAATGACTCTGTTTTCAGTGTGTGTGAGAGTGACTCAGTGTTCAGTGTGTGTGAGAGTGACTCAGTATTCAGTGTGTGTGAGAGTGACTCAGCGGTCAGTGTGTGTGAGTGACTCAGTGTTCAGTGTGTGTGAGAGTGACTCAGTGTTCAGTGTGTGTGAGAGTGTCTCAGTGTTCAGTGTGTGTGAGAGTGACTCAGTGTTCAGTGTGTGTGAGAGTGACTCAGTGTTCAGTGAGTGTGAGTGTGACTCAGTGTTCAGTGTGTGTGAGAGTGACTCAGTGTTCAGTGTGTGTGAGAGTGACTCAGTGTTCAGTGTGTGTGAGAGTGACTCAGTATTCAGTGTGTGTGAGAGTGACTCAGTGTTCAGTGTGTGTGAGAGTGACACAGTATTCAGTGTGAGAGTGACTCAGTGTTCAGTGAGTGTCAGAGTGACTCAGTGTTCAATGTGTGTGAGAGTGACTCAGTGTTCAGTGTGTGTGAGAGTGACTCAGTGTTCAGTGCGTGTGAGAGTGACTCAGTATTCAGTGTGTGTGAGAGTGACTTAGTGTTCAGTGTGTGTGAGAGTGACTCAGTGTTCAGTGTGTGTGAGAGTGACTCAGTGTTCAGTGAGTGTGAGAGAGACTCAGTGTTCAGTGTGTGTGAGAGTGACTCAGTGTTCAGTGTGTGTGAGAGTGACTCAGTGTTCAGTGTGTGTGAGAGTGACTCAGTGTTCAGTGTGTGAGTGACTCAGTATTCTGTGAGAGTGAGAGTGACTCAGTGTTCAATGTGTGTGAGAGTGACTCAGTGTTCAATGAGTGTGAGAGTGACTCAGTGTTCAGTGTGTGTCAGAGTGACTCAGTGTTCAGTGTGTGTGAGAGTGACTCAGAGTTCAGTGTGTGAGAGTCACTCAGTGTTCAGTGAGTGTGAGAGTGACTCAGTATTCAGTGTGTGTGAGAGTGACTCAGTGTTCAGTGTGTGTGAGGGTGACTCAGTGTTCAGTGTGTGTGAGAGTGACTCAGTGTTCAGTGTGTGTGAGAGTGACTCAGTTTTCAGTGTGTGAGAGTGACTCAGTGTTCAGTGTGAGAGTGACTCAGTGTTCAGTGTGTGTGAGAGTGACTCAGTGTTCAGTGCGTGTGAGAGTGACTCAGTGTTCAGTGTGTGAGTGACTCAGTATTCTGTGAGAGTGAGAGTGACTCAGTGTTCAATGTGTGTGAGAGTGACTCAGTGTTCAATGAGTGTGAGAGTGACTCAGTGTTCAGTGTGTGTCAGAGTGACTCAGTGTTCAGTGTGTGTGAGAGTGACTCAGAGTTCAGTGTGTGAGAGTCACTCAGTGTTCAGTGAGTGTGAGAGTGACTCAGTATTCAGTGTGTGTGAGAGTGACTCAGTGTTCAGTGTGTGTGAGAGTGACTCAGTGTTCAGTGTGTGTGAGAGTGACTCAGTGTTCAGTGTGTGTGAGAGTGACTCAGTGTTCAGTGTGTGTGAGAGTGACTCAGTGTTCAATGAGTGTGTGAGTGACTCAGTGTTCTGAGTGAGTGAGAGTGACTCAGTATTCAGTGTGTGTGAGAGTGACTCAGTGTTATGTGTGTATGAGAGTGACTCAGTGTTCTGAGTGAGTGAGAGTGACTCAGTGTTCAGTGTGTGTGAGAGGGACTCAGTGTTCAGTGTGTGTGAGTGACTCAGTATTCAGTGTGTGTGACAGTGACTCAGTGTGTGTGAGAGTGACTCAGTGTTCCGTGTGTGTGAGAGTGACTCAGTGTTCAGTGAGTGTGAGAGTGACTCAGTTTTCAGTGTGTGTGAGAGTGACTCAGTATGCAGTGTGAGTGAGAGTCACTCAGTTTTCAGTGTGAGAGTGACTCAGTATTTAGTGAGAGTGAGAGTGACTCAGTGTTCAATGTGTGTGAGAGTGACTCAGTGTTCAGTGTGTGTCAGAGTGACTCAGTGTTCAGTGTGTGTGATAGTGACTCAGTGTTCAGTGTGTGAGAGTAACTCAGTGTTCAGTGTGTGTGAGAGTGACTCAGTATTCAGTGTGTGTGAGAGTGACTCAGTATTCAGTGTGTGTGAGAGTGACTCACAGTTCAGTGTGTGTGAGAGTGACTCAGTGATCAGTGTGTGTGAGAGTGACTCAGTGTTCAGTGTGTGAGAGTGACTCAGTGTTCAGTGTGAGAGTGACTCAGTGCTCAGTGTGTGTGAGAGTGACTCGGTGATCAGTGAATGTGAGAGTGACTCAGTGTTCATTGTGTGTGAGAGTGACTCAGTGTTCAATGCGTGTGAGGGTGACTCAGTGTTCAGTGTGTGAGAGAGTGACACAGTTTTCAGTGTGTGTGAGAGTGACTCAGTGTTCAGTGAGTGTGAGTGACTCAGTGTTCAGTGAGTGTGAGAGTGACTCAGTTTTCAGTGTGTGAGCGACTCAGTGTTCAGTGAGTGTGAGAGTGACTCAGTTTTCAGTGTGTGTGAGAGTGACTCAGTGTTCAGTGAGTGTGAGAGTGACTCAGTGTTCAGTGAGTGTGAGAGTGACTCAGTGTTCAGTGTGTATGAGAGTGACTCAGTGTTCAGTGAGTGTGAGAGTGACTCAGTGTTCACTGTGTGAGAGTGACTCAGTATTCAGTGTGTGTGAGAGTGACTCAGTGTTCAGTGTGTGTGAGAGTGACTCAGTGTTCAGTGTGAGTGAGAATGACTCTGTTTTCAGTGTGTGTGAGAGTGACTCAGTGTTCAGTGTGTGTGAGAGTGACTCAGTATTCAGTGTGTGTGAGAGTGACTCAGCGGTCAGTGTGTGTGAGTGACTCAGTGTTCAGTGTGTGTGAGAGTGACTCAGTGTTCAGTGTGTGTGAGAGTGTCTCAGTGTTCAGTGTGTGTGAGAGTGACTCAGTGTTCAGTGTGTGTGAGAGTGACTCAGTGTTCAGTGAGTGTGAGTGTGACTCAGTGTTCAGTGTGTGTGAGAGTGACTCAGTGTTCAGTGTGTGTGAGAGTGACTCAGTGTTCAGTGTGTGTGAGAGTGACTCAGTATTCAGTGTGTGTGAGAGTGACTCAGTGTTCAGTGTGTGTGAGAGTGACACAGTATTCAGTGTGAGAGTGACTCAGTGTTCAGTGAGTGTCAGAGTGACTCAGTGTTCAATGTGTGTGAGAGTGACTCAGTGTTCAGTGTGTGTGAGAGTGACTCAGTGTTCAGTGCGTGTGAGAGTGACTCAGTATTCAGTGTGTGTGAGAGTGACTTAGTGTTCAGTGTGTGTGAGAGTGACTCAGTGTTCAGTGTGTGTGAGAGTGACTCAGTGTTCAGTGAGTGTGAGAGAGACTCAGTGTTCAGTGTGTGTGAGAGTGACTCAGTGTTCAGTGTGTGTGAGAGTGACTCAGTGTTCAGTGTGTGTGAGAGTGACTCAGTGTTCAGTGTGTGAGTGACTCAGTATTCTGTGAGAGTGAGAGTGACTCAGTGTTCAATGTGTGTGAGAGTGACTCAGTGTTCAATGAGTGTGAGAGTGACTCAGTGTTCAGTGTGTGTCAGAGTGACTCAGTGTTCAGTGTGTGTGAGAGTGACTCAGAGTTCAGTGTGTGAGAGTCACTCAGTGTTCAGTGAGTGTGAGAGTGACTCAGTATTCAGTGTGTGTGAGAGTGACTCAGTGTTCAGTGTGTGTGAGGGTGACTCAGTGTTCAGTGTGTGTGAGAGTGACTCAGTGTTCAGTGTGTGTGAGAGTGACTCAGTTTTCAGTGTGTGAGAGTGACTCAGTGTTCAGTGTGAGAGTGACTCAGTGTTCAGTGTGTGTGAGAGTGACTCAGTGTTCAGTGCGTGTGAGAGTGACTCAGTGTTCAGTGTGTGAGAGAGTGACACAGTGTTCAGTGTGTGTGAGAGTGATTCAGTGTTCAGTGTGTGTGAGTGACTCAGTGTTCAGTGAGTGTGAGAGTGACTCAGTATTCAATGTGTGTGAGTGACTCAGTGTTCAGTGAGTGTGAGAGTGACTCAGTGTTCAGTGTGTGTGAGAGTGACTCAGTGTTCAGTGAGTGTGAGAGTGACTCAGTGTTCAGTGAGTGTGAGAGTGATTCAGTGTTCAGTGTGTATGAGAGTGACTCAGTGTTCAGTGAGTGTGAGAGTGACTCAGGGTTCAGTGTGTGAGCGTGACTCAGTATTCAGTGTCTGTGAGAGTGACTCAGTGTTCAGTGTGTGTGAGAGTGACTCAGTGTTCAGTGAGTGTGAGTGACTCAGTGTTCAGTGAGTGTGAGAGTGACTCAGTTTTCAGTGTGTGAGCGACTCAGTGTTCAGTGAGTCTGAGAGTGACTCAGTTTTCAGTGTGTGTGAGAGTGACTCAGTGTTCAGTGAGTGTGAGAGTGACTCAGTGTTCAGTGTGTATGAGAGTGACTCAGTGTTCAGTGAGTGTGAGAGTGTCTCAGTGTTCCGTGTGTGAGAGTGACTCAGTATTCAGTGTGTGTGAGAGTGACTCAGTGTTCAGTGTGTGTGAGAGTGACTCAGTGTTCAGTGTGAGTGAGAATGACTCTGTTTTCAGTGTGTGTGAGAGTGACTCAGTGTTCAGTGTGTGTGAGAGTGACTCAGTATTCAGTGTGTGTGAGAGTGACTCAGCGGTCAGTGTGTGTGAGTGACTCAGTGTTCAGTGTGTGTGAGAGTGACTCAGTGTTCAGTGTGTGTGAGAGTGTCTCAGTGTTCAGTGTGTGTGAGAGTGACTCAGTGTTCAGTGTGTGTGAGAGTGACTCAGTGTTCAGTGAGTGTGAGTGTGACTCAGTGTTCAGTGTGTGTGAGAGTGACTCAGTGTTCAGTGTGTGTGAGAGTGACTCAGTGTTCAGTGTGTGTGAGAGTGACTCAGTATTCAGTGTGTGTGAGAGTGACTCAGTGTTCAGTGTGTGTGAGAGTGACACAGTATTCAGTGTGAGAGTGACTCAGTGTTCAGTGAGTGTCAGAGTGACTCAGTGTTCAATGTGTGTGAGAGTGACTCAGTGTTCAGTGTGTGTGAGAGTGACTCAGTGTTCAGTGCGTGTGAGAGTGACTCAGTATTCAGTGTGTGTGAGAGTGACTGAGTGTTCAGTGTGTGTGAGAGTGACTCAGTGTTCAGTGTGTGTGAGAGTGACTTAGTGTTCAGTGAGTGTGAGAGAGACTCAGTGTTCAGTGTGTGTGAGAGTGACTCAGTGTTCAGTGTGTGTGAGAGTGACTCAGTGTTCAGTGTGTGTGAGAGTGACTCAGTGTTAAGTGTGTGAGTGACTCAGTATTCTGTGAGAGTGAGAGTGACTCAGTGTTCAATGTGTGTGAGAGTGACTCAGTGTTCAGTGAGTGTGAGAGTGACTCAGTGTTCAGTGTGTGTCAGAGTGACTCAGTGTTCAGTGTGTGTGAGAGTGACTCAGCGTTCAGTGTGTGAGAGTGACTCTGTGTTCAGTGAGTGTGAGAGTGACTCAGTATTCAGTGTGTGTGAGAGTGACTCAGTGTTCAGTGTGTGTGAGGGTGAATCAGTGTTCAGTGTGTGTGAGAGTGACTCAGTGTTCAGTGTGTGTGAGAGTGACTCAGTTTTCAGTGTGTGAGAGTGACTCAGTGTTCAGTGTGAGAGTGACTCAGTGTTCAGTGTGTGTGAGAGTGACTCAGTGTTCAGTGCGTGTGAGAGTGACTCAGTGTTCAGTGTGTGAGAGAGTGACACAGTGTTCAGTGTGTGTGAGAGTGATTCAGTGTTCAGTGTGTGTGAGTGACTCAGTGTTCAGTGAGTGTGAGAGTGACTCAGTATTCAATGTGTGTGAGTGACTCAGTGTTCAGTGAGTGTGAGAGTGACTCAGTGTTCAGTGTGTGTGAGAGTGACTCAGTGTTCAGTGAGTGTGAGAGTGACTCAGTGTTCAGTGAGTGTGAGAGTGACTCAGTGTTCAGTGTGTATGAGAGTGACTCTGTTCAGTGAGTGTGAGAGTGACTCAGGGTTCAGTGTGTGAGCGTGACTCAGTATTCAGTGTGTGTGAGAGTGACTCAGTGTTCAGTGTGTGTGAGAGTGACTCAGTGTTCAGTGTGAATGAGAATGACTCAGTGTTTAGTGTGTGTGAGAGTGACTCAGTATTCAGTGTGTGTGAGAGTGACTCAGCGTTCAGTGTATGTGAGTGACTCAGCGTTCAGTGTGTGTGAGAGTGACTCAGTGTTCAGTGTGTGTGAGAGTGTCTCAGTGTTCAGTGTGTGTGAGAGTGACTCAGTGTTCAGTGTGTGTGAGAGTGACTCATTGTTCAGTGAGTGTGATAGTGACTCAGTGTTCAGTGTGTGTGAGTGACTCAGTGTTCAGTGTGTGTGAGAGTGACTCAGTGTTCAGTGAGTGTGAGAGTGACTCAGCGTTCAGTGTGTGTGAGTGACTCAGTGTTCAGTGTGTGTGAGAGTGACTCAGTGTTCAGTGTGTGTGAGAGTGTCTCAGTGTTCAGTGTGTGTGAGAGTGACTCAGTGTTCAGTGTGTGTGAGAGTGACTCAGTGATCAGTGAGTGTGAGAATGACTCAGTGTTCAGTGTGTGTGTGGGTGACTCAGTGTTCAGTGTGTGTGAGAGTGACGCAGTGTTCAGTGAGTGTGAGTTTGACTCAGTTTTCAGTGTGTGTGAGAGTGACACAGTATTCAGTGTGTGTGAGAGTGACTCAGTGTTCAGTGTGTGTCAGAGTGACTCAGTTTTCAGTGTGAGACTGACTCAGTATTCAGTGAGAGTGACTCAGTGTTCAAAGTGTGTGAGAGTGACTCAGTGTTCAGTGAGTGTGAGAGTGACTCAGTGTTCAGTGTGTATGAGAGTGACTCAGTGTTCAGTGAGTGTGAGAGAGACTCAGTGTTCAGTGTGTGTGAGAGTGACTGTGTTCAGTGTGTGTGAGAGTGACTCAGTGTTCAGTGCGTGTGAGAGTGACTCAGTGTTCAGTGTGTGAGAGAGTGACACAGTGTTCAGTGTGTGTGAGAGTGATTCAGTGTTCAGTGTGTGTGAGTGACTCAGTGTTCAGTGAGTGTGAGAGTGACTCAGTATTCAATGTGTGTGAGTGACTCAGTGTTCAGTGAGTGTGAGAGTGACTCAGTGTTCAGTGTGTGTGAGAGTGACTCAGTGTTCAGTGAGTGTGAGAGTGACTCAGTGTTCAGTGAGTGTGAGAGTGACTCAGTGTTCAGTGTGTATGAGAGTGACTCCGTGTTCAGTGAGTGTGAGAGTGACTCAGGGTTCAGTGTGTGAGCGTGACTCAGTATTCAGTGTGTGTGAGAGTGACTCAGTGTTCAGTGTGTGTGAGAGTGACTCAGTGTTCAGTGTGAATGAGAATGACTCAGTGTTTAGTGTGTGTGAGAGTGACTCAGTATTCAGTGTGTGTGAGAGTGACTCAGCGTTCAGTGTATGTGAGTGACTCAGCGTTCAGTGTGTGTGAGAGTGACTCAGTGTTCAGTGTGTGTGAGAGTGTCTCAGTGTTCAGTGTGTGTGAGAGTGACTCAGTGTTCAGTGTGTGTGAGAGTGACTCAGTGTTCAGTGAGTGTGATAGTGACTCAGTGTTCAGTGTGTGTGAGTGACTCAGTGTTCAGTGTGTGTGAGAGTGACTCAGTGTTCAGTGAGTGTGAGAGTGACTCAGCGTTCAGTGTGTGTGAGTGACTCAGTGTTCAGTGTGTGTGAGAGTGACTCAGTGTTCAGTGTGTGTGAGAGTGTCTCAGTGTTCAGTGTGTGTGAGAGTGATTCAGTGTTCAGTGTGTGTGAGAGTGACTCAGTGATCAGTGAGTGTGAGAATGACTCAGTGTTCAGTGTGTGTGTGGGTGACTCAGTGTTCAGTGTGTGTGAGAGTGACGCAGTGTTCAGTGAGTGTGAGTTTGACTCAGTTTTCAGTGTGTGTGAGAGTGACACAGTATTCAGTGTGTGTGAGAGTGACTCAGTGTTCAGTGTGTGTCAGAGTGACTCAGTTTTCAGTGTGAGACTGACTCAGTATTCAGTGAGAGTGACTCAGTGTTCAAAGTGTGTGAGAGTGACTCAGTGTTCAGTGAGTGTGAGAGTGACTCAGTGTTCAGTGTGTATGAGAGTGACTCAGTGTTCAGTGAGTGTGAGAGAGACTCAGTGTTCAGTGTGTGTGAGAGTGACTGTGTTCAGTGTGTGTGAGAGTGACTCAGTATTCAGTGTGTGTGAGAGTGACTCAGTATTCAGTGTGTGTGAGAGTGACTCAGTGTTCTGTGTGTGTGAGAGTGACTCAGTGTTCAGTGTGTATGAGAGTGACTCAGTGTTCAGTGTGTGTGAGAGTGACTCAGTGTTATGTGTGTATGAGAGTGACTCAGTGTTCTGAGTGAGTGAGAGTGACTCAGTGTTCAGTGTGTGTGAGAGTGACTCAGTGTTCAGTGTGTGTGAGTGACTCAGTATTCAGTGTGTGTGAGAGTGACTCAGTGTTCAGTGTGTGTGAGAGTGGCTCAGTGTTCCGTGTGTGTGAGAGTGACTCAGTGTTCAGTGAGTGTGAGAGTTACTCAGTGTCCAGTGTGTGTGAGAGTGACTCAGTGTTCAGTGAGTGTGAGAGTGACTCAGTTTTCAGTGTGTGTGAGAGTGACTCAGTATTCAGTGTGTGTGAGAGTCACTCAGTGTTCAGTGTGAGAGTGAGTCAGTATTCAGTGAGAGTGAGAGTGACTCAGTGTTCAATGTGTGTGAGAGTGACTCAGTGTTCAGTGAGTGTGAGAGTGACTCAGTGTTCAGTGTGTGTCAGAGTGACTCAGTGTTCAGTGTTTGTGAGAGTGACTCAGTGTTCAGTGTGTGAGAGTGACTCAGTGTTCAGTGTGTGTGAGAGTGACTCAGTGTTCAGTGAGTGTGAGAGTGACTCAGTGTTCAGTGAGTGTGAGAGTGACTCAGTGTTCAGTGTGTATGAGAGTGACTCAGTGTTCAGTGAGTGTGAGAGTGACTCAGTGTTCAGTGTGTGAGCGTGACTCAGTATTCAGTGTGTGTGAGAGTGACTCAGTGTTCAGTGTGTGTGAGAGTGACTCAGTGTTCAGTGTGAATGAGAATGACTCAGTGTTTAGTGTGTGTGAGAGTGACTCAGTATTCAGTGTGTGTGAGAGTGACTCAGCGTTCAGTGTATGTGAGTGACTCAGCGTTCAGTGTGTGTGAGAGTGACTCAGTGTTCAGTGTGTGTGAGAGTGTCTCAGTGTTCAGTGTGTGTGAGAGTGACTCAGTGTTCAGTGTGTGTGAGAGTGACTCAGTGTTCAGTGAGTGTGATAGTGACTCAGTGTTCAGTGTGTGTGAGTGACTCAGTGTTCAGTGTGTGTGAGAGTGACTCAGTGTTCAGTGAGTGTGAGAGTGACTCAGCGTTCAGTGTGTGTGAGTGACTCAGTGTTCAGTGTGTGTGAGAGTGACTCAGTGTTCAGTGTGTGTGAGAGTGTCTCAGTGTTCAGTGCGTGTGAGAGTGACTCAGTGTTCAGTGTGTGTGAGAGTGACTCAGTGATCAGTGAGTGTGAGAATGACTCAGTGTTCAGTGTGTGTGTGGGTGACTCAGTGTTCAGTGTGTGTGAGAGTGACGCAGTGTTCAGTGAGTGTGAGTTTGACTCAGTTTTCAGTGTGTGTGAGAGTGACACAGTATTCAGTGTGTGTGAGAGTGACTCAGTGTTCAGTGTGTGTCAGAGTGACTCAGTTTTCAGTGTGAGACTGACTCAGTATTCAGTGAGAGTGACTCAGTGTTCAAAGTGTGTGAGAGTGACTCAGTGTTCAGTGAGTGTGAGAGTGACTCAGTGTTCAGTGTGTATGAGAGTGACTCAGTGTTCAGTGAGTGTGAGAGAGACTCAGTGTTCAGTGTGTGTGAGAGTGACTGTGTTCAGTGTGTGTGAGAGTGACTCAGTATTCAGTGTGTGTGAGAGTGACTCAGTATTCAGTGTTTTTGTGAGTGACTCAGTGTTCAGTGTGTGTGAGAGTGACTCAGTGTTCAGTGTGTATGAGAGTGACTCAGTGTTCAGTGTGTGTGAGAGTGACTCAGTGTTATGTGTGTATGAGAGTGACTCAGTGTTCTGAGTGAGTGAGAGTGACTCAGTGTTCAGTGTGTGTGAGAGTGACTCAGTGTTCAGTGTGTGTGAGTGACTCAGTATTCAGTGTGTGTGAGAGTGACTCAGTGTTCAGTGTGTGTGAGAGTGGCTCAGTGTTCCGTGTGTGTGAGAGTGACTCAGTGTTCAGTGAGTGTGAGAGTTACTCAGTGTCCAGTGTGTGTGAGAGTGCCTCAGTGTTCAGTGAGTGTGAGAGTGACTCAGTTTTCAGTGTGTGTGAGAGTGACTCAGTATTCAGTGTGTGTGAGAGTCACTCAGTGTTCAGTGTGAGAGTGAGTCAGTATTCAGTGAGAGTGAGAGTGACTCAGTGTTCAATGTGTGTGAGAGTGACTCAGTGTTCAGTGAGTGTGAGAGTGACTCAGTGTACAGTGTGTGTCAGAGTGACTCAGTGTTCAGTGTTTGTGAGAGTGACTCAGTGTTCAGTGTGTGAGAGTGACTCAGTGTTCAGTGTGTGTGAGAGTGACTCAGTATTCAGTGTGTGTGAGATTGACTCAGTGTTCATTGTGTGTGAGAGTGACTCAGTGTTCAGTGTGTGTGAGAGTGACTCAGTGTTCAGTGTGTGTGAGAGTGACTCAGTGATCAGTGTGTGTGAGGATGACTCAGTGTTCAGTGTGAGAGTGACTCAGTGCTCAGAGTGTGTGAGAGTGACTCGGTGATCAGTGAGTGTGAGAGTGACTCAGTGTTCAGTGTGTGTGAGAGTGTATCAGTGTTCATTGTGTGTGAGAGTGACTCAGTTGTCAGTGCGTGTGAGAGTGACTCAGTGTTCAGTGTGTGAGAGAGTGACACAGTTTTCAGTGTGTGTGAGAGTGACTCAGTGTTCAGTGTGTGTGAGTGACTCAGTGTTCAGTGAGTGTGAGAGTGACTCAGTTGTCAGTGTGTGTGAGCGACTCAGTGTTCAGTGAGTGTGAGAGTGACTCAGTGTTCAGTGTGTGAGAGAGTGACACAGTGTTCAGTGTGTGTGAGAGTGATCCAGTGTTCAGTGTGTGTGAGTGACTCAGTGTTCAGTGAGTGTGAGAGTGACTCAGTATTCAGTGTGTGTGAGTGACTCAGTGTTCAGTGAGTGTGAGAGTGACTCAGTGTTCAGTGTGTGTGAGAGTGACTCAGTGTTCAGTGAGTGTGAGAGTGACTAGTGTTCAGTGAGTGTGAGAGTGACTCAGTGTTCAGTGTGTATGAGAGTGACTCAGTGTTCAGTGAGTGTGAGAGTGACTCAGTGTTCAGTGTGTGAGCGTGACTCAGTATTCAGTGTGTGTGAGAGTGACTCAGTGTTCAGTGTGTGTGAGAGTGACTCAGTGTTCAGTGTGAATGAGAATGACTCAGTTTTTAGTGTGTGTGAGAGTGACTCAGTATTCAGTGTGTGTGAGAGTGACTCAGCGTTCAGTGTATGTGAGTGACTCAGCGTTCAATGTGTGTGAGAGTGACTCAGTGTTCAGTGTGTGTGAGAGTGTCTCAGTGTTCAGTGTGTGTGAGAGTGACTCAGTGTTCAGTGTGTGTGAGAGTGACTGAGTGTTCAGTGAGTGTGATAGTGACTCAGTGTTCAGTGTGTGTGAGTGACTCAGTGTTCAGTGTGTGTGAGAGTGACTCAGTGTTCAGTGAGTGTGAGAGTGACTCAGCGTTCAGTGTGTGTGAGTGACTCAGTGTTCAGTGTGTGTGAGAGTGACTCAGTGTTCAGTGTGTGTGAGAGTGTCTCAGTGTTCAGTGTGTGTGAGAGTGACTCAGTGTTCAGTGTGTGTGAGAGTGACTCAGTGATCAGTGAGTGTGAGAATGACTCAGTGTTCAGTGTGTGTGTGGGTGACTCAGTGTTCAGTGTGTGTGAGAGTGACGCAGTGTTCAGTGAGTGTGAGTTTGACTCAGTTTTCAGTGTGTGTGAGAGTGACACAGTATTCAGTGTGTGTGAGAGTGACTCAGTGTTCAGTGTGTGTCAGAGTGACTCACTTTTCAGTGTGAGACTGACTCAGTATTCAGTGAGAGTGACTCAGTGTTCAAAGTGTGTGAGAGTGACTCAGTGTTCAGTGAGTGTGAGAGTGACTCAGTGTTCAGTGTGTATGAGAGTGACTCAGTGTTCAGTGAGTGTGAGAGAGACTCAGTGTTCAGTGTGTGTGAGAGTGACTGTGTTCAGTGTGTGTGAGAGTGACTCAGTATTCAGTGTGTGTGAGAGTGACTCAGTATTCAGTGTGTGTGAGAGTGACTCAGTGTTCAGTGTGTGTGAGAGTGACTCAGTGTTCAGTGTGTGTGAGAGTGACTCAGTGTTCAGTGAGTGTGAGATTTACTCAGTGTCCAGTGTGTGTGAGAGTGACTCAGTGTTCAGTGAGTGTGAGAGTGACTCAGTTTTCAGTGTGTGTGAGAGTGACTCAGTATTCAGTGTGTGTGAGAGTCACTCAGTGTTCAGTGTGAGAGTGAGTCAGTATTCAGTGAGAGTGAGAGTGACTCAGTGTTCAATGTGTGTGAGAGTGACTCAGTGTTCAGTGAGTGTGAGAGTGACTCAGTGTTCAGTGTGTGTCAGAGTGACTCAGTGTTCAGTGTTTGTGAGAGTGACTCAGTGTTCAGTGTGTGAGAGTGACTCAGTGTTCAGTGTGTGTGAGAGTGACTCAGTGTTCAGTGAGTGTGAGAGTGACTCAGTGTTCAGTGAATGTGAGAGTGACTCAGTGTTCAGTGTGTATGAGAGTGACTCAGTGTTCAGTGAGTGTGAGAGTGACTCAGTGTTCAGTGTGTGAGCGTGACTCAGTATTCAGTGTGTGTGAGAGTGACTCAGTGTTCAGTGTGTGTGAGAGTGACTCAGTGTTCAGTGTGAATGAGAATGACTCAGTGTTTAGTGTGTGTGAGAGTGACTCAGTATTCAGTGTGTGTGAGAGTGACTCAGCGTTCAGTGTATGTGAGTGACTCAGCGTTCAGTGTGTGTGAGAGTGACTCAGTGTTCAGTGTGTGTGAGAGTGTCTCAGTGTTCAGTGTGTGTGAGAGTGACTCAGTGTTCAGTGTGTGTGAGAGTGAGTCAGTGTTCAGTGAGTGTGATAGTGACTCAGTGCTCAGTGTGTGTGAGTGACTCAGTGTTCAGTGTGTGTGAGAGTGACTCAGTGTTCAGTGAGTGTGAGAGTGACTCAGCGTTCAGTGTGTGTGAGTGACTCAGTGTTCAGTGTGTGTGAGAGTGACTCAGTGTTCAGTGTGTGTGAGAGTGTCTCAGTGTTCAGTGTGTGTGAGAGTGACTCAGTGTTCAGTGTGTGTGAGAGTGACTCAGTGATCAGTGAGTGTGAGAGTGACTCAGTGTTCAGTGTGTGTGAGAGTGACTCAGTATTCAGTGTGTGTGAGAGTGACTCAGCGGTCAGTGTGTGTGAGTGACTCAGTGTTCAGTGTGTGTGAGAGTGACTCAGTGTTCAGTGTGTGTGAGAATGTCTCAGTGTTCAGTGTGTGTGAGAGTGACTCAGTGTTCAGTGTGTGTGAGAGTGACTCAGTGTTCAGTGAGTGTGAGAGTGACTCAGAGTTCAGTGTGTGTGAGAGTGACTCAGTGTTCAGTGTGTGGGAGAGTGACGCAGTGTTCAGTGAGTGTGAGTGTGACTCAGTGTTCAGTGTGTGTGAGAGTGACTGAGTGTTCAGTGTGTGTGAGAGTGACTCAGTATTCAGTGTGTGTGAGTGTGACTCAGTGTTCAGTGTGTGTGAGAGTGACTCAGTATTCAGTGTGTGTGAGAGTGACTCAGTGTTCAGTGTGTGTGAGAGTGACACAGTATTCAATGTGAGAGTGACTCAGTGTTCAGTGAGTGTGAGAGTGACTCAGTGTTCAATGTGTGTGAGAGTGACTCAGTTTTCAGTGTGTGTGAGAGTGACTCAGTGTTCAGTGCGTGTGAGAGTGACTCAGTATTCAGTGTGTGTGAGAGTGACTCAGTGTTAAGTGTGTGTGAGAGTGACTCAGTGTTCAGTGTGTGTGAGAGTGACTCAGTGTTCAGTGAGTGTGAGAGAGACTCAGTGTTCAGAGTGTGTGAGAATGACTCAGTGTTCAGTGTGTGTGAGAGTGACTCAGTGTTCAGTGTGTGTGATAGTGACTCAGTGTTCAGTGTGTGAGTGACTCAGTGTTCAGTGTGTGTGAGAGTGACTCGGTGATCAGTGAGTGTGAGAGTGACTCAGTGTTCAGTGTGTGTGAGAGTGTCTCAGTGTTCATTGTGTGTGAGAGTGACTCAGTGTTCAGTGCGTGTGAGAGTGACTTAGTGTTCAGTGTGTGAGAGAGTGACTCAGTATTCAGTGTGTGTGAGAGTCACTCAGTGTTCAGTGTGAGAGTGAGTCAGTATTCAGTGAGAGTGAGAGTGACTCAGTGTTCAATGTGTGTGAGAGTGACTCAGTGTTCAGTGAGTGTGAGAGTGACTCAGTGTTCAGTGTGTGTCAGAGTGACTCAGTGTTCAGTGTTTGTGAGAGTGACTCAGTGTTCAGTGTGTGAGAGTGACTCAGTGTTCAGTGTGTGTGAGAGTGACTCAGTGTTCAGTGAGTGTGAGAGTGACTCAGTGTTCAGTGAGTGTGAGAGTGACTCAGTGTTCAGTGTGTATGAGAGTGACTCAGTTTTCAGTGAGTGTGAGAGTGACTCAGTGTTCAGTGTGTGAGCGTGACTCAGTATTCAGTGTGTGTGAGAGTGACTCAGTGTTCAGTGTGTGTGAGAGTGACTCAGTGTTCAGTGTGAATGAGAATGACTCAGTGTTTAGTGTGTGTGAGAGTGACTCAGTATTCAGTGTGTGTGAGAGTGACTCAGCGTTCAGTGTATGTGAGTGACTCAGCGTTCAGTGTGTGTGAGAGTGACTCAGTGTTCAGTGTGTGTGAGAGTGTCTCAGTGTTCAGTGTGTGTGAGAGTGACTCAGTGTTCAGTGTGTGTGAGAGTGACTCAGTGTTCAGTGAGTGTGATAGTGACTCAGTGCTCAGTGTGTGTGAGTGACTCAGTGTTCAGTGTGTGTGAGAGTGACTCAGTGTTCAGTGAGTGTGAGAGTGACTCAGCGTTCAGTGTGTGTGAGTGACTCAGTGTTCAGTGTGTGTGAGAGTGACTCAGTGTTCAGTGTGTGTGAGAGTGTCTCAGTGTTCAGTGTGTGTGAGAGTGACTCAGTGTTCAGTGTGTGTGAGAGTGACTCAGTGATCAGTGAGTGTGAGAGTGACTCAGTGTTCAGTGTGTGTGAGAGTGACTCAGTATTCAGTGTGTGTGAGAGTGACTCAGCGGTCAGTGTGTGTGAGTGACTCAGTGTTCAGTGTGTGTGAGAGTGACTCAGTGTTCAGTGTGTGTGAGAATGTCTCAGTGTTCAGTGTGTGTGAGAGTGACTCAGTGTTCAGTGTGTGTGAGAGTGACTCAGTGTTCAGTGAGTGTGAGAGTGACTCAGAGTTCAGTGTGTGTGAGAGTGACTCAGTGTTCAGTGTGTGGGAGAGTGACGCAGTGTTCAGTGAGTGTGAGTGTGACTCAGTGTTCAGTGTGTGTGAGAGTGACTGAGTGTTCAGTTTGTGTGAGAGTGACTCAGTATTCAGTGTGTGTGAGTGTGACTCAGTGTTCAGTGTGTGTGAGAGTGACTCAGTATTCAGTGTGTGTGAGAGTGACTCAGTGTTCAGTGTGTGTGAGAGTGACACAGTATTCAATGTGAGAGTGACTCAGTGTTCAGTGAGTGTGAGAGTGACTCAGTGTTCAATGTGTGTGAGAGTGACTCAGTTTTCAGTGTGTGTGAGAGTGACTCAGTGTTCAGTGCGTGTGAGAGTGACTCAGTATTCAGTGTGTGTGAGAGTGACTCAGTGTTAAGTGTGTGTGAGAGTGACTCAGTGTTCAGTGTGTGTCAGAGTGACTCAGTGTTCAGTGTTTGTGAGAGTGACTCAGTGTTCAGTGTGTGAGAGTGACTCAGTGTTCAGTGTGTGTGAGAGTGACTCAGTGTTCAGTGAGTGTGAGAGTGACTCAGTGTTCAGTGAGTGTGAGAGTGACTCAGTGTTCAGTGTGTATGAGAGTGACTCAGTTTTCAGTGAGTGTGAGAGTGACTCAGTGTTCAGTGTGTGAGCGTGACTCAGTATTCAGTGTGTGTGAGAGTGACTCAGTGTTCAGTGTGTGTGAGAGTGACTCAGTGTTCAGTGTGAATGAGAATGACTCAGTGTTTAGTGTGTGTGAGAGTGACTCAGTATTCAGTGTGTGTGAGAGTGACTCAGCGTTCAGTGTATGTGAGTGACTCAGCGTTCAGTGTGTGTGAGAGTGACTCAGTGTTCAGTGTGTGTGAGAGTGTCTCAGTGTTCAGTGTGTGAGAGTGACTCAGTGTTCAGTGTGTGTGAGAGTGACTCAGTGTTCAGTGAGTGTGATAGTGACTCAGTGCTCAGTGTGTGTGAGTGACTCAGTGTTCAGTGTGTGTGAGAGTGACTCAGTGTTCAGTGAGTGTGAGAGTGACTCAGCGTTCAGTGTGTGTGAGTGACTCAGTGTTCAGTGTGTGTGAGAGTGACTCAGTGTTCAGTGTGTGTGAGAGTGTCTCAGTGTTCAGTGTGTGTGAGAGTGACTCAGTGTTCAGTGTGTGTGAGAGTGACTCAGTGATCAGTGAGTGTGAGAGTGACTCAGTGTTCAGTGTGTGTGAGAGTGACTCAGTATTCAGTGTGTGTGAGAGTGACTCAGCGGTCAGTGTGTGTGAGTGACTCAGTGTTCAGTGTGTGTGAGAGTGACTCAGTGTTCAGTGTGTGTGAGAATGTCTCAGTGTTCAGTGTGTGTGAGAGTGACTCAGTGTTCAGTGTGTGTGAGAGTGACTCAGTGTTCAGTGAGTGTGAGAGTGACTCAGAGTTCAGTGTGTGTGAGAGTGACTCAGTGTTCAGTGTGTGGGAGAGTGACGCAGTGTTCAGTGAGTGTGAGTGTGACTCAGTGTTCAGTGTGTGTGAGAGTGACTGAGTGTTCAGTGTGTGTGAGAGTGACTCAGTATTCAGTGTGTGTGAGTGTGACTCAGTGTTCAGTGTGTGTGAGAGTGACTCAGTATTCAGTGTGTGTGAGAGTGACTCAGTGTTCAGTGTGTGTGAGAGTGACACAGTATTCAATGTGAGAGTGACTCAGTGTTCAGTGAGTGTGAGAGTGACTCAGTGTTCAATGTGTGTGAGAGTGACTCAGTTTTCAGTGTGTGTGAGAGTGACTCAGTGTTCAGTGCGTGTGAGAGTGACTCAGTATTCAGTGTGTGTGAGAGTGACTCAGTGTTAAGTGTGTGTGAGAGTGACTCAGTGTTCAGTGTGTGTGAGAGTGACTCAGTGTTCAGTGAGTGTGAGAGAGACTCAGTGTTCAGAGTGTGTGAGAATGACTCAGTGTTCAGTGTGTGTGAGAGTGACTCAGTGTTCAGTGTGTGTGATAGTGACTCAGTGTTCAGTGTGTGAGTGACTCAGTGTTCAGTGTGTGTGAGAGTGACTCGGTGATCAGTGAGTGTGAGAGTGACTCAGTGTTCAGTGTGTGTGAGAGTGTCTCAGTGTTCATTGTGTGTGAGAGTGACTCAGTGTTCAGTGCGTGTGAGAGTGACTTAGTGTTCAGTGTGTGAGAGAGTGACACAGTGTTCAGTGTGTGTGAGAGTGATTCAGTGTTCAGTGTGTGTGAGTGACTCAGTGTTCAGTGAGTGTGAGAGTGACTCAGTGTTCAGTGTGTGTGAGTGACTCAGTGTTCAGTGAGTGTGAGAGTGACTCAGTGTTCAGTGTGTGTGAGAGTGACTCAGTGTTCAGTGAGTGTGAGAGTGACTCAGTGTTCAGTGAGTGTGAGAGTGACTCAGTGTTCAGTGTGTATGAGAGTGACTCAGTGTTCAGTGAGTGTGAGAGTGACTCAGTGTTCAGTGTGTGAGCGTGACTCAGTATTCAGTGTGTGTGAGAGTGACTCAGTGTTCAGTGTGTGTGAGAGTGATTCAGTGTTCAGTGTGAGTGAGAATGACTCAGTGTTTAGTGTGTGTGAGAGTGACTCAGTATTCAGTGTGTGTGAGAGTGACTCAGCGTTCAGTGTATGTGAGTGACTCAGCGTTCAGTGTGTGTGAGAGTGACTCAGTGTTCAGTGTGTGTGAGAGTGTCTCAGTGTTCAGTGTGTGTGAGAGTGACTCAGTGTTCAGTGTGTGTGAGAGTGACTCAGTGTTCAGTGAGTGTGATAGTGACTCAGTGTTCAGTGTGTGTGAGTGACTCAGTGTTCAGTGTGTGTGAGAGTGACTCAGTGTTCAGTGAGTGTGAGAGTGACTCAGTGTTCAGTGTGTATGAGAGTGACTCAGTGTTCAGTGAGTGTGAGAGTGACTCAGTGTTCAGTGTGTGAGCGTGACTCAGTATTCAGTGTGTGTGAGAGTGACTCAGTTTTCAGTGTGTGTGAGAGTGACTCAGTGTTCAGTGTGTGTGAGAGTGACTCAGTGTTCAGTGAGTGTGAGAGAGACTCAGTGTTCAGAGTGTGTGAGAGTGACTCAGTGTTCAGTGTGTGTGAGAGTGACTCAGTGTTCAGTGTGTGTGAGAGTGACTCAGTGTTCAGTGTGTGAGTGACTCAGTATTCTGTGAGAGTGAAAGTGACTCAGTGTTCAATGTGTGTGAGAGTGACTCAGTGTTCAGTGAGTGTGAGAGTGACTCAGTGTTCAGTGTGTGTCAGAGCGACTCAGTGTTCAGTGTGTGTGAGAGTGACTCAGTGTTCAGTGTGTGAGAGTGACTCAGTGTTCAGTGAGTGTGAGAGTGACTCAGTTTTCAGTGTGTGTGAGTGTGACTCAGTGTTCAGTGTGTGTGAGAGTGACTCAGTGTTCAGTGTGTGTGAGAGTGACTCAGTGTTCAGTGTGTGTGAGAGTGACTCAGTGTTCAGTGTGTGAGAGTGACTCAGTGTTCAGTGTGAGAGTGACTCAGTGTTCAGTGTGTGTGAGAGTGACTCGGTGATCAGTGAGTGTGAGAGTGACTCAGTGTTCAGTGTGTGTGAGACTGTCTCAGTGTTCATTGTGTGTGAGAGTGACTCAGTGTTCAGTGCGTGTGAGAGTGACTCAGTGTTCAGTGTGTGAGAGAGTGACACAGTGTTCAGTGTGTGTGAGAGTGATTCAGTGTTCAGTGTGTGTGAGTGACTCAGTTTTCAGTGAATGTGAGAGTGACTCAGTGTTCAGTGTGTGTGAGTGACTCAGTGTTCAGTGAGTGTGAGAGTGACTCAGTGTTCAGTGTGTGTGAGAGTGACTCAGTGTTCAGTGAGTGTGAGCGTGACTCAGTATTCAGTGTGTGTGAGAGTGACTCAGTGTTCAGTGTGTGTGAGAGTGACTCAGTGTTCAGTGTGAGTGAGAATGACTCAGTGTTTAGTGTGTGTGAGAGTGACTCAGTATTCAGTGTGTGTGAGAGTGACTCAGCGTTCAGTGTATGTGAGTGACTCAGCGTTCAGTGTGTGTGAGAGTGACTCAGTGTTCAGTGTGTGTGAGAGTGTCTCAGTGTTCAGTGTGTGTGAGAGTGACTCAGTTTTCAGTGTGTGAGAGTGACTCAGTGTTCAGTGAGTGTGATAGTGACTCAGTGTTCAGTGTGTGTGAGTGACTCAGTGTTCAGTGTGTGCGAGAGTGACTCAGTGTTCAGTGAGTGTGAGAGTGACTCAGTGTTCAGTGTGTGTGAGAGTGACTCAGTGTTCAGTGAGTGAGAGAGTGACTCAGTGTTCAGTGTGTGTGAGAGTGACTCAGTGTTCAGTGTGTGTGAGAGTGACGCAGTGTTCAGTGAGTGTGAGTGTGACTCAGTGTTCAGTGTGTGTGAGAGTGACTCAGTGTTCAGTGTGTGTGAGAGTGACTCAGTATTCAGTGTGTGTGAGAGTGACTCAGTGTACAGTGTGTGTGAGAGTGACTCAGTTTTCCGTGTGTGTGAGAGTGACTCAGTGTTCTGTGAGTGTGAGAGTGACTCAGTGTCCAGTGTGTGTGAGGGTGACTCAGTTTTCAGTGAGTGTGAGAGTGACTCAGTGTTCAGCGTGAGAGTGACTCAGTGTTCAGTGTGTGAGAGTGACTCAGTGTTCAGTGTGTGAGAGTGCCTCAGTGTTCAGTGTGTGTGAGAGTGACTCAGTGTTCAGTGTGTATGTGAGTGACTCAGTGTTCAGTGTGTGTGAGAGTGACTCAGTGTTCAGTGTGTGAGAGTGACTCTGTGTTCAGTGTGAGAGTGACTCAGTGTTCAGTGTGTGTGAGAGTGACTCAGTGTTCAATGTGTGTGAGAGTGACTCAGTGTTCAGTGAGTGTGAGAGTGACTCAGTGTTCAGTGTGTATCAGAGTGACTCAGTGCTCAGTGTTTGTGAGAGTGACTCACTGTTCAGTGTGTGAGAGTGACTCAGTGTTCAGTGTGTGTGAGAGTGACTCAGTATTCAGTGTGTGTGAGATTGACTCAGTGTTCATTGTGTGTGAGAGTGACTCAGTGTTCAGTGTGTGTGAGAGTGACTCAGTGTTCAGTGTGTGTGAGAGTGACTCAGTGATCAGTGTGTGTGAGGATGACTCAGTGTTCAGTGTGAGAGTGACTCAGTGCTCAGTGTGTGTGAGAGTGACTCGGTGATCAGTGAGTGTGAGAGTGACTCAGTGTTCAGTGTGTGTGAGTGTGTCTCAGTGTTCATTGTGTGTGAGAGTGACTCAGTTTTCAGTGCGTGTGAGAGTGACTCAGTGTTCAGTGTGTGAGAGAGTGACACAGTTTTCAGTGTGTGTGAGAGTGACTCAGTGTTCAGTGTGTGTGAGTGACTCAGTGTTCAGTGAGTGTGAGAGTGACTCAATTTTCAGTGTGTGTGAGCGACTCAGTGTTCAGTGAGTGTGAGAGTGACTCAGTGTTCAGTGTGTGTGAGAGTGACTCAGTGTTCAGTGAGTGTGAGAGTGACTCAGTGTTCAGTGAGTGTTAGAGTGACTCAGTGTTCAGTGTGTATGAGAGTGACTCAGTGTTCAGTGAGTGTGAGAGTGACTCAGTGTTCAGTGTGTGAGAGTGACTCAGCATTCAGTGTGTGTGAGAGTGACTCAGTGTTCAGTGTGTGTGAGAGTGACTCAGTGTTCAGTGTGAGTGAGAATGACTCAGTGTTCAGTGTGTGTGAGAGTGACTCAGCGGTCAGTGTGTGTGAGTGACTCAGTGTTCAGTCTGTGTGAGAGTGACTCAGTGTTCAGTGTGTGTGAGAATGTCTCAGTGTTCAGTGTGTGTGAGAGTGACTCAGTGTTCAGTGTGTGTGAGTGACTCAGTGTTCAGTCTGTGTGAGAGTGACTCAGTGTTCAGTGTGTGTGAGAATGTCTCAGTGTTCAGTGTGTGTGAGAGTGACTCAGTGTTCAGTGTGTGTGAGAGTGACTCAGTATTCAGTGAGTGTGAGAGTGATTCAGAGTTCAGTGTGTGTGAGAGTGACTCAGTGTTCAGTGTGTGGGAGAGTGACGCAGTGTTCAGTGAGTGTGACTCAGTGTTCAGTGTGTGTGAGAGTGACTGAGTGTTCAGTGTGTGTGAGAGTGACTCAGTATTCACTGTGTGTGAGAGTGACTCAGTGTTCAGTGTGTGTGAGAGTGACTCAGTGTTCAGTGTGTGTGAGAGTGACTCAGTATTCAGTGTGTGTGAGAGTGACTCAGTGTTCAGTGTGTGTGAGAGTGACACAGTATTCAGTGTGAGAGTGACTCAGTGTTCAGTGAGTGTGAGAGTGACTCAGTGTTCAATGTGTGTGAGAGTGACTCAGTTTTCAGTGTGTGTGAGAGTGACTCAGTGTTCAGTGCGTGTGAGAGTGACTCAGTATTCAGTGTGTGTGAGAGTGACTCAGTGTTCAGTGTGTGTGAGAGTGACACAGTATTCAGTGTGAGAGTGACTCAGTGTTCAGTGTGTGTGAGAGTGACTCAGTGTTCAGTGCGTGTGAGAGTGACTCAGTATTCAGTGTGTGTGAGAGTGACTCAGTGTTCAGTGTGTGTGAGAGTGACTCAGTGTTCAGTGTGTGTGAGAGTGACTCAGTGTTCAGTGAGTGTGAGAGAGACTCAGTGTTCAGAGTGTGTGAGAATGACTCAGTGTTCAGTGTGTGTGAGAGTGACTCAGTGTTCAGTGTGTGTGAGAGTGACTCAGTATTCAGTGTGTGTGAGCGTGACTCAGCGGTCAGTGTGTGTGAGTGACTCAGTGTTCAGTGTGTGTGAGAGTGACTCAGTGTTCAGTGTGTGTGAGAGTGTCTCAGTGTTCAGTGTGTGTGAGAGTGACTCAGTGTTCAGTGTGTGTGAGAGTGACTCAGTGTTCAGTGAGTCTGAGAGTGACTCAGTGTTCAGTGTGTGTGAGAGTGACTCAGTATTCAGTGTGTGTGAGAGTGACTCAGTGTTCAGTGTGTGTGAGAGTGACTCAGTGTTCAGTGTGTGTGAGAGTGACTCAGTATTCAGTGTGTGTGAGAGTGACTCAGTGTTCAGTGTGTGTGAGAGTGACACAGTATTCAGTGTGAGAGTGACTCAGTGTTCAGTGAGTGTGAGAGTGACTCAGTGTTCAATGTGTGTGAGAGTGACTCAGTGTTCAGTGTGTGTGAGAGTGACTCAGTGTTCAGTGCGTGTGAGAGTGACTCAGTATTCAGTGTGTGTGAGAGTGACTCAGTGTTCAGTGTGTGTGAGAGTGACTCAGTGTTCAGTGTGTGTGAGAGTGACTCAGTGTTCAGTGAGTGTGAGAGAGACTCAGTGTTCAGAGTGTGTGAGAGTGACTCAGTGTTCAGTGTGTGTGAGAGTGACTCAGTGTTCAGTGTGTGAGAGTGACTCAGTGTTCAGTGTGTGAGTGACTCAGTATTCTGTGAGAGTGAGAGTGACTCAGTGTTCAATGTGTGTGAGAGTGACTCAGTGTTCAGTGAGTGTGAGAGTGACTCAGTGTTCAGTGTGTGAGAGTGACTCAGCATTCAGTGTGTGTGAGAGTGACTCAGTGTTCAGTGTGTGTGAGAGTGAGTCAGTGATCAGTGTGTGTGAGAATGACTCAGTGTTCAGTGTGTGTGAGAGTGACTCAGTGTTCAGTGTGTGTGAGAGTGACTCAGTATTCAGTGTGTGTGAGAGTGACTCAGCGGTCAGTGTGTGTGAGTGACTCAGTGTTCAGTGTGTGTGAGAGTGACTCAGTGTTCAGTGTGTGTGAGAGTGTCTCAGTGTTCAGTGTGTGTGAGAGTGACTCAGTGTTCAGTGTGTGTGAGAGTGACTCAGTGTTCAGTGAGTGTGAGAGTGACTCAGTGTTCAGTGTGTGTGAGAGTGACTCAGTGTTCAGTGTGTGGGAGAGTGACGCAGTGTTCAGTGAGTGTGAGTGTGACTCAGTGTTCAGTGTGTGTGAGAGTGAATTAGTATTCAGTGTGTGTGAGAGTGACTCAGTGTTCAGTGTGTGTGAGAGTGACACAGTATTCAGTGTGAGAGTGACTCAGTGTTCAGTGAGTGTGAGAGTGACTCAGTGTTCAATGTGTGTGAGAGTGACTCAGTGTTCAGTGTGTGTGAGAGTGACTCAGTGTTCAGTGCGTGTGAGAGTGACTCAGTATTCAGTGTGTGTGAGAGTGACTCAGTGTTCAGTGTGTGTGAGAGTGACTCAGTGTTCAGTGAGTGTGAGAGAGACTCAGTGTTCAGAGTGTGTGAGAGTGACTCAGTGTTCAGTGTGTGTGAGAGTGACTCAGTGTTCAGTGTGTGTGAGAGTGACTCAGTGTTCAGTGTGTGAGTGACTCAGTATTCTGTGAGAGTGAGAGTGACTCAGTGTTCAATGTGTGTGAGAGTGACTCAGTGTTCAGTGTGTGTGAGAGTGACTCAGTGTTCAGTGTGTGAGAGTGACTCAGTGTTCAGTGTGAGAGTGACTCAGTGTTCAGTGTGTGTGAGAGTGACTCGGTGATCAGTGAGTGTGAGAGTGACTCAGTGTTCAGTGTGTGTGAGAGTGACTCAGTGTTCAGTGTGTGTGAGAGTGACTCAGTGTTCAGTGTGTGTGAGAGTGTCTCAGTGTTCATTGTGTGTGAGAGTGACTCAGTGTTCAGTGCGTGTGAGAGTGACTCAGTGTTCAGTGTGTGAGAAAGTGACACAGTGTTCAGTGTGTGTGAGAGTGATTCAGTGTTCAGTGTGTGTGAGTGACTGAGTGTTCAGTGAGTGTGAGAGTGACTCAGTGTTCAGTGTGTGTGAGTGACTCAGTGTTCAGTGAGTGTGAGAGTGACTCAGTGTTCAGTGTGTGTGAGAGTGACTCAGTGTTCAGTGAGTGTGAGAGTGACTCAGTGTTCAGTGAGTGTGAGAGTGACTCAGAGTTCAGTGTGTATGAGAGTGACTCAGTGTTCAGTGAGTGTGAGAGTGACTCAGTGTTCAGTGTGTGAGCGTGACTCAGTATTCAGTGTGTGTGAGAGTGACTCAGTGTTCAGTGTGTGTGAGAGTGACTCAGTGTTCAGTGTGAGTGAGAATGACTCAGTGTTTAGCGTGTGTGAGAGTGACTCAGTATTCAGTGAGTGTGAGAGTGACTCAGTGTTCAGTATGTGTGAGAGTGACTCAGTGTTCAGTGTGTGGGAGAGTGACGCAGTGTTCAGTGAGTGTGAGTGTGACTCAGTGTTCAGTGTGTGTGAGAGTGACTGAGTGTTCAGTGTGTGTGAGAGTGACTCAGTATTCAGTGTGTGTGAGAGTGACTCAGTGTTCAGTGTGTGTGAGAGTGACTCAGTGTTCAGTGTGTGTGAGAGTGACTCAGTATTCAGTGTGTGTGAGAGTGACTCAGTGTTCAGTGTGTGTGAGAGTGACACAGTATTCAGTGTGAGAGTGACTCAGTGTTCAGTGAGTGTGAGAGTGACTCAGTGTTCAATGTGTGTGAGAGTGACTCAGTGTTCAGTGTGTGTGAGAGTGACTCAGTGTTCAGTGTGTGTGAAAGTGACTCAGTGTTCAGTGCGTGTGAGAGTGACTCAGTATTCAGTGTGTGTGAGAGTGACTCAGTGTTCAGTGTGTGTGAGAGTGACTCAGTGTTCAGTGTGTGTGAGAGTGACTCAGTGTTCAGTGAGTGTGAGAGAGACTCAGTGTTCAGAGTGTGTGAGAGTGACTCAGTGTTCAGTGTGTGTGAGAGTGACTCAGTGTTCAGTGTGTGTGAGAGTGACTCAGTGTTCAGTGTGTGAGTGACTCAGTATTCTGTGAGAGTGAGAGTGACTCAGTGTTCAATGTGTGTGAGAGTGACTCAGTGTTCAGTGAGTGTGAGAGTGACTCAGTGTTCAGTGTGTGAGAGTGACTCAGCATTCAGTGTGTGTGAGAGTGACTCAGTGTTCAGTGTGTGTGAGAGTGACTCAGTGTTCAGTGTGTGTGAGAATGACTCAGTGTTCAGTGTGTGTGAGAGTGACTCAGTGTTCAGTGTGTGTGAGAGGGACTCAGTATTCAGTGTGTGTGAGAGTGACTCAGCGGTCAGTGTGTGTGAGTGACTCAGTGTTCAGTGTGTGTGAGAGTGACTCAGTGTTCAGTGTGTGTGAGAGTGTCTCAGTGTTCAGTGTGTGCGAGAGTGACTCAGTGTTCAGTGTGTGTGAGAGTGACTCAGTGTTCAGTGAGTGTGAGAGTGACTCAGTGTTCAGTGTGTGTGAGAGTGACTCAGTGTTCAGTGTGTGGGAGAGTGACGCAGTGTTCAGTGAGTGTGAGTGTGACTCAGTGTTCAGTGTGTGTGAGAGTGACTGAGTGTTCAGTGTGTGTGAGAGTGACTCAGTATTCAGTGTGTGTGAGAGTGACTCAGTGTTCAGTGTGTGTGAGAGTGACTCAGTGTTCAGTGTGTGTGAGAGTGACTCAGTATTCAGTGTGTGTGAGAGTGACTCAGTGTTCAGTGTGTGTGAGAGTGACACAGTATTCAGTGTGAGAGTGACTCAGTGTTCAGTGAGTGTGAGAGTGACTCAGTGTTCAATGTGTGTGAGAGTGACTCAGTGTTCAGTGTGTATGAGAGTGACTCAGTGTTCAGTGCGTGTGAGAGTGACTCAGTATTCAGTGTGTGTGAGAGTGACTCAGTGTTCAGTGTGTGTGAGAGTGACTCAGTGTTCAGTGTGTGTGAGAGTGACTCAGTGTTCAGTGAGTGTGAGAGAGACTCAGTGTTCAGAGTGTGTGAGAGTGACTCAGTGTTCAGTGTGTGTGAGAGTGACTCAGTGTTCAGTGTGTGTGAGAGTGACTCAGTGTTCAGTGTGTGAGTGACTCAGTATTCTGTGAGAGTGAAAGTGACTCAGTGTTCAATGTGTGTGAGAGTGACTCAGTGTTCAGTGAGTGTGAGAGTGACTCAGTGTTCAGTGTGTGTCAGAGTGACTCAGTGTTCAGTGTGTGTGAGAGTGACTCAGTGTTCAGTGTGTGAGAGTGACTCAGTGTTCAGTGAGTGTGAGAGTGACCCAGTTTTCAGTGTGTGTGAGTGTGACTCAGTGTTCAGTGTGTGTGAGAGTGACTCAGTGTTCAGTGTGTGTGAGAGTGACTCAGTGTTCAGTGTGTGTGAGAGTGACTCAGTGTTCAGTGTGTGAGAGTGACTCAGTGTTCAGTGTGAGAGTGTCTCAGTGTTCATTGTGTGTGAGAGTGACTCAGTGTTCAGTGCGTGTGAGAGTGACTCAGTGTTCAGTGTGTGAGAGAGTAACACAGTGTTCAGTGTGTGTGAGAGTGATTCAGTGTTCAGTGTGTGTGAGTGACTCAGTGTTCAGTGAGTGTGAGAGTGACTCAGTGTTCAGTGTGTGTGAGTGACTCAGTGTTCAGTGAGTGTGAGAGTGACTCAGTGTTCAGTGTGTGTGAGAGTGACTCAGTGCTCAGTGAGTGTGAGAGTGACTCAGTGTTCAGTGAGTGTGAGAGTGACTCAGAGTTCAGTGTGTATGAGAGTGACTCAGTGGTCAGTGAGTGTGAGAGTGACTCAGTGTTCAGTGTGTGAGCGTGACTCAGTATTCAGTGTGTGTGAGAGTGACTCAGTGTTCAGTGTGTGTGAGAGTGACTCAGTGTTCAGTGTGAGTGAGAATGACTCAGTGTTTAGTGTGTGTGAGAGTGACTCAGTATTCAGTGTGTGTGAGAGTGACTCAGCATTCAGTGTATGTGAGTGACTCAGCGTTCAGTGTGTGTGAGAGTGACTCAGTGTTCAGTGTGTGTGAGAGTGTCTCAGTGTTCAGTGTGTGTGAGAGTGACTCAGTTTTCAGTGTGTGTGAGAGTGACTCAGTGTTCAGTGAGTGTGATAGTGACTCAGTGTTCAGTGTGTGTGAGTGACTCAGTGTTCAGTGTGTGTGAGAGTGACTCAGTGTTCAGTGAGTGTGAGAGTGACTCAGTGTTCAGTGTGTGTGAGAGTGACTCAGTGTTCAGTGAGTGTGAGAGTGACTCAGTGTTCAGTGTGTGTGAGAGTGACGCAGTGTTCAGTGAGTGTGAGTGTGACTCAGTGTTCAGTGTGTGTGAGAGTGACTCAGTGTTCAGTGTGTGTGAGAGTGACTCAGTATTCAGTGTGTGTGAGAGTGACTCAGTGTACAGTGTGTGTGAGAGTGACTCAGTTTTCCGTGTGTGTGAGAGTGACTCAGTGTTCTGTGAGTGTGAGAGTGACTCAGTGTCCAGTGTGTGTGAGGGTGACTCAGTGTTCAGTGAGTGTGAGAGTGACTCAGTGTTCAGCGTGAGAGTGACTCAGTGTTCAGTGTGTGAGAGTGACTCAGTTTTCAGTGTGTGAGAGTGCCTCAGTGTTCAGTGTGTGTGAGAGTGACTCAGTATTCAGTGAGTGTGAGAGTGACTCAGTGTTCAGTGTGTGTGAGAGAGACTCAGTGTTCAGTGTGTGTGAGAGTGACTCAGTGTTCAGTGTGTGTGAGAGTGACTCAGTGTTCAGTGTGTGAGAGTGACTCAGTGTTCAGTGTGTGTGAGAGTGACTCAGTGTTCAGTGTGTGAGAGTGACTCTGTGTTCAGTGTGAGAGTGACTCAGTGTTCAATGTGTGTGAGAGTGACTCAGTGTTCAGTGAGTGTGAGAGTGACTCAGTGTTCAGTGTGTATCAGAGTGACTCACTGTTCAGTGTTTGTGAGAGTGACTCACTGTTCAGTGTGTGAGAGTGACTCAGTGTTCAGTGTGTGTGAGAGTGACTCAGTATTCAGTGTGTGTGAGATTGACTCAGTGATCAGTGTGTGTGAGGATGACTCAGTGTTCAGTGTGAGAGTGACTCAGTGCTCAGTGTGTGTGAGAGTGACTCGGTGATCAGTGAGTGTGAGAGTGACTCAGTGTTCAGTGTGTGTGAGAGTGTCTCAGTGTTCATTGTGTGTGAGAGTGACTCAGTTTTCAGTGCGTGTGAGAGTGACTCAGTGTTCAGTGTGTGAGAGAGTGACACAGTTTTCAGTGTGTGTGAGAGTGACTCAGTGTTCAGTGTGTGTGAGTGACTCAGTGTTCAGTGAGTGTGAGAGTGACTCAATTTTCAGTGTGTGTGAGCGACTCAGTGTTCAGTGAGTGTGAGAGTGACTCAGTGTTCAGTGTGTGCGAGAGTGACTCAGTGTTCAGTGAGTGTGAGAGTGACTCAGTGTTCAGTGAGTGTTAGAGTGACTCAGTGTTCAGTGTGTTTGAGAGTGACTCAGTGTTCAGTGAGTGTGAGAGTGACTCAGTGTTCAGTGTGTGAGAGTGACTCAGCATTCAGTGTGTGTGAGAGTGACTCAGTGTTCAGTGTGTGTGAGAGTGACTCAGTGTTCAGTGTGAGTGAGAATGACTCAGTGTTCAGTGTGTGTGAGAGTGACTCAATGTTCAGTGTGTGTGAGAGTGACTCAGCATTCAGTGTGTGTGAGAGTGACTCAGCGGTCAGTGTGTGTGAGTGACTCAGTGTTCAGTGTGTGTGAGAGTGACTCAGTGTTCAGTGTGTGTGAGAATGTCTCAGTGTTCAGTGTGTGTGAGAGTGACTCAGTGTTCAGTGTGTGTGAGAGTGACTCAGTGTTCAGTGAGTGTGAGAGTGACTCAGAGTTCAGTGTGTGTGAGAGTGACTCAGTGTTCAGTGTGTGGGAGAGTGACGCAGTGTTCAGTGAGTGTGAGTGTGACTCAGTGTTCAGTGTGTGTGAGAGTGACTGAGTGTTCAGTGTGTGTGAGAGTGACTCAGTATTCAGTGTGTGTGAGAGTGACTCAGTGTTCAGTGTGTGTGAGAGTGACTCAGTGTTCAGTGTGTGTGAGAGTGACTCAGTATTCAGTGTGTGTGAGAGTGACTCAGTGTTCAGTGTGTGTGAGTGACACAGTATTCAGTGTGAGAGTGACTCAGTGTTCAGTGAGTGTGAGAGTGACTCAGTGTTCAATGTGTGTGAGAGTGACTCAGTGTTCAGTGTGTGTGAGAGTGACTCAGTGTTCAGTGTGTGTGAGAGTGACTCAGTGTTCAGTGAGTGTGAGAGAGACTCAGTGTTCAGAGTGTGTGAGAATGACTCAGTGTTCAGTGTGTGTGAGAGTGACTCAGTGTTCAGTGTGTGTGAGAGTGACTCAGTGTTCAGTGTGTGAGTGACTCAGTATTCTGTGAGAGTGAGAGTGACTCAGTGTTCAATGTGTGTGAGATTGACTCAGTGTTCAGTGAGTGTGAGAGTGACTCAGTGTTCAGTGTGTGTCAGAGTGACTCAGTGTTCAGTGTGTGTGAGAGTGACTCAGTGTTCAGTGTGTGAGAGTGACTCAGTGTTCAGTGAGTGTGAGAGTGACTCAGTATTCAGTGTGTGTGAGTGTGACTCAGTGTTCAGTGTGTGTGAGAGAGACTCAGTGTTCAGTGTGTGAGAGTGACTCAGTGTTCAGTGTGAGAGTGACTCAGTGTTCAGTGTGTGTGAGAGTGACTCGGTGATCAGTGAGTGTGAGAGTGACTCAGTGTTCAGTGTGTGTGAGAGTGACTCAGTGTTCATTGTGTGTGAGAGTGACTCAGTGTTCAGTGCGTGTGAGAGTGACTCAGTGTTCAGTGTGTGAGAGAGTGACACAGTGTTCAGTGTGTGTGAGAGTGATTCAGTGTTCAGTGTGTGTGAGTGACTCAGTGTTCAGTGAGTGTGAGAGTGACTCAGTGTTCAGTGTGTGTGAGTGACTCAGTGTTCAGTGAGTGTGAGAGTGACTCAGTGTTCAGTGTGTGTGAGAGTGACTCAGTGTTCAGTGAGTGTGAGAGTGACTCAGTGTTCAGTGAGTGTGAGAGTGACTCAGTGTTCAGTGTGTATGAGAGTGACTCAGTGTTCAGTGAGTGTGAGAGTGACTCAGTGTTCAGTGTGTGAGCGTGACTCAGTGTTCAGTGTGAGTGAGAATGACTCAGTGTTTAGTGTGTGTGAGAGTGACTCAGTATTCAGTGTGTGTGAGAGTGACTCAGCGTTCAGTGTATGTGAGTGACTCAGCGTTCAGTGTGTGTGAGAGTGAGTCAGTGTTCAGTGTGTGTGAGAGTGTCTCAGTGTTCAGTGTGTGTGAGAGTGACTCAGTGTTCAGTGTGTGTGAGAGTGACTCAGTGTTCAGTGAGTGTGATAGTGACTCAGTGTTCAGTGTGTGTGAGTGACTCAGTGTTCAGTGTGTGTGAGAGTGACTCAGTTTTCAGTGAGTGTGAGAGTGACTCAGTGTTCAGTGAGTGTGAGAGTGACTCAGTGTTCAGTGTGTATGAGAGTGACTCAGTGTTCAGTGAGTGTGAGAGTGACTCAGTGTTCAGTGTGTGAGCGTGACTCAGTATTCAGTGTGTGTGAGAGTGACTCAGTGTTCAGTGTGTGTGAGAGTGACTCAGTGTTCAGTGTGTGTGAGAGTGACTCAGTGTTCAGTGTGTGTGAGAGTGCCTCAGTGTTCAGTGTGTGTGAGAGTGACTCAGTGTTCAGTGTGTGAGTGACACAGTATTCTGTGAGAGTGAAAGTGACTCAGTGTTCAATGTGTGTGAGAGTGACTCAGTGTTCAGTGAGTGTGAGAGTGACTCAGTGTTCAGTGTGTGTCAGAGCGACTCAGTGTTCAGTGTGTGTGAGAGTGACTCAGTGTTCAGTGTGTGAGAGTGACTCAGTGTTCAGTGAGTGTGAGAGTGACTCAGTTTTCAGTGTGTGTGAGTGTGACTCAGTGTTCAGTGTGTGTGAGAGAGACTCAGTGTTCAGTGTGTGTGAGAGTGACTCAGTGTTCAGTGAGTGTGAGAGAGACTCAGTGTTCAGAGTGTGTGAGAATGACTCAGTGTTCAGTGTGTGTGAGAGTGACTCAGTGTTCAGTGTGTGTGAGAGTGACTCAGTGTTCAGTGTGTGAGTGACTCAGTATTCTGTGAGAGTGAGAGTGACTCAGTGTTCAATGTGTGTGAGATTGACTCAGTGTTCAGTGAGTGTGAGAGTGACTCAGTGTTCAGTGTGTGTCAGAGTGACTCAGTGTTCAGTGTGTGTGAGAGTAACTCAGTGTTCAGTGTGTCAGAGTGACTCAATGTTCAGTGAGTGTGAGAGTGACTCAGTATTCAGTGTGTGTGAGTGTGACTCAGTGTTCAGTGTGTGTGAGAGAGACTCAGTGTTCAGTGTGTGAGAGTGACTCAGTGTTCAGTGTGAGAGTGACTCAGTGTTCAGTGTGTGTGAGAGTGACTCGGTGATCAGTGAGTGTGAGAGTGACTCAGTGTTCAGTGTGTGTGAGAGTGACTCAGTGTTCATTGTGTGTGAGAGTGACTCAGTGTTCAGTGCGTGTGAGAGTGACTCAGTGTTCAGTGTGTGAGAGAGTGACACAGTGTTCAGTGTGTGTGAGAGTGATTCAGTGTTCAGTGTGTGTGAGTGACTCAGTGTTCAGTGAGTGTGAGAGTGACTCAGTGTTCAGTGTGTGTGAGTGACTCAGTGTTCAGTGAGTGTGAGAGTGACTCAGTGTTCAGTGTGTGTGAGAGTGACTCAGTGTTCAGTGAGTGTGAGAGTGACTCAGTGTTCAGTGAGTGTGAGAGTGACTCAGTGTTCAGTGTGTATGAGAGTGACTCAGTGTTCAGTGAGTGTGAGAGTGACTCAGTGTTCAGTGTGTGAGCGTGACTCAGTGTTCAGTGTGAGTGAGAATGACTCAGTGTTTAGTGTGTGTGAGAGTGACTCAGTATTCAGTGTGTGTGAGAGTGACTCAGCGTTCAGTGTATGTGAGTGACTCAGCGTTCAGTGTGTGTGAGAGTGACTCAGTGTTCAGTGTGTGTGAGAGTGTCTCAGTGTTCAGTGTGTGTGAGAGTGACTCAGTGTTCAGTGTGTGTGAGAGTGACTCAGTGTTCAGTGAGTGTGATAGTGACTCAGTGTTCAGCGTGTGTGAGTGACTCAGTGTTCAGTGTGTGTGAGAGTGACTCAGTTTTCAGTGAGTGTGAGAGTGACTCAGTGTTCAGTGCGTGTGAGAGTGACTCAGTGTTCAGTGAGTGTGAGAGTGACTCAGTGTTCAGTGTGTATGAGAGTGACTCAGTGTTCAGTGAGTGTGAGAGTGACTCAGTGTTCAGTGTGTGAGCGTGACTCAGTATTCAGTGTGTGTGAGAGTGACTCAGTGTTCAGTGTGTGTGAGAGTGACTCAGTGTTCAGTGTGTGTGAGAGTGACTCAGTGTTCAGTGTGTGTGAGAGTGCCTCAGTGTTCAGTGTGTGTGAGAGTGACTCAGTGTTCAGTGTGTGAGTGACACAGTATTCTGTGAGAGTGAAAGTGACTCAGTGTTCAATGTGTGTAAGAGTGACTCAGTGTTCAGTGAGTGTGAGAGTGACTCAGTGTTCAGTGTGTGTCAGAGCGACTCAGTGTTCAGTGTGTGTGAGAGTGACTCAGTGTTCAGTGTGTGAGAGTGACTCAGTGTTCAGTGAGTGTGAGAGTGACTCAGTTTTCAGTGTGTGTGAGTGTGACTCAGTGTTCAGTGTGTGTGAGAGTGACTCAGTGTTCAGTGTGTGTGAGAGTGACTCAGTGTTCAGTGTGTGTGAGAGTGACTCAGTGTTCAGTGTGTGAGAGTGACTCAGTGTTCAGTGTGAGAGTGACTCAGTGTTCAGTGTGTGTGAGAGTGACTCGGTGATCAGTGAGTGTGAGAGTGACTCAGTGTTCAGTGTGTGTGAGAGTGACTCAGTGTTCAGTGTGTGTGAGAGTGACTCAGTGTTCAGTGCCTGTGAGAGTGACTCAGTGTTCAGTGTGTGAGAGAGTGACACAGTGTTCAGTGAGTGTGAGAGTGACTCAGTGTTCAGTGTGTGTGAGAGTGACTCAGTGTTCAGTGAGTGTGAGAGTGACTCAGTTTTCCGTGTGTGTGAGAGTGACTCAGTGTTCTGTGAGTGTGAGAGTGACTCAGTGTCCAGTGTGTGTGAGGGTGACTCAGTGTTCAGTGAGTGTGAGAGTGACTCAGTGTTCAGCGTGAGAGTGACTCAGTGTTCAGTGTGTGTGAGAGTGACTCAGTATTCAGTGTGTGTGAGAGTGACTCAGTATTCAGTGTGTGTGAGAGTGACTCAGCGGTCAGTGTCTGTGAGTGACTCAGTGTTCAGTGTGTGTGAGAGTGACTCAGTGTTCAGTGTGTGTGAGAGTGTCTCAGTGTTCAGTGTGTGTGAGAGTGACTCAGTGTTCAGTGTGTGTGAGAGTGACTCAGTGTTCAGTGAGTGTGAGAGTGACTCAGTGTTCAGTGTGTGTGAGAGTGACTCAGTGTTCAGTGTGTGGGAGAGTGACGCAGTGTTCAGTGAGTGTGAGTGTGACTCAGTGTTCAGTGTGTGTGAGAGTGACTCAGTATTCAGTGTGTGTGAGAATGAATCAGTGTGCAGTTTGTGTGAGAGTGACACAGTATTCAGTGTGAGAGTGACTCAGTGTTCAGTGAGTGTGAGAGTCACTCAGTGTTCAATGTGTGTGAGAGTGACTCAGTGTTCAGTGTGTGTGAGAGTGACTCAGTGTTCAGTGCGTGTGAGAGTGACCCAGTATTCAGTGTGTGTGAGAGTGACTCAGTGTTCAGTGTGTGTGAGAGTGACTCAGTGTTCAGTGAGTGTGAGAGAGACTCAGTGTTCAGAGTGTGTGAGAGTGACTCAGTGTTCAGTGTGTGTGAGAGTGACTCGGTGTTCAGTGTGTGTGAGAGTGACTCAGTGTTCAGTGTGTGAGTGACTCAGTATTCTGTGAGAGTGAGAGTGACTCAGTGTTCAATGTGTGTGAGAATGACTCAGTGTTCAGTGAGTGTGAGAGTGACTCAGTGTTCAGTGTGTGTCAGAGTGACTCAGTGTTCAGTGAGTGTGAGAGTGACTCAGTGTTCAGTGTGTGTGAGTGTGACTCAGTGTTCAGTGTGTGTGAGAGTGACTCAGTGTTCAGTGTGTGTGAGAGTGACTCAGTGTTCAGTGTGTGTGAGAGTGACTCAGTGTTCAGTGTGTGAGAGTGACTCAGTGTTCAGTGTGAGAGTGACTCAATGTTCAGTGTGTGTGAGAGTGACTCGGTGATCAGTGAGTGTGAGAGTGACTCAGTGTTCAGTGTGTGTGAGAGTGTCTCAGTGTTCATTGTGTGTGAGAGTGACTCAGTGTTCAGTGCGTGTGAGAGTGACTCAGTGTTCAGTGTGTGAGAAAGTGACACAGTGTTCAGTGTGTGTGAGAGTGATTCAGTGTTCAGTGTGTGTGAGTGACTCAGTGTTCAGTGAGTGTGAGAGTGACTCAGTGTTCAGTGTGTGTGAGTGACTCAGTGTTCAGTGAGTGTGAGAGTGACTCAGTGTTCAGTGTGTGTGAGAGTGACTCAGTGTTCAGTGAGTGTGAGAGTGACTCAGTGTTCAGTGAGTGTGAGAGTGACTCAGAGTTCAGTGTGTATGAGATTGACTCAGTGTTCAGTGAGTGTGAGAGTGACCCAGTGTTCAGTGTGTGAGCGTGACTCAGTATTCAGTGTGTGTGAGAGTGACTCAGAGTTCAGTGTGTGTGAGAGTGACTCAGTGTTCAGTGTGAGTGAGAATGACTCAGTGTTTAGCGTGTGTGAGAGTGACTCAGTATTCAGTGAGTGTGAGAGTGACTCAGTGTTCAGTATGTGTGAGAGTGACTCAGTGTTCAGTGTGTGGGAGAGTGACGCAGTGTTCAGTGAGTGTGAGTGTGACTCAGTGTTCAGTGTGTGTGAGAGTGACTGAGTGTTCAGTGTGTGTGAGAGTGACTCAGTATTCAGTGTGTGTGAGAGTGACTCAGTGTTCAGTGTGTGTGAGAGTGACTCAGTGTTCAGTGTGTGTGAGAGTGACTCAGTATTCAGTGTGTGTGAGAGTGACTCAGTGTTCAGTGTGTGTGAGAGTGACACAGTATTCAGTGTGAGAGTGACTCAGTGTTCAGTGAGTGTGAGAGTGACTCAGTGTTCAATGTGTGTGAGAGTGACTCAGTGTTCAGTGTGTGTGAGAGTGACTCAGTGTTCAGTGTGTGTGAGAGTGACTCAGTGTTCAGTGCGTGTGAGAGTGACTCAGTATTCAGTGTGTGTGAGAGTGACTCAGTGTTCAGTGTGTGTGAGAGTGACTCAGTGTTCAGTGTGTGTGAGAGTGACTCAGTGTTCAGTGAGTGTGAGAGAGACTCAGTGTTCAGAGTGTGTGAGAGTGACTCAGTGTTCAGTGTGTGTGAGAGTGACTCAGTGTTCAGTGTGTGTGAGAGTGACTCAGTGTTCAGTGTGTGAGTGACTCAGTATTCTGTGAGAGTGAGAGTGACTCAGTGTTCAATGTGTGTGAGAGTGACTCAGTGTTCAGTGAGTGTGAGAGTGACCCAGTGTTCAGTGTGTGAGCGTGACTCAGTATTCAGTGTGTGTGAGAGTGACTCAGTGTTCAGTGTGTGTGAGAGTGACTCAGTGTTCAGTGTGTGTGAGAGTGACTCAGTGTTCAATGTGTGTGAGAGTGACTCAGTGTTCAGTGAGTGTGAGAGTGACTCAGTGTTCAGTGTGTATCAGAGTGACTCAGTGTTCAGTGTTTGTGAGAGTGACTCACTGTTCAGTGTGTGAGAGTGATTCAGTGTTCAGTGTGTGTGAGAGTGACTCAGTATTCAGTGTGTGTGAGATTGACTCAGTGTTCATTGTGTGTGAGAGTGACTCAGTGTTCAGTGTGTGTGAGAGTGACTCAGTGTTCAGTGTGTGTGAGAGTGACTCAGTGATCAGTGTGTGTGAGGATGACTCAGTGTTCAGTGTGAGAGTGACTCAGTGCTCAGTGTGTGTGAGAGTGACTCGGTGATCAGTGAGTGTGAGAGTGACTCAGTGTTCAGTGTGTGTGAGAGTGTCTCAGTGTTCATTGTGTGTGAGAGTGACTCAGTTTTCAGTGCGTGTGAGAGTGACTCAGTGTTCAGTGTGTGAGAGAGTGACACAGTTTTCAGTGTGTGTGAGAGTGACTCAGTGTTCAGTGTGTGTGAGTGACTCAGTGTTCAGTGAGTGTGAGAGTGACTCAATTTTCAGTGTGTGTGAGCGACTCAGTGTTCAGTGAGTGTGAGAGTGACTCAGTGTTCAGTGTGTGTGAGAGTGACTCAGTGTTCAGTGAGTGTGAGAGTGACTCAGTGTTCAGTGAGTGTTAGAGTGACTCAGTGTTCAGTGTGTATGAGAGTGACTCAGTGTTCAGTGAGTGTGAGAGTGACTCAGTGTTCAGTGTGTGAGAGTGACTCAGCATTCAGTGTGTGTGAGAGTGACTCAGTGTTCAGTGTGTGTGAGAGTGACTCAGTGTTCAGTGTGAGTGAGAATGACTCAGTGTTCAGTGTGTGTGAGAGTGACTCAGTGTTCAGTGTGTGTGAGAGTGACTCAGTATTCAGTGTGTGTGAGAGTGACTCAGCGGTCAGTGTGTGTGAGTGACTCAGTGTTCAGTGTGTGTGAGAGTGACTCAGTGTTCAGTGTGTGTGAGAATGTCTCAGTGTTCAGTGTGTGTGAGAGTGACTCAGTGTTCAGTGTGTGTGAGAGTGACTCAGTGTTCAGTGAGTGTGAGAGTGACTCAGAGTTCAGTGTGTGTGAGAGTGACTCAGTTTTCAGTGTGTGGGAGAGTGACGCAGTGTTCAGTGAGTGTGAGTGTGACTCAGTGTTCAGTGTGTGTGAGAGTGACTGAGTGTTCAGTGTGTGTGAGAGTGACTCAGTATTCAGTGTGTGTGAGAGTGACTCAGTGTTCAGTGTGTGTGAGAGTGACTCAGTGTTCAGTGTGTGTGAGAGTGACTCAGTATTCAGTGTGTGTGAGAGTGACTCAGTGTTCAGTGTGTGTGAGAGTGACACAGTATTCAGTGTGAGAGTGACTCAGTGTTCAGTGAGTGTGAGAGTGACTCAGTGTTCAATGTGTGTGAGAGTGACTCTGTTTTCAGTGTGTGTGAGAGTGACTCAGTGTTCAGTGCGTGTGAGAGTGACTCAGTATTCAGTGTGTGTGAGAGTGACTCAGTGTTCAGTGTGTGTGAGAGTGACTCAGTGTTCAGTGTGTGTGAGAGTGACTCAGTGTTCAGTGAGTGTGAGAGAGACTCAGTGTTCAGTGTGTGTGTGAGTGACTCAGTATTCTGTGAGAGTGAGAGTGACTCAGTGTTCAATGTGTGTGAGCTGGACTCAGTGTTCAGTGAGTGTGAGAGTGACTCAGTGTTCAGTGTGTGTCAGAGTGACTCAGTGTTCAGTGTGTGTGAGAGTGACTCAGTGTTCAGTGTGTGAGAGTGACTCAGTGTTCAGTGAGTGTGAGAGTGACTCAGTATTCAGTGTGTGTGAGTGTGACTCAGTGTTCAGTGTGTGTGAGAGTGACTCAGTGTTCAGTGTGTGTGAGAGTGACTCAGTGTTCAGTGTGTGTGAGAGAGACTCAGTGTTCAGTGTGTGAGAGTGACTCAGTGTTCAGTGTGAGAGTGACTCAGTGTTCAGTGTGTGTGAGAGTGACTCGGTGATCAGTGAGTGTGAGAGTGACTCGGTGTTCAGTGTGTGTGAGAGTGTCTCAGTGTTCATTGTGTGTGAGAGTGACTCAGTGTTCAGTGCGTGTGAGAGTGACTCAGTGTTCAGTGTGTGAGAGAGTGACACAGTGTTCAGTGTGTGTGAGAGTGATTCAGTGTTCAGTGTGTGTGAGTGACTCAGTGTTCAGTGAGTGTGAGAGTGACTCAGTGTTCAGTGTGTGTGAGTGACTCAGTGTTCAGTGAGTGTGAGAGTGACTCAGTGTTCAGTGTGTGTGAGAGTGACTCAGTGTTCAGTGAGTGTGAGAGTGACTCAGTGTTCAGTGAGTGCGAGAGTGACTCAGTGTTCAGTGTGTATGAGAGTGACTCAGTGTTCAGTGAGTGTGAGAGTGACTCAGTGTTCAGTGTGTGAGCGTGACTCAGTATTCAGTGTGTGTGAGAGTGACTCAGTGTTCAGTGTGTGTGAGTGACTCAGTGTTCAGTGTGAGTGAGAATGACTCAGTGTTTAGTGTGTGTGAGAGTGACTCAGTATTCAGTGTGTGTGAGAGTGACTCAGCGTTCAGTGTATGTGAGTGACTCAGCGTTCAGTGTGTGTGAGAGTGACTCAGTGTTCAGTGTGTGTGAGAGTGTCTCAGTGTTCAGTGTGTGTGAGAGTGACTCAGTGTTCAGTGTGTGTGAGAGTGACTCAGTGTTCAGAGAGTGTGATAGTGACTCAGTGTTCAGTGTGTGTGAGTGACTCAGTGTTCAGTGTGTGTGAGAGTGACTCAGTGTTCAGTGAGTGTGAGAGTGACTCAGTGTTCAGTGTGTGTGAGAGTGACTCAGTGTTCAGTGAGTGTGAGAGTGACTCAGTGTTCAGTGTGTATGAGAGTGACTCAGTGTTCAGTGAGTGTGAGAGTGACTCAGTGTTCAGTGTGTGAGCGTGACTCAGTATTCAGTGTGTGTGAGAGTGACTCAGTGTTCAGTGTGTGTGAGAGTGACTCAGTGTTCAGTGTGAATGAGAATGACTCAGTGTTTAGTGTGTGTGAGAGTGACTCAGTATTCAGTGTGTGTGAGAGTGACTCAGCGTTCAGTGTATGTGAGTGACTCAGCGTTCAGTGTGTGTGAGAGTGACTCAGTGTTCAGTGTGTGTGAGAGTGTCTCAGTGTTCAGTGTGTGTGAGAGTGACTCAGTGTTCAGTGTGTGTGAGAGTGACTCAGTCTTCAGTGAGTGTGATAGTGACTCAGTGTTCAGTGTGTGTGAGTGACTCAGTGTTCAGTGTGTGTGAGAGTGACTCAGTGTTCAGTGAGTGTGAGAGTGACTCAGCGTTCAGTGTGTGTGAGTGACTCAGTGTTCAGTGTGTGTGAGAATGACTCAGTGTTCAGTGTGTGTGACAGTGTCTCAGTGTTCAGTGTGTGTGAGTGTGACTCAGTGTTCAGTGTGTGTGAGAGTTACTCAGTGATCAGTGAGTGTGAGAATGACTCAGTGTTCAGTGTGTGTGAGGGTGACTCAGTGTTCAGTGTGTGTGAGAGTGACGCAGTGTTCAGTGAGTGTGAGTTTGACTCAGTGTTCAGTGTGTCTGAGAGTGACACAGTATTCAGTGTGTGTGAGAGTGACTCAGTGTTCAGTGTGTGTCAGAGTGACTCAGTTTTCAGTGTGAGACTGACTCAGTATTCAGTGAGAGTGACTCAGTGTTCAGTGAGTGTGAGAGTGACTCAGTGTTCAGTGTGTGTCAGAGCAACTCAGTGTTCAGTGTGTGTGAGAGTGACTCAGTGTTCAGTGTGTGAGAGTGACTCAGTGTTCAGTGAGTGTGAGAGTGACTCAGTTTTCAGTGTGTGTGAGTGTGACTCAGTGTTCAGTGTGTGTGAGAGTGACTCAGTGTTCAGTGTGTGTGAGAGTGACTCAGTGTTCAGTGTGTGTGAGACTGACTCAGTGTTCAGTGTGTGAGAGTGACTCAGTGTTCAGTGTGAGAGTGACTCAGTGTTCAGTGTGTGTGAGAGTGACTCGGTGATCAGTGAGTGTGAGAGTGACTCAGTGTTCAGTGTGTGTGAGAGTGTCTCAGTGTTCATTGTGTGTGAGAGTGACTCAGTGTTCAGTGCGTGTGAGAGTGACTCAGTGTTCAGTGTGTGAGAGAGTGACACAGTGTTCAGTGTGTGTGAGAGTGATTCAGTGTTCAGTGTGTGTGAGTGACTCAGTGTTCAGTGAGTGTGAGAGTGACTCAGTGTTCAGTGTGTGTGAGTGACTCAGTGTTCAGTGAGTGTGAGAGTGACTCAGTGTTCAGTGTGTGTGAGAGTGACTCAGTGTTCAGTGAGTGTGAGAGTGACTCAGTGTTCAGTGAGTGTGAGAGTGACTCAGAGTTCAGTGTGTATGAGAGTGACTCAGTGTTCAGTGAGTGTGAGAGTGACTCAGTGTTCAGTGTGTGAGCGTGACTCAGTATTCAGTGTTTGTGAGAGTGACTCAGTGTTCAGTGTGTGTGAGAGTGACACAGTGTTCAGTGTGAGTGAGAATGACTCAGTGTTTAGTGTGTGTGAGAGTGACTCAGTATTCAGTGTGTGTGAGAGTGACTCAGCGTTCAGTGTATGTGAGTGACTCAGCGTTCAGTGTGTGTGAGAGTGACTCAGTGTTCAGTGTGTGTGAGAGTGTCTCAGTGTTCAGTGTGTGTGAGAGTGACTCAGTTTTCAGTGTGTGTGAGAGTGACTCAGTATTCAGTGAGTGTGATAGTGACTCAGTGTTCAGTGTGTGTGAGTGACTCAGTGTTCAGTGTGTGTGAGAGTGACTCAGTGTTCAGTGAGTGTGAGAGTGACTCAGTGTTCAGTGTGTGTGAGAGTGACTCAGTGTTCAGTGAGTGAGAGAGTGACTCAGTGTTCAGTGTGTGTGAGAGTGACTCAGTGTTCAGTGTGTGTGAGAGTGACGCAGTGTTCAGTGAGTGTGAGTGTGACTCAGTGTTCAGTGTGTGAGAGTGACTCAGTGTTCAGTGTGTGTGAGAGTGACTCAGTATTCAGTGTGTGTGAGAGTGACTCAGTGTACAGTGTGTGTGAGAGTGACTCAGTTTTCCGTGTGTGTGAGAGTGACTCAGTGTTCTGTGAGTGTGAGAGTGACTCAGTGTCCAGTGTGTGTGAGGGTGACTCAGTGTTCAGTGAGTGTGAGAGTGACTCAGTGTTCAGCGTGAGAGTGACTCAGTGTTCAGTGTGTGAGAGTGACTCAGTGTTCAGTGTGTGAGAGTGCCTCAGTGTTCAGTGTGTGTGAGAGTGACTCAGTATTCAGTGAGTGTGAGAGTGACTCAGTGTTCAGTGTGTGTGAGAGTGACTCAGTGTTCAGTGTGTGTGTGAGTGACTCAGTGTTCAGTGTGTGTGAGAGTGACTCAGTGTTCAGTGTGTGAGAGTGACTCTGTGTTCAGTTTGAGAGTGACTCAGTGTTCAGTGTGTGTGAGAGTGACTCAGTGTTCAATGTGTGTGAGAGTGACTCAGTGTTCAGTGAGTGTGAGAGTGACTCAGTGTTCAGTGTGTATCAGAGTGACTCAGTGTTCAGTGTTTGTGAGAGTGACTCACTGTTCAGTGTGTGAGAGTGACTCAGTGTTCAGTGTGTGTGAGAGTGACTCAGTATTCAGTGTGTGTGAGATTGACTCAGTGTTCATTGTGTGTGAGAGTGACTCAGTGTTCAGTGTGTGTGAGAGTGACTCAGTGTTCAGTGTGTGAGAGAGTGACTCAGTGATCAGTGTGTGTGAGGATGACTCAGTGTTCAGTGTGAGAGTGACTCAGTGCTCAGTGTGTGTGAGAGTGACTCGGTGATCAGTGAGTGTGAGAGTGACTCAGTGTTCAGTGTGTGTGAGAGTGTCTCAGTGTTCATTGTGTGTGAGAGTGACTCAGTTTTCAGTGCGTGTGAGAGTGACTCAGTGTTCAGTGTGTGAGAGAGTGACACAGTTTTCAGTGTGTGTGAGAGTGACTCAGTGTTCAGTGTGTGTGAGTGACTCAGTGTTCAGTGAGTGTGAGAGTGACTCAATTTTCAGTGTGTGTGAGCGACTCAGTGTTCAGTGAGTGTGAGAGTGACTCAGTGTTCAGTGTGTGTGAGAGTGACTCAGTGTTCAGTGAGTGTGAGAGTGACTCAGTGTTCAGTGAGTGTTAGAGTGACTCAGTGTTCAGTGTGTATGAGAGTGACTCAGTGTTCAGTGAGTGTGAGAGTGACTCAGTGTTCAGTGTGTGAGAGTGACTCAGCATTCAGTGTGTGTGAGAGTGACTCAGTGTTCAGTGTGTGTGAGAGTGACTCAGTGTTCAGTGTGAGTGAGAATGACTCAGTGTTCAGTGTGTGTGAGAGTGACTCAGTGTTCAGTGTGTGTGAGAGTGACTCAGTATTCAGTGTGTGTGAGAGTGACTCAGCGGTCAGTGTGTGTGAGTGACTCAGTGTTCAGTGTGTGTGAGAATGACTCAGTGTTCAGTGTGTGTGAGAATGTCTCAGTGTTCAGTGTGTGTGAGAGTGACTCAGTGTTCAGTGTGTGTGAGAGTGACTCAGTGTTCAGTGAGTGTGAGAGTGACTCAGAGTTCAGTGTGTGTGAGAGTGACTCAGTGTTCAGTGTGTGGGAGAGTGACGCAGTGTTCAGTGAGTGTGAGTGTGACTCAGTGTTCAGTGTGTGTGAGAGTGACTGAGTGTTCAGTGTGTGTGAGAGTGACTCAGTATTCAGTGTGTGTGAGAGTGACTCAGTGTTCAGTGTGTGTGAGAGTGACTCAGTGTTCAGTGTGTGTGAGAGTGACTCAGTATTCAGTGTGTGTGAGAGTGACTCAGTGTTCAGTGTGTGTGAGAGTGACACAGTATTCAGTGTGAGAGTGACTCAGTGTTCAGTGAGTGTGAGAGTGACTCAGTGTTCAATGTGTGTGAGAGTGACTCAGTTTTCAGTGTGTGTGAGAGTGACTCAGTGTTCAGTGCGTGTGAGAGTGACTCAGTATTCAGTGTGTGTGAGAGTGACTCAGTGTTCAGTGTGTGTGAGAGTGACTCAGTGTTCAGTGTGTGTGAGAGTGACTCAGTGTTCAGTGAATGTGAGAGAGACTCAGTGTTCAGAGTGTGTGAGAATGACTCAGTGTTCAGTGTGTGTGAGAGTGACTCAGTTTTCAGTGTGTGTGAGAGTGACTCAGTGTTCAGTGTGTGAGTGACTCAGTATTCTGTGAGAGTGAGAGTGACTCAGTGTTCAATGTGTGTGAGATTGACTCAGTGTTCAGTGAGTGTGAGAGTGACTCAGTGTTCAGTGTGTGTCAGAGTGACTCAGTGTTCAGTGTGTGTGAGAGTGACTCAGTGTTCAGTGTGTGAGAGTGACTCAGTGTTCAGTGAGTGTGAGAGTGACTCAGTATTCAGTGTGTGTGAGTGTGACTCAGTGTTCAGTGTGTGTGAGAGTGACTCAGTGTTCAGTGTGTGTGAGAGTGACTCAGTGTTCAGTGTGTGTGAGAGAGACTCAGTGTTCAGTGTGTGAGAGTGACTCAGTGTTCAGCGTGAGAGTGACTCAGTGTTCAGTGTGTGTGAGAGTGACTCGGTGATCAGTGAGTGTGAGAGTGACTCAGTGTTCAGTGTGTGTGAGAGTGTCTCAGTGTTCATTGTGTGTGAGAGTGACTCAGTGTTCAGTGCGTGTGAGAGTGACTCAGTGTTCAGTGTGTGAGAGAGTGACACAGTGTTCAGTGTGTGTGAGAGTGATTCAGTGTTCAGTGTGTGTGAGTGACTCAGTGTTCAGTGAGTGTGAGAGTGACTCAGTGTTCAGTGTGTGTGAGTGACTCAGTGTTCAGTGAGTGTGAGAGTGACTCAGTGTTCAGTGTGTGTGAGTGTGACTCAGTGTTCAGTGTGTGAGAGTGACTCAGTGTTCAGTGTGTGTGAGAGTGACTCAGTATTCAGTGTGTGTGAGAGTGACTCAGTGTACAGTGTGTGTGAGAGTGACTCAGTTTTCCGTGTGTGTGAGAGTGACTCAGTGTTCTGTGAGTGTGAGAGTGACTCAGTGTCCAGTGTGTGTGAGGGTGACTCAGTGTTCAGTGAGTGTGAGAGTGACTCAGTGTTCAGCGTGAGAGTGACTCAGTGTTCAGTGTGTGAGAGTGACTCAGTGTTCAGTGTGTGAGAGTGCCTCAGTGTTCAGTGTGTGTGAGAGTGACTCAGTATTCAGTGAGTGTGAGAGTGACTCAGTGTTCAGTGTGTGTGAGAGTGACTCAGTGTTCAGTGTGTGTGTGAGTGACTCAGTGTTCAGTGTGTGTGAGAGTGACTCAGTGTTCAGTGTGTGAGAGTGACTCTGTGTTCAGTTTGAGAGTGACTCAGTGTTCAGTGTGTGTGAGAGTGACTCAGTGTTCAATGTGTGTGAGAGTGACTCAGTGTTCAGTGAGTGTGAGAGTGACTCAGTGTTCAGTGTGTATCAGAGTGACTCAGTGTTCAGTGTTTGTGAGAGTGACTCACTGTTCAGTGTGTGAGAGTGACTCAGTGTTCAGTGTGTGTGAGAGTGACTCAGTATTCAGTGTGTGTGAGATTGACTCAGTGTTCATTGTGTGTGAGAGTGACTCAGTGTTCAGTGTGTGTGAGAGTGACTCAGTGTTCAGTGTGTGAGAGAGTGACTCAGTGATCAGTGTGTGTGAGGATGACTCAGTGTTCAGTGTGAGAGTGACTCAGTGCTCAGTGTGTGTGAGAGTGACTCGGTGATCAGTGAGTGTGAGAGTGACTCAGTGTTCAGTGTGTGTGAGAGTGTCTCAGTGTTCATTGTGTGTGAGAGTGACTCAGTTTTCAGTGCGTGTGAGAGTGACTCAGTGTTCAGTGTGTGAGAGAGTGACACAGTTTTCAGTGTGTGTGAGAGTGACTCAGTGTTCAGTGTGTGTGAGTGACTCAGTGTTCAGTGAGTGTGAGAGTGACTCAATTTTCAGTGTGTGTGAGCGACTCAGTGTTCAGTGAGTGTGAGAGTGACTCAGTGTTCAGTGTGTGTGAGAGTGACTCAGTGTTCAGTGAGTGTGAGAGTGACTCAGTGTTCAGTGAGTGTTAGAGTGACTCAGTGTTCAGTGTGTATGAGAGTGACTCAGTGTTCAGTGAGTGTGAGAGTGACTCAGTGTTCAGTGTGTGAGAGTGACTCAGCATTCAGTGTGTGTGAGAGTGACTCAGTGTTCAGTGTGTGTGAGAGTGACTCAGTGTTCAGTGTGAGTGAGAATGACTCAGTGTTCAGTGTGTGTGAGAGTGACTCAGTGTTCAGTGTGTGTGAGAGTGACTCAGTATTCAGTGTGTGTGAGAGTGACTCAGCGGTCAGTGTGTGTGAGTGACTCAGTGTTCAGTGTGTGTGAGAATGACTCAGTGTTCAGTGTGTGTGAGAATGTCTCAGTGTTCAGTGTGTGTGAGAGTGACTCAGTGTTCAGTGTGTGTGAGAGTGACTCAGTGTTCAGTGAGTGTGAGAGTGACTCAGAGTTCAGTGTGTGTGAGAGTGACTCAGTGTTCAGTGTGTGGGAGAGTGACGCAGTGTTCAGTGAGTGTGAGTGTGACTCAGTGTTCAGTGTGTGTGAGAGTGACTGAGTGTTCAGTGTGTGTGAGAGTGACTCAGTATTCAGTGTGTGTGAGAGTGACTCAGTGTTCAGTGTGTGTGAGAGTGACTCAGTGTTCAGTGTGTGTGAGAGTGACTCAGTATTCAGTGTGTGTGAGAGTGACTCAGTGTTCAGTGTGTGTGAGAGTGACACAGTATTCAGTGTGAGAGTGACTCAGTGTTCAGTGAGTGTGAGAGTGACTCAGTGTTCAATGTGTGTGAGAGTGACTCAGTTTTCAGTGTGTGTGAGAGTGACTCAGTGTTCAGTGCGTGTGAGAGTGACTCAGTATTCAGTGTGTGTGAGAGTGACTCAGTGTTCAGTGTGTGTGAGAGTGACTCAGTGTTCAGTGTGTGTGAGAGTGACTCAGTGTTCAGTGAGTGTGAGAGAGACTCAGTGTTCAGAGTGTGTGAGAATGACTCAGTGTTCAGTGTGTGTGAGAGTGACTCAGTTTTCAGTGTGTGTGAGAGTGACTCAGTGTTCAGTGTGTGAGTGACTCAGTATTCTGTGAGAGTGAGAGTGACTCAGTGTTCAATGTGTGTGAGATTGACTCAGTGTTCAGTGAGTGTGAGAGTGACTCAGTGTTCAGTGTGTGTCAGAGTGACTCAGTGTTCAGTGTGTGTGAGAGTGACTCAGTGTTCAGTGTGTGAGAGTGACTCAGTGTTCAGTGAGTGTGAGAGTGACTCAGTATTCAGTGTGTGTGAGTGTGACTCAGTGTTCAGTGTGTGTGAGAGTGACTCAGTGTTCAGTGTGTGTGAGAGTGACTCAGTGTTCAGTGTGTGTGAGAGAGACTCAGTGTTCAGTGTGTGAGAGTGACTCAGTGTTCAGCGTGAGAGTGACTCAGTGTTCAGTGTGTGTGAGAGTGACTCGGTGATCAGTGAGTGTGAGAGTGACTCAGTGTTCAGTGTGTGTGAGAGTGTCTCAGTGTTCATTGTGTGTGAGAGTGACTCAGTGTTCAGTGCGTGTGAGAGTGACTCAGTGTTCAGTGTGTGAGAGAGTGACACAGTGTTCAGTGTGTGTGAGAGTGATTCAGTGTTCAGTGTGTGTGAGTGACTCAGTGTTCAGTGAGTGTGAGAGTGACTCAGTGTTCAGTGTGTGTGAGTGACTCAGTGTTCAGTGAGTGTGAGAGTGACTCAGTGTTCAGTGTGTGTGAGAGTGACTCAGTGTTCAGTGAGTGTGAGAGTGACTCAGTGTTCAGTGAGTGCGAGAGTGACTCAGTGTTCAGTGTGTATGAGAGTGACTCAGTGTTGAGTGAGTGTGAGAGTGACTCAGTGTTCAGTGTGTGAGCGTGACTCAGTATTCAGTGTGTGTGAGAGTGACTCAGTGTTCAGTGTGTGTGAGTGACTCAGTGTTCAGTGTGAGTGAGAATGACTCAGTGTTTAGTGTGTGTGAGAGTGACTCAGTATTCAGTGTGTGTGAGAGTGACTCAGCGTTCAGTGTATGTGAGTGACTCAGCGTTCAGTGTGTGTGAGAGTGACTCAGTGTTCAGTGTGTGTGAGAGTGTCTCAGTGTTCAGTGTGTGTGAGAGTGACTCAGTGTTCAGTGTGTGTGAGAGTGACTCAGTGTTCAGTGAGTGTGATAGTGACTCAGTGTTCAGTGTGTGTGAGTGACTCAGTGTTCAGTGTGTGTGAGAGTGACTCAGTGTTCAGTGAGTGTGAGAGTGACTCAGTGTTCAGTGTGTGTGAGAGTGACTCAGTGTTCAGTGAGTGTGAGAATGACTCAGTGTTCAGTGTGTATGAGAGTGACTCAGTGTTCAGTGAGTGTGAGAGTGACTCAGTGTTCAGTGTGTGAGCGTGACTCAGTATTCAGTGTGTGTGAGAGTGACTCAGTGTTCAGTGTGTGTGAGAGTGACTCAGTGTTCAGTGTGAATGAGAATGACTCAGTGTTTAGTGTGTGTGAGAGTGACTCAGTATTCAGTGTGTGTGAGAGTGACTCAGCGTTCAGTGTATGTGAGTGACTCAGTGTTCAGTGAGTGTGTTAGTGACTCAGTGTTCAGTGTGTGTGAGTGACTCAGTGTTCAGTGTGTGTGAGAGTGACTCAGTGTTCAGTGAGTGTGAGAGTGACTCAGCGTTCAGTGTGTGTGAGTGACTCAGTGTTCAGTGTGTGTGAGAATGACTCAGTGTTCAGTGTGTGTGACAGTGTCTCAGTGTTCAGTGTGTGTGAGAGTGACTCAGTGTTCAGTGTGTGTGAGAGTGACTCAGTGATCAGTGAGTGTGAGAATGACTCAGTGTTCAGTGTGTGTGAGGGTGACGCAGTGTTCAGTGTGTGTGAGAGTGACGCAGTGTTCAGTGAGTGTGAGTTTGACTCAGTGTTCAGTGTGTCTGAGAGTGACACAGTATTCAGTGTGTGTGAGAGTGACTCAGTGTTCAGTGTGTGTCAGAGTGACTCAGTTTTCAGTGTGAGACTGACTCAGTATTCAGTGAGAGTGACTCCGTGTTCAGTGAGTGTGAGAGTGACTCAGTGTTCAAAGTGTGTGAGAGTGACTCAGTGTTCAGTGAGTGTGAGAGTGACTCAGTGTTCAGTGTGTATGAGAGTGACTCAGTGTTCAGTGAGTGTGAGAGAGACTCCGTGTTCAGTGTGTGTGAGAGTGACTCAGTGTTCAGTGTGTGTGAGAGTGACTTAGTATTCAGTGTGTGTGAGAGTGACTCAGTATTCAGTGTGTGTGAGAGTGACTCAGTGTTCAGTGTGTGTGAGAGTGACTCAGTGTTCAGTGTGTATGAGAGTGACTCAGTGTTCTGTGTGTGTGAGAGTGACTCAGTGTTCAGTGTGTGTGAGAGTGACTCAGTGTTCAGTGAGTGTGAGAGTGACTCAGTGTTCTGAGTGAGTGAGAGTGACTCAGTATTCAGTGTGTGTGAGAGTGACTCAGTGTTATGTGTGTATGAGAGTGACTCAGTGTTCTGAGTGAGTGAGAGTGACTCAGTGTTCAGTGTGTGTGAGAGTGACTCAGTGTTCAGTGTGTGTGAGTGACTCAGTATTCAGTGTGTGTGAGAGTGACGCAGTGTTCAGTGTGTGTGAGAGTGGCTCAGTGTTCCGTGTGTGTGAGAGTGACTCAGTGTTCAGTGAGTGTGAGAGTTACTCAGTGTCCAGTGTGTGTGAGAGTGACTCAGTGTTCAGTGTGTGTGAGAGTGACTCAGTTTTCAGTGTGTGTGAGAGTGACTCAGTATTCAGTGTGTGTGAGAGTCACTCAGTGTTCAGTGTGAGAGTGAGTCAGTATTCAGTGAGAGTGAGAGTGACTCAGTGTTCAATGTGTGTGAGAGTGACTCAGTGTTCAGTGAGTGTGAGAGTGACTCAGTGTTCAGTGTGTGTCAGAGTGACTCATTGTTCAGTGTTTGTGAGAGTGACTCAGTGTTCAGTGTGTGAGAGTGACTCAGTGTTCAGTGTGTGTGAGAGTGACTCAGTATTCAGTGTGTGTGAGATTGACTCAGTGTTCATTGTGTGTGAGAGTGACTCAGTGTTCAGTGTGCGTGAGAGTGACTCAGTGTTCAGTGTGTGTGAGAGTGACTCAGTGATCAGTGTGTGTGAGGATGACTCAGTGTTCAGTGTGAGAGTGACAGTGCTCAGTGTGTGTGAGAGTGACTCGGTGATCAGTGAGTGTGAGAGTGACTCAGTGTTCAAAGTGTGTGAGAGTGACTCAGTGTTCAGTGAGTGTGAGAGTGACTCAGTGTTCAGTGTGTATGAGAGTGACTCAGTGTTCAGTGAGTGTGAGAGAGACTCAGTGTTCAGTGTGTGTGAGAGTGACTCAGTTTTCAGTGTGTGTGAGAGTGACTCAGTATTCAGTGTGTGTGAGAGTGACTCAGTATTCAGTGTGTGTGAGAGTGACTCAGTGTTCAGTGTGTGTGAGAGTGACTCAGTGTTCAGTGTGTATGAGAGTGACTCAGTGTTCTGTGTGTGTGAGTGACTCAGTGTTCAGTGTGTGTGAGAGTGACTCAGTGTTCAGTGAGTGTGAGAGTGACTCAGTGTTCTGAGTGAGTGAGAGTGACTCAGTATTCAGTGTGTGTGAGAGTGACTCAGTGTTATGTGTGTATGAGAGTGACTCAGTGTTCTGAGTGAGTGAGAGTGACTCAGTGTTCAGTGTGTGTGAGAGTGAATCAGTGTTCAGTGCGTGTGAGTGACTCAGTATTCAGTGTGTGTGAGAGTGACGCAGTGTTCAGTGTGTGTGAGAGTGGCTCAGTGTTCCGTGTGTGTGAGAGTGACTCAGTGTTCAGTGAGTGTGAGAGTTACTCAGTGTCCAGTGTGTGTGAGAGTGACTCAGTGTTCAGTGTGTGTGAGAGTGACTCAGTTTTCAATGTGTGTGAGAGTGACTCAGTATTCAGTGTTTGTGAGAGTGACTCAGTGTTCAGTGTGTGAGAGTGACTCAGTGTTCAGTGTGTGTGAGAGTGACTCAGTATTCAGTGTGTGTGAGATTGACTCAGTGTTCATTGTGTGTGAGAGTGACTCAGTGTTCAGTGTGTGTGAGAGTGACTCAGTGTTCAGTGTGTGTGAGAGTGACTCAGTGATCAGTGTGTGTGAGGATGACTCAGTGTTCAGTGTGAGAGTGACAGTGCTCAGTGTGTGTGAGAGTGACTCGGTGATCAGTGAGTGTGAGAGTGACTCAGTGTTCAGTGTGTGTGAGAGTGTCTCAGGGTTCATTGTGTGTGAGAGTGACTCAGTTTTCAGTGCGTGTGAGAGTGACTCAGTGTTCAGTGTGTGAGAGAGTGACACAGTTTTCAGTGTGTGTGAGAGTGACTCAGTGTTCAGTGTGTGTGAGTGACTCAGTGTTCAGTGAGTGTGAGAGTGACTCAGTTTTCAGTGTGTGTGAGCGACTCAGTGTTCAGTGAGTGTGAGAGTGACTCAGTGTTCAGTGTGTGTGAGAGTGACTCAGTGTTCAGTGAGTGTGAGAGTGACTCAGTGTTCAGTGAGTGTTAGAGTGACTCAGTGTTCAGTGTGTATGAGAGTGACTCAGTGTTCAGTGAGTGTGAGAGTGACTCAGTGTTCAGTGTGTGAGAGTGACTCAGCATTCAGTGTGTGTGAGAGTGACTCAGTGTTCAGTGTGTGTGAGAGTGACTCAGTGTTCAGTGTGTGTGAGAGTGACTCAGTATTCAGTGTGTGTGAGAGTGACTCAGTGTTCAGTGTGTGTGAGAGTGACTCAGTGTTCAGTGTGTGTGAGAGTGACTCAGTATTCAGTGTGTGTGAGAGTGACGCAGTGTTCAGTGTGTGTGAGAGTGACACAGTATTCAGTGTGAGAGTGACTCAGTGTTCAGTGAGTGTGAGAGTGACTCAGTGTTCAATGTGTGTGAGAGTGACTCAGTTTTCAGTGTGTGTGAGAGTGACTCAGTGTTCAGTGCGTGTGAGAGTGACTCAGTATTCAGTGTGTGTGAGAGTGACTCAGTGTTCAGTGTGTGTGAGAGTGACTCAGTGTTCAGTGTGTGTGAGAGTGACCCAGTGTTCAGTGAGTGTGAGAGTGACTCAGTGTTCAGTGTGTTTGAGAGTGACTCAGTGTTCAGTGTGTGTGAGAGTGACTCAGTGTTCTGTGAGTGTGAGAGGGACTCAGTGTTCAGTGCGTGTGAGAGTGACTCAGTGTTCAGTGTGTGTGAGAGTGACTCAGTGTTCAGTGTGTGTGAGAGTGACTCAGTGTTCAGTGTGTGTGAGAGTGACTCAGTGTTCAGTGTGTGTGAGAGTGACTCAGTGTTCAGTGTGTGTGAGGGTGACTCAGTGTTCAGTGTGTGTGAGAGTGACTCAGTGTTCAGTGTGAGTGTGACTCAGTGTTCAGTGAGTGTGAGAGTGACTCAGTGTTCAATGTGTGTGAGAGTGACTCAGTGTTCAGTGTGTGAGAGTGACTCAGTGTTCAGTGTGTGTGAGAGTGACTCAGTGTTCAGTGTGTGTGAGGGTGACTCAGTGTTGAGTGTGTGTGAGAGTGACTCAGTATTCAGTGTGAGTGTGACTCAGTGTTCAGTGAGTGTGAGAGTGACTCAGTGTTCAATGTGTGTGAGAGTGACTCAGTGTTCAGTGTGTGTGAGAGTGACTCAGTGTTCAGTGTGTGAGAGTGACTCAGTGTTCAGTGTGTGTGAGAGTGACTCAGTGTTCAGTGTGTGTGAGAGTGACTCAGTGTTCAGTGTGTATGAGAGTGACTCAGTGTTCAGTGAGTGTGAGAGTGACTCAATGTTCAGTGTGTGTGAGAGTGACTCAGTATTCAGTGTGTGTGAGAGTGACTCAGTATTCAGTGTGTGTGAGAGTGACTCAGTGTACAGTGTGTGTGAGAGTGACTCAGTGTTCAGTGTGTGTGAGAGTGACCCTGTGTTCAATGTGTGTGAGAGTGACTCAGTATTCAGTGTGTGCGAGAGTGACTCAGTGTTCAGTGTGTGTGAGAATGACTCAGTGTTCAGTGTGTGTGAGAGTGACTCAGTATTCAGTGAGTGTGAGAGTGACTCAGTGTCCAGTGTGTGTGAGAGTGACTCAGTGTTCTGTGAGTGTGAGAGTGACTCAGTGTTCAGTGTGTGTGAGAGTGACTCAGTGTTCAGTGTGTGCGAGAGTGACTCAGTGTTCAGTGTGTGTGAGAGTGACTCAGTGTTCAGTGTGTGTGAGAGTGACTCAGTGTTCAGTGTGTGTGAGAGTGACTCAGTGTTCAGTGTGTGTGAGGGTGACTCATTGTTCAGTGTGTGTGAGAGTGACTCAGTATTCAGTGTGAGTGTGACTCAGTGTTCAGTGTGTGTGAGAGTGACTCAGTGTTCAATGTGTGTGAGAGTGACTCAGTGTTCAGTGTGTGTGAGAGTGACTCAGTGTTCAGTGTGTGTGAGAGTGACTCAGTGTTCAGTGTGTGTGAGGGTGACTCAGTGTTCAGTGTATGTGAGAGTGACTCAGTATTCAGTGTGAGTGTGACTCAGTGTTCAGTGAGTGTGAGAGTGACTCAGTGTTCAATGTGTGTGAGAGTGACTCAGTGTTCAGTGTGTGTGAGAGTGACTCAGTGTTCAGTGTGTGAGAGTGACTCAGTGTTCAGTGTGTGTGAGAGTGACTCAGTGTTCAGTGTATGTGAGAGTGACTCAGTGTTCAGTGTGTATGAGAGTGACTCAGTGTTCAGTGTGTGTGAGAGTGACTCAATGTTCAGTGTGTGTGAGAGTGACTCAGTGTTCAGTGTGTGAGAGTGACTCAGTATTCAGTGTGTGTGAGAGTGACTCAGTATTCAGTGTGTGTGAGAGTGACTCAGTGTTCAGTGTTTGTGAGAGTGACTCAGTGTTCAGTGTGTGTGAGAGTGACTCAGTGTTCAATGTGTGTGAGAGTGACTCAGTATTCAGTGTGTGTGAGAGTGACTCAGTGTTCAGTGTGTGTGAGAGTGACTCAGTGTTCAGTGTGTGTGAGAGTGACTCAGTGTTCAGTGAGTGTGAGAGTGACTCAGTGCCCAGTGTGTGTGAGAGTGACTCAGTGTTCAGTGAGTGTGAGAGTGACTCAGTGTTCAGTTTGTGTGAGAGTGACTCAGTGTTCTGTGTGAGAGTGACTCATTATTCAGTGAGAGTGAGTCTGTGTTCAGTGAGTGTGAGAGTGACTCAGTGTTCAATGTGTGTGAGAGTGACTCAATGTTCAGTGTGTGTGAGAGTGACTCAGTTTTCAGTGTGTGAGAGTGACTCAGTGTTCAGTGTGTGTGAGAGTGACTCAGTGTTCAGTGTGTGAGAGAGTGATTCAGTATTCCATATGTGTGAGAGTGACTCAGTGTTCAGTGTGTGTGAGAGTGACTCAGTGTTCAGTGTGTATGAGAGTGACTCAGTGTGTAGTGTGTGTGAGAGTGACTCAGTGTTCAGTGTGTGTGAGAGTGACTCAGTGTTCAGTGTTCAGTGTGTGTGAGAGTGACTCAGTGTTCAGTGTGTGTGAGAGTGACTCAGTGTTCAGTGAGTGTTAGAGTGACTCAGTGTTCAGTGTGTGTGTGAGTGACTCAGTGTTCAGTGTGTGTGAGAGTAGCTCAGTGTTCATTGTGTGTGAGAGTGACTCAGTGTTCAGTGTGTGTGAGAGTGACTCAGTGTTCAGTGTGTGTGAGAGTGACTCAGTGTTCAGTGCGTGTGAGAGTGACTCAGTATTCAGTGCGTGTGAGAGTGACTCAGTGTTCAGTGTGTGTGAGAGTGACTCAGTGTTCAGTGTGTGTGAGAGTGACTCAGTGTTCAGTGTGTGTGAGAGTGACTCAGTGTTCAGTGTGTGTGAGAGTGACTCAGTGTTCAGTGTGTGTGAGAGTGACTCAGTGTTCAGTGTGTGTGAGGGTGACTCAGTGTTCAGTGTGTGTGAGAGTGACTCAGTATTCAGTGTGAGTGTGACTCAGTGTTCAGTGAGTGTGAGAGTGACTCAGTGTTCAATGTGTGTGAGAGTGACTCAGTGTTCAGTGTGTGTGAGAGTGACTCAGTATTCAGTGTGTGTGAGAGTGACTCAGTATTCAGTGTGTGTGAGAGTGACTCAGTGTTCAGTGTGTGTGAGAGTGACTCAGTGTTCAGTGTGTATGAGAGTGACTCAGTGTTCTGAGTGTGTGAGAGTGACTCAGTGTTCAGTGTGTGTGAGAGTGACTCAGTGTTCAATGTGTGTGAGAGTGACTCAGTATTCAGTATGTGTGAGAGTGACTCAGTGTTCAGTGTGTGTGAGAGTGACTCAGTGTTCAGTGTGTGTGAGAGTGAGTCAGTGTTCAGTGAGTGTGAGAGTGACTCAGTGTCCTGTGTGTGTCAGAGTGACTCAGTGTTCAGTGAGTGTGAGAGTGACTCAGTGTTCAGTGTGTGTGAGAGTTACTCAGTGTTCAGTGCGAGAGTGACTCAGTATTCAGTGAGATTGACTCTGTGTTCAGTGAGTGTGAGAGTGACTCAGTGTTCAATGTGTGTGAGAGTGACTCAGTGTTCAGTGTGTGTGAGAGTGACTCAGTGTTCAGTGTGTATGAGAGTGACTCAGTGCTAAGTGTGTGTGAGAGTGACTCAGTGTTCAGTGTGTGTGAGAGTGACTCAGTGTTCAGTGTTCAGTGTGTGTGAGAGTGACTCAGTGTTTAGTGCGTGTGAGAGTGACTCAGTGTTCAGTGAGTGTGAGAGTGACTCAGTGTTCAGTGTGTGTGAGAGTGACTCAGTGTTCAGTGTGTGTGAGAGTAGCTCAGTGTTCAGTGTGTGTGAGAGTGACTCAGTGTTCAGTGAGTGTGAGAGTGACTCAGTGTTCAGGGTGTGTGAGAGTAACTCAGTGTTCAGGGTGTGTGAGAGTGACTCAGTGTTCAGTGTGTGTGAGAGTGACTCCGTTTTCAGTGCGTGTGAGAGTGACTCAGTGTTCAGTGCGTGTGAGAGTGACTCAGTGTTCAGTGTGTGTGAGAGTGACTCAGTATTCAGTGTGTGTGAGAGTGACTCAGTGTTCAGTGTGTGTGAGAGTGACTCTGTGTTCAGTGTGTGTGAGAATGACTCAGTGTTCAGTGAGTGTGAGAGTGACTCAGTGTTCAGTGGGTGTGAGAGTGACTCAGTGTTCAGTGTGTGTGAGAGTGACTCAGTGTTCAGTGTGTGTGAGAGTGACTCAGTGTTCAGTGTGTGTGAGAGTGACTCAGTGTTCAGTGTGTGTGAGAGTAGCTCAGTGTTCAATGTGTGTGAGAGTGACTCAGTGTTCAGTGTGTGTGAGAGTGACTCAGTGTTCAGTGTGTGTGAGAGTCACTCCATGTTCAATATGTGTGAGAGTGACTCAGTTTTCAGTGAGTGTGAGAATAACTCAGTGTTCAGTGCGTGTGAGAGTGACCCAGTGTTCAGTGTGTGTGAGAGTGACTCAGTGTTCAGTGTGTGTGAGAGTGACTCAGTGTTCAGTGAGTGTGAGAGTGACTCAGTGTTCAGTGTGTGTGAGAGTGACTCAGTGTTCAGTGAGTGTGAGAGTCACTCCATGTTCAATGTGTGTGAGAGTGACTCAGTGTTCAGTGTGTGTGTGTGACTCAAGGTTCAGTGTGTTAGTGACTCAGTGTTCAGTGTGTGTGAGAGTGACTCAGTGTTCAGTGTGTGTGAGAGTGACTCCGTGTTCAGTGTGTGTGAGTGTGACTCAGTGTTCAGTGAGTGTGAGAGTGTCTCAGTGTTCAGTGTATGTGAGAGTGACTCAGTGTTCAGTGTGTGTGAGAGTGACTCCGTGTTCAGTGTGTGTGAGAGTGAGTCATTGTTCAGTGAGAGTGAGAGTGACTCAGTTTTCAGTGTGTGTGAGAGTGACTCGGTGTTCAGTGTGCGTGAGAGTGACTCAGTGTTCAGTGTGTGTGAGAGTGACTCAGTGTTCAGTGTGTGTGAGAGTGACTCAGCGTTCAGTGTGTGTGAGAGTGACTCATTGTTCAGTGTGCGTGAGAGTGACTCAGTGTTCAGTGTGTGTGAGAGTGACTCTGTTTAGTGTGTGAGAGTGACTCTGTGTTCAGTGAGTGTGAGAGTGACTCAGTGTTCAGTGTGTGTCAGAGTGACTCAGTTTTCAGTGTGTGTGAGAGTGACTCAGTGTTCAGTGAGTGTCAGAGTGACTCAATGTTCAGTGTGTGTGAGAGTGACTCAGTGTTCAGTGTGTGTGAGAGTGACACAGCTTCAATATCCAGCTCATGCATCGTTTATCGTTATTCCAATTTTCCAGGCAGAGGCGGATGCAAGGATAAGCAATTTAGAAAGGTTGATCACACGCCTAATATGAGCAGGAGGTTGGCCAGGATAGCCACCTTCTCAACTCCAAATCTTTGCCGGAATCTTCTAAAACATGCCTGTGAGGAGAGACGGGGCTTCAGTTTAACGTCTGCTCCAAAAGCCTGCAAATCTGACAATGTAGAACTCTCTCACAAAACACTGGACTTTATGGATTAGCTGCAGAGAAAGTCACCCATTATATCAAATTATAACATGCTGCAAATCGACTGGCATTTTCAACACTACTTTATGTTGGATACTAATTTATGTTTGATACTACTTTATGTTGGAGACTAATTTATGTTGAATACTACTTTATGTTGAATAATACTTTATGTTGGATTATACTTTATGTTGGAGACTAATTTATGTTGGACACTACTTTATGTTGGACACTACTTTATGTTGGAGGCTAATTTATGTTGGATACTACTTTATGTTGGATAATTCTTTATGTTGAATATTACTTTATGTTGGACACTGCTTTATGTTGGATATTACTTTATGCTGGATACTACTTTATGTTGGATATTACTTTGTGTTGGATACTACTTTATGTTGGATACTACTTTATGTTGGATATCACTTTATGTTGGATGTTACTTTGTGTTGGATACTACTTTATGTTGGATACTACTTTATGTTGGATATTACTTTATGTTGGATATTACTTTGTGTTGTATACTACTTTGTGTTGGATACCACTTTATGTTGAATATTACTTTAAGTTGGATTCTACTTTATGTCGGATACTGCTTTATGTTGGAGACTACTTTATGCTGGACACTAATTTATGTTGGATATTACTTTATGTTGGATACTACTTTGTGTTGGATACTTCTTTATGTTGGATACTACTTTATGTTGGATACTACTTTATGTTGGATACTACTTTATGTTGGATACTACTTTATGTCGGATACTGCTTTATGTTGGAGACTACTTTATGCTGGACACTAATTTATGTTGGATATTACTTTATGTTGGATACTACTTTGTGTTGGATACTTCTTTATGTTGGATACTACTTTATGTTGGAGACTACTTTATGCTGGACACTACTTTATGTTGGATGTTACTTTATGTTGGATACTACTTTGTGTTGGATACTTCTTTATGTTGGATACTACTTTATGTTGGATACTAATTTATGTTGGATATTACTTTATGTTGGATACTTCTTTATGTTGGATACTACTTTATGTTGGATACTACTTTATGTTGGATACTACTTTATGTTGGATACTACTTTATGTTGGATACTACTTTATGTTGGATACTGCTTTATGTTGGAGACTACTTTATGTTGGACACTACTTTATGTTGGATATTACTTTATGTAGGATACTACTTTGTGTTGGATACTTCTTTATGTTGGATACTACTTTATGTTGGAGACTACTTTATGCTGGACCCTACTTTATGTTGGATATTACTTTATGTTAGATACTACTTTGTGTTGGATACTTCTTTATGTCGGATACTACTTTATGTTGGATACTACTTTATGCTGGATACTACTTTATGTTGGATACTGCTTTATGTTGGATATTACTTTATGTTGGATACTACTTTATGTTGGACACTACTTTATGTTGGAGACTAATTTATGTTGGATACTACTTTGTGTTGGATATTACTTTGTGTTGGAGACTATTTTATGTTGGATACTTCTTTATGTCGAATATTACTTTGTGTTGGAGACTACTTTATGTTGGAGACTACTTTATGCTGGACAGTACTTTTTGTTGGATACTACTTTGTGTTGGATACTTCTTTATGTTGCATACTACTTTATGTTGTAGCCTACTTTATGCTGGACACTACTTTATGTCGGACATTACTTTATGTTGGATGCTACTTTGTGTTGGATACTTCTTTATGTTGGATACTACTTTATGTTGGCTACTTCTTTATGTTGGATACTACTTTATGTTGGAGACTACTTTATGCTGGACACTACTTTATGTTTGATATTACTTTATGTTGGATACTTCTTTATGTTGGATACTTCTTTATGTTGGATACTACTTTATGTTGGATACTACTTTATGTTGGATACTTCTTTATGTTGAATAATACTTTGTGTTGGATAATACATTATGTTGAATATTATTTTATGTTGGCTAGTACTTTATGTTTGATATCACTTTATGTTGGATACTACTTTATGTTGGATATTACTTTATGTTGGATACTACTTTATGTTGGATACTACTTTATGTTGGATACTGCTTTATGTTGGAGACTACTTTATGCTGGACACTACTTTATGTTGGATATTACTTTATGTAGGATACTACTTTGTGTTGGATACTTCTTTATGTTGGATACTACTTTATGTTGGAGACTACTTTATGTTGGTTACTACTTTATGTTGGATACTGCTTTATGTTGGATACTACTTTGTGTTGGATACTTCTTTATGTTGGATATTACTTTATTTAGGACACTACTTTGTGTTGGATACTTCTTTATGTTGGATACTTCTTTATGTTGGGTACTACTTTATGTTGGAGACTACTTTATGCTGGACACTACTTTATGTTGGATATTACTTTATGTTCGATACTACTTTGTGTTGGATACTTCTTTATGTTGGATACTAATTTATGTTGGATACCACTTTATGTTGGATATTACTTTATGTTGGATACTACTTTATGTTGGACACTACTTTATGTTGGAGACTAATTTATGTTGGATACTTCTTTATGTCGAATATTACTTTGTGTTGGAGACTACTTTATGTTGGAGACTACTTTATGCTGGACACTACTTTATGTCGGACATTACTTTATGTTGGATGCTACTTTGTGTTGGAAACTTCTTTATGTTGGATACTACTTTGTGTTGGATACTACTTAATGTTGGATACTACTTTATGTTGGATACTACTTTATGTTGGATACTACTTTATGTTGGATACTTCTTTATGTTGAATAATACTTTGTGTTGGATAATACATTATGTTGAATATTGCTTTATGTTGGCTAGTGCTTTATGTTTGATATCACTTTATGTTGGATACTACTTTATGTTGGATACTGCTTTATGTTGGAGACTACTTTATGTTGGATACAACTTTGTGTTGGATACTACTTTATGTTGGATACTACTTTATGTTGGGTACTACTTTATGTTGGATACTACTTTATGTTGGATACTACTTTATGTTGGATACTACTTTGTGTTGGATACTACATTATGTTGGATACTACTTTATGTTGGGTGCTACTTTATGTTGGATACTACATTATGTTGGATACTACTTTATGTTGGGTGCTACTTTATGTTGGATACTACTTTCTGTTGGGTACTACTTTATGTTGGATATTACTTTATATTGGATACTACTTTATGTTGGATACTACTTTATGTTGGATGCTACTTTATGTTGGATACTACTTTATGTTGGATACTACTTTATGTTGGATACTACTTTGTGTTGGATACTTCTTTATGTTGGATACTACTTTATGTTGGATACTACTTAATGTTGGATACTACTTTATGTTGGATATTACTTTATGTTGGATATTACTTTTTGTTGGATACTACTTTGTGTTGGATACTTCTTTATGTTGGATACTACTTTATGTTAGAGACTACTTTATGCTGGACACTACTTTATGTTTGATATTACTTTATGTTGGATACTACTTTGTGTTGGATACTTCTTTATGTTGGATACTACTTTATGTTTGATACTACTTTATGTTGGATACTACTTTATGTTGGATACTTCTTTCTGTTGAATATTACTTTATGTTGGATACTACTTTATGTTGGATACTACTTTATGTTGGATACTTCTTTATGTTGAATAATACTTTGTGTTGGATAATACATTATGTTGAATATTATTTTATGTTGGCTAGTACTTTATGTTTGATATCACTTTATGTTGGATACTACTTTATGTTTGATATTACTTTATGTTGGATACTGCTTTATGTTGGAGACTACTTTATGCTGGACACTACTTTATGTTGCATATTACTTTATGTAGGATACTACTTTATGTTGGATCCTACTTTATGTTGGATATTACTTTATGTTGGATACTACTTTATGTTGGACACTACTTTATGTTGGAGACTAATTTATGTTGGATACTACTTTGTGTTGGATATTACTTTGTGTTGGAGACTAATTTATGTTGGATACTTCTTTATGTCGAATATTACTTTGTGTTGGAGACTACTTTATGTTGGAGACTACTTTATGCTGGACACTACTTTATGTCGGACATTACTTTTTGTTGGATACTACTTTGTGTTGGATACTTCTTTATGTTGGATACTACTTTATGTTGGAGACTACTTTATGCTGGACACTACTTTATGTTTGATATTACTTTATGTTGGATACTACTTTGTGTTGGATACTTCTTTATGTTGAATACTACTTTATGTTTGATACTACTTTATGTTGGATACTATTTTATGTTGGATACTTCTTTATGTTGAATAATACTTTGTGTTGGATAATACATTATGTTGAATATTACTTTATGTTGGCTAGTACTTTATGTTTGATATCACTTTATGTTGGATACTACTTTATGTTGGATATTACTTTATGTTGGATACTACTTTATGTTGGATACTACTTTATGTTGGATACTGCTTTATGTTGGAGACTACTTTATGTTGGATACAACTTTGTGTTGGATACTACTTTATGTTGGATACTACTTTATATTGGATACTACTTTATGTTGGATACTACTTTATGTTGGATGCTACTTTATGTTGGATACTACTTTATGTTGGATACTACTTTGTGTTGGATACTTCTTTATGTTGGATACTACTTTATGTTGGATACTACTTAATGTTGGATACTACTTTATGTTGGATATTACTTTCTGTTGGATATTACTTTTTGTTGGATACTACTTTGTGTTGGATACTTCTTTATGTTGGATACTACTTTATGTTAGAGACTACTTTATGCTGGACACTACTTTATGTTTGATATTACTTTATGTTGGATACTACTTTGTGTTGGATACTTCTTTATGTTGGATACTACTTTATGTTTGATACTACTTTATGTTGGATACTACTTTATGTTGGATACTATTTTATGTTGGATACTTCTTTATGTTGAATAATACTTTGTGTTGGATAATACATTATGTTGAATATTACTTTATGTTGGCTAGTACTTTATGTTTGATATCACTTTATGTTGGATACTACTTTATGTTGGATATTACTTTATGTTGGATACTACTTTATGTTGGATACTACTTTATGTTGGATACTGCTTTATGTTGGAGACTACTTTATGTTGGATACAACTTTGTGTTGGATACTACTTTATGTTGGATACTACTTTATGTTGGGTACTACTTTATGTTGGATACTACTTTATGTTGGATACTATTTTATGTTGGATAGTACATTATGTTGGATACTACATTATGTTGGATACTACTTTATGTTGGGTGCTACTTTATGTTGGATACTACTTTCTGTTGGGTACTACTTTATGTTGGATATTACTTTATGTTGGATACTACTTTGTGTTGGATACTTCTTTATGTTGGATACTACTTTATGTTTGATACTACTTTATGTTGGATACTACTTTATGTTGGATACTTCTTTCTGTTGAATATTACTTTATGTTGGATACTACTTTATGTTGGATACTACTTTATGTTGGATACTTCTTTATGTTGAATAATACTTTGTGTTGGATAATACATTATGTTGAATATTACTTTATGTTGGCTAGTACTTTATGTTTGATATCACTTTATGTTGGATATTACTTTATGTTGGATACTACTTTATGTTGGATACTACTTTATGTTGGACAATGCTTTATGTTGGAGACTACTTTATGTTGGATACAACTTTGTGTTGGATACTACTTTATGTTGGGTACTACTTTATGTTGGATACTACTTTATGTTGGATACTACTTTATGTTGGATGCTACTTTATGTTGGGTACTACTTTATGTTGGATATTACTTTATGTTGGGTACTACTTTATGTTGGATACTACTTTATGGTGGACACTACTTTATGTTGGATATTTTTTTATGTTGAATACTACTTTATGTTGGATACTTCTTTGTGTTGGAAAGTACGTTATGTTGAATATTACATTTTGCTCGATATAACTTTATGTTGGAAACCATTTTATGTTGGGAACTAATTTATGTTGAAATCTACATTGTGTTGGATACACCTTTGTATTGGATACTAATTTATGTTGGATACTACTTTATGTTGGATATTCCTTTATCGTGGAATCTACTTTATGTTGGATACTACTTTTTGTTGGACACTAATTTATGTTGGTTACTACTTTATGTTGGACACTAATTTATGTTTGAATCTACTTAATGTTGGATACTAATTAATGTTGGATACTACTTTATGATGGATGTTACTTTATGTTGGATACTTCTTTATGTTGGGTATGACTTTATGTTGGGTAGTACTTTATGTTGGATACTACTTTATGTTGGATGCTACTTTATGTTGGATACTACTTTATGTTGGATACTACTTTGTGTTGGATACTACTTTATGTTGGAATCCACTTTATGTTGGGAACTAATTTATGTTGAAATCTACTTTGTGTTGGATACTAATTTGCGCTGGTTACTACTTTATGTTGGATACTACTTTATGTTGGATATTTCGTTATGTTGGATGCCACTTTATGCTGGATGTTACTTTATGTTGGATTCCTCTTTATGTTGGATACTACTTTATGTTGGGTAATACTTTATGTTGGATACTACTTTATGTTGGATACTACTTTATGTTGGATACTACTGTATGTTGGATACTACTTTATGTTGGATACTACTTTGTATTGGATGGTACATTGTGTTGGATACTGCTTTATGTTGGAAACTACCTTGTGTTGGAAATTATTTTATGTTGAATATTACTTTTTGTTGGATACTACTTTATGTTGGAATCCACTTTATGTTGGATTCTACCTTGTGTTGGATACTATATTGTGTTGGATACTACTTTATATTGGATACTACTTTATGTTGGATGCTACTTTGTGTTGGATACTACTTTATGTTGGATACTACTTTATGTTGGATACTATTTTGTGGTGGACACTACTTTATGTTGGATACTATTCTTTGTTGAATGCTAATTTATGTTGGATACTACCTTGTGTTGGAAACTACTTTATGTTGAATATTACTTTTTGTTGGATACTACTTTATGTTGGAATCCACTTTATGTTGCGAACAAATTTATGTTGAAATCTACATTGTGTTGGATACACCTTTGTGTTGGATACTATATTATGTTGGATGCTACTTTATGTTGGATATTACTTTATCGTGGAATCTACTTTATGGTGGACACTACTTTATGTTGGACACTAATTTATGTTGGATTCTACTTTATGTTGGACACTAATTTATGTTTGAATCTACTTTATGTTGGATACTAATTAATGTTGGATACTAATTTATGTTGGATGTTACATTATGTTGGATACTACTTTATGTTGGATACTACTTTTTGTTGGGTACTACTTTATGTTGGATACTACTTTATGTTGGATGCTACTTTATGTTGGATACTACTTTATGTTGGATACTACTTTATGTTGTATATTACGTTATGTTGGATACTACTTTATGTTGGTTACTACTTTATGCTGGATACTACTTTATGTTGGGTACTACTTTATGTTGGATACAACTTTGTGTTGGATACTACTTTATGTTGGACACTACTTTATGTTGGGTACTACTTTATGTTGGATACTACTTTATGTTGGGTACTACTTTATGTTGGATACTACTTTGTGTTGGATACTACATTATGTTGGATACTACTTTATGTTGGGTGCTACTTTATGTTGGATACTACTTTATGTTGGATACTACTTTGTGTTGGATACTACTTTATGTTGGATACTACTTTATGTTGAAATCTACTTTGTGTTGGATACTACTTTGCGCTGGTTACTACTTTATGTTGGGTACTACTTTATGTTGGATATTTCGTTATGTTGGATAATACTTTATGTTGGATATTTCGTTATGTTGGATACTACTTTATGTTGGGTTCTACTTTATGTTGGCTACCACTTTTTGTTGGATACTGCTTCATGTTGGATACTACTTTATGTTGGATACTACTTTATGTTCGATACTACTTTATGTTGGATACTTCTTTATGTTGGGTACTATTTTATGTTGGATACTACTTTGTGTTGGATACTACATTATGTTGGATACTACTTTATGTTGGGTACTACTTTATGTTGGATACTACTTTATGTTGGGTACTACATTATGTTGGATATTACTTTATGTTGGGTATTACTTTATGTTGGATAGTACTTTATGTTGGATACTACTTTATGTTGGATACTACTTTATGTTGGGTACTACTTTATGTTGGGTACTACTTTATGTTCGATACTACTTTATGTTGGGTACTACTTTATGTTGGATCCTACTTTATGTTGGATACTACTTTGTGTTGGATACTACTTTATGTTCGAAACTAATTTATGTTGGATATTACATTATGTTGGATACTACTTTATGTTGGATACTACTTTATGTTCATTACTACTTTATGTTGGATACTGCTTTATGTTTGATACTACTTTATGTTGGATACTACTTTATGTTGGTTACTACTTTATGTTGGATACTGCTTTATGTTGGATATTGCTTTAGGTTGGATACTAATTTATGTTTGAATCTACTTTATGTTGGAAACTAATTTGTGCTGGATACTATGTTATGTTGGACACATCTTTATGTTGGATAGTACTTTATGTTGGATACTTCTTTATGTCGGATACTAATTTACGTTGGATAGTTATTTAAGTTGGATACTACTTTATGTTGGATACCACTTTATGTCGGATGCTAATTTATGTTGAACCCTACGTTGTGTTGGATACTTCTTTGTGTTGGATACTACTTTGTTTTGGATCCTACTTTATGTTGGTTACTGCATTGTTTTGGATACTACTTTGTGTTGGATACTACTTTGTGTTGGATAATAATCTGTTTTGAATACTAATCTATGTTGGAGGCTACAATATGTTGGATACTACTTTGTGTTGGATAATACTTTATGTTGGATACCACTTTATTTGGGATCGTAACTTATGTTGGATACTGCTTTGTGTTGGATACTACTTTGTGTTGGACAATACTTTGTGTCGGATACTACTTTACGTTGGACGCTACTTTGGATATGGCTTCATGTTGGATACAGCTTTGTGGTGGATACTAATTTATGTTGGATACTACTTTATATTGGATTCTACTTTATGTTGGATACTACTTAATGTTGGATACTACTTAATGTTGGATACTACTTTATGTTGGATACTACTTTATGTTGGATACTACTTAATGTTGGATACTACTTTTTGTTGGATACTAGTTTATGTTGGATATTACTTTGTTTTGGATACAAATTTATGTTGGATACTCCTTTTTTGGATGCTAATTTATTCTGGCAAATACTTTATGTTGGATACTACTTTATGATGGATACTCATTTTTGTTGGATACTACTTTATGTTGGATACTACTTTATGTTGAATACTACTTTATGTTGGATATTACTTTATGTTGGAAACTCCTTTATGTTGGATATTTCTTTATGTTGGAAACTCCTTTATTTAGGATACTACTTTATGTTGGACACTAATTTATGTTGGAATCTACTTTGAGTTGGATACTACTTTATATTGGATACTACTTTATGTTGGATACTACTTTATGTTGGATAATACTTAATGTTGGACGCTACTTTGTGTTGGATATTACTTTGTGTTGGACCCTGCATTGTGTTGGACACTGCATTGTTTTGGACCCTACATTGTGTTGGATCCTACTTTGTGTTGGACACTACTTTGTGTTGGACCCTACTTTGTGCTGGATAATACTTTATGTTGCATACTAATTTGTGTTGGATTCTAATTTCTGTTGGATACTACTTTATGTTGGATACTACATTGTGTTGGATACAACTATGTGTTGGAGACTACATTATGTTGGAGACTACTTTATGTTGGAGACTACTTTATGTTGGAGACTACTTTGTGTTGGAGACTACTTTATGTTGGAATCTACCTTATGTTGGAGACTACCTTGTGTTGGAGACTACCTTCTGTTGGATACTTCTTTATGTTGGACACTGCATTGTTGGATACTACTTTGTGTTGGATACTGCATTATGTTGCACACTACTTTGTGCTGGATACTAATCTATGTTGGATACTAATCTATGTTGGATATTAATCTATGTTGGAGACTGCAATATGTTGGATACTACTTTGTGTTGGATACTACTTTATGATGGATGCTACTTTATGTTGGATATTACTTTATGTTGGACGTTACTTTATGCTGGATACCACTTTATGTTGGATACTATTTTATGTTGGAAACTCATTTATGTTGGATATTTCTTCCTGTTGGAAACTCCATTATGTTGGATATTTCTTTATGTTGAATGCTACTTTATGTGGAATTCTACTTTATGTTGGATATTACTTTATGTTGGATACTATCTTATGTTGGAATCTACTTTGTGTTGGATACTACTTTATGTTGGACACGAATTTATGTTGGAATCTACTTTGAGTTGGATACTACTTTATGTTGGATACTACTTTTTGTTGGATACTACTTTATGTTGGATACTACTTGATGTTGGTTACCGCTTTATGTTGGATACTGCTTTATGTTAGACAGTACTTTCTGTTGGACACGACTTTATTTTGGACACTCCTTTATGTTGGACACTACTTTATGTTGGATACTATTATGTTTTGGATATGGCTTTATGTTGCATGCTGCTTTGTGTTGCATACTACTTTATGTTGGATACTCTTTTTTTTTGGATATGGCTTCATGTTGGATACAGCTTTGTGGTGGATACTAATTTATGTTGGATACTACTTTATGTTGGATTCTACTTTATGTTGGATACTACTTTATGTTGGATACTACTTTATGTTGGATACTACTTTATGTCGGATACTAATATATGTTGGATACTGCTTTATCTTGGACACTACTTTATGTTGGACACTACTTTGTGGTGGATACTAATTTATGTTGGATACTACTTTATGTTGGATTCTACTTTATGTTGGATACTACTTAATGTTGGGTACTACTTTATGTTGGATACTACTTTATGTTGGATACTACTTAATGTTGGATACTACTTTTTGTTGGATACTACTTTATGTTGGATATTACTTTGTTTTGGATACAAATTTACGTTGGCTACTCCTTTTTTGGATGCTACTTTATTTTGGCAAATACTTTATGTTGGATACTACTTTATGATGGATACTAATTTTTGTTGGATGCTACTTTATGTTGGATATTACTTTATGTTGGAAACTTTTTATGTTGGATATTTCATAATGTTGGAAACTCCTTTATGTTGGGTACTACTTTATGTTGGATACTACTTTATGTTGGACACTAATTTATGTTGGATGCTACTTTATGTTGGATACTACTTTATATTGGGTACTATTTTATGTTGGATATTACGTTATGTTGGATACTATTTTGTGTTGGATACTACTTTATGTTGGACAGTAATTTATGTTGGATACAACTTTCTGTTGGGTACAACATTATGTTAGTTACTTCTTTATGGATGCTACTACTTTATATTGGATACTACTTTATGTTGGACACTAATTGATGTAGGATACTACTTTGTGTTGGATAATACTTTATGTTGGATACTATTTTATGTTGGATACTACTTTATGTTGGATACTACATTATGTTGGATACTACTTTAGGTTGGATACTACTTTATATTGGATACTACTTTGCTTTGTGTTGGACCCTGCTTTGTGTTGGACCCTGCTTTTTGTGTTGGACCCTGCTTTGTGTTGGACCCTGCTTTGTGTTGGACCCTGCTTTCTAGAAATTCAGTAGAGCCACTTTTGGGGCGGAAAAGTCGGGCGGCCGGTAAAGTTTGCGCCCGGCGCAAAATCGAGGCCACTTCGCCGATATTCAGTAGCTTCGCCCTAAGAGTTTGCTCAAGCACTAAAACTGGCGTTACACAACTATCTTTAGGCACAAAGCTGGCGGTGCTGAGCTAAACCGCCGAGGCCGGGCGCAGCGCAGGTGCGGTCATTTCTTGATTGACAGCAGACACCCTGGCGCCGGCCAGCTCTTAAAGGGGGAAGGGTCGAGTTCGTCTGCTGCCACGCCCTGGACACTGCAGCCCTCCAGCTAGGCCTAAACACTGCTGCTGAACAGAAATAGCGCCGGGAAAGATGCAGAAGGCCCGTGAATGAGCGCAGCGCTTCACTGGCCATGATTTGAGGGTGCTGGTTAGGGCTTTGGAGAGGAGACGCAAACTCTTGTTCCCAGACAGTGGCAAGAAGCCTGCCACCAGCGTCTACAGGAAAGCCTGGAGGGAGGTCGCCCACAGGGTCACATCCAACAGCGAGGTCCCCAGGACTGGTGTCCAATGCCGGAAAAAGTTCAACGACCTCACAAGGATTGTCAGGGTGAGTCCCCTTTCCAGTGTCCTCCTCATCCTTGCATGTGCACCTCACATTATGGGCAAAGGGACCTAAAAGCCCTAATGGCCAGCCCTCATCCAGCAGCTATGGGACTGGCATGAACATCAATTGCACATTCTGCACTTTACACACTGGCCAAGCTATTCGACCATGGGAGGCAGTGCACACAAGATCTGGGCACCACACTGGCCAAGCTATTCGACCATGGGAGGCAGTGCACACAAGATCATGGCACCACACTGGCCAAGCTATTCGACCATGGGAGGCAGTGCACACAAGATCACGGCACCACACTGGCCAAGCTATTCGACCATGGGAGGCAGTGCACACAAGATCACGGCACCACACTGGCCAAGCTATTCGACCATGGGAGGCAGTGCACACAAGATCACGGCACCACACTGGCCAAGCTATTCGACCATGGGAGGCAGTGCACACAAGATCACGGCACCACACTGGCCAAGCTATTCGACCATGGGAGGCAGTGCACACAAGATCTGGGCACCACACTGCACTTAGAGGCCGTCCTTTCTCTTGCAGGCCAAGCTGGCACACAATCAGAAGAGCCGGACTGTGACCGGGGGAGGCGGTCCCCAGATCCAGCAGCTCAGTGACCTTGAAGAGCGCGTGGGTAGCCTCATGGGTGCCCGGGTGATTGGCCCCGTTGCATCTGGAGATGCCGACCCTGTTCTGGGCACCAATGGTAAGGACATCACCTTTTGGACCTCTCTCGTCCCACTTGCGCTTCAGATCTACATCCTTTGCCACTGTCCGACCAATGCGCTGAATGCCACCACTCATGCCTCCCTCGCTGACGCCCTCTCCTCACTCTAAAGCTACTCTTGTGCCTTCCTGCTTTCAGATGGTGAGGAGGAGGTCCCTGAAGCTGCCAGTGACAGCCCCTCGGAAGAGGAGGAGGAGGAAGAGGAAGAGCAAGGCGGCCCATCAGGGGAACCCTCAGCCGCACCAGGGGATGCCAATGGAGGGGACACGTCTTCCCTGGAGAACAGCCAGGGGGAAGTGTCGCAGGGGAGTGTAGCTCCTGTGCCCAGTGGCGTGCAGCAACGCGGGAAGGGTCAGCCAGCTCGGCGGCCTTCTTCCCAGAGGGGGGAAGGGTCGCAGGGGAGTGTAGTTGCTGGGCCCAGTGGCATCCAGCAATGTGGGAAGGGTCGGCCAGCTCGGCGGCCTTCTCCCCAGAGGGAGAGTCCGGCCTCCAGTCCGGAGACGGTCCTCGCCAAGGAGGTGCGCCTCCTCGATCAAATGTCCGTGGACTCGGATCGCCGGCACACCGAGTTCATGGGGGTTGTGGCACGGTTGCCTGAGGCCATCGAGTCCCTGGCTCATAGTGTGGCCGATTTCGGCGCCTCACAGGCCAGGAGTTTCGAGCAATTCGAAGCAGCCCAGGCCGCGAGTCGGGCCGAATTCGGGGCAGAACAGTCCGCAAGTCGGGCAGAATTCAGGGCAGAACAGTCCGCGAGTCGGTCCGATTTCGGGGCAGAGCAGTCTGCGAGTCGCCAGGTGATCAGTGGTGCCGTGCAGTCACTGGCTGGTCTGATGCGGGCACAGACCAGGGCAGTACGGGCACTCACTGCTGCCACACTCGCTGTGTCAGCCAGGCATCGCCAGGGCACCCGGCGCGCTGCAGCAGCACAGCGGTCTGTCCTTCAGCAGATTGCTGCGCATGCTGCAGTGCTGGCCCGGGCGAGTGCCAGTGTCTCAGGCGAGCAGCGAGCACCTGCCATCAGCCAGCTTGCCCCCATTCCTGCAGCCGCCACTGCCACTCCCCCAGTGGAGCTGCGACGAGCTGCTGGAGAGACTGCTGCTGCCCAGCCACAGCTGCAGCAGTCAGCAGCCGGCCCCTCGAGGGCCAGAGCTCGTCTAGGCCGACCCCCAAGGGCATCTGCCGTCACGCCATGTGCCCCTCAGGAGCCTTCCCCCAGCCTTGCAGCAGCCACTGGGCACACTTTGAGGAGGGGCGGCCAGGGGCCGCAAAAGGCTGGTCAAGGAATCGCCCTCGCGGGCCACAAAGTAGAGGGTGTGGGCAAATGTGTTTTTATATGGGGATGGTTGTTTTGTTTATGGGGATGGTTGTTTTTGTAAGGCCGAGGATGAAGGCCATTTTTGTGGAAATGTTTTGTTATTCCTCCCCAGGTTGTGGGAGTGAGTCATGTGTCTGACAGTTTTTTGGGTGTGTTGTCTGTTTTTGGGTTTCATGTGGGAAGGGCCCTGAGTTTGTTCAATAAAGCATTTTATTTATTCAACTTGTCCATGTTTGATGTTTGAAGTGGTTGTTGCCTTAACCGGCTGAGGGCTTGCGGAGCGGCTGCATTCAGGTCCCTTCATTGCCACAAGCCATTCCCTGACAGGGGGCCTAGAAGTGACGTTCAATAAGCCGCCGACGGGCGGCCCTTGGACCTTGTGCCTCCCTCCTGGGCTGGTACTCCTCCTCCTCCTCCTCCTCCTCCTCATGCTCCTCCTGCTCCTCCTCCTGAGGTGGTGCTCCAGCGTGAGGTGGCAGTGCCTGAGTCCTGCGGATAGCCAGGTTGTGCAGCATGCAGCAGACGACCACGACCTGGGAGAATCTCTCCGGCGAATACTGCAGAGATCCTCCGGAACGATCCAGGCAGCGGAACCGTTGCTTGAGGATGCCAATCGTTTGTTCTATGATGTTCCTAGTGGCTTGATGGCTTTCGTTGTATGCCTCCTCATCAGGGGTCCTGGGCGCGCGGAGCGGGGTCATGAGCCAGGTACACAAAGGATAGCCTTTGTCCCCGATAAGCCATCCTCTTGGGGGAGGCTGTGCCTGGAACATGTCAGCCACAGTAGTCTGTCGCAGGATAAATGCATCGTGGCTGCTGCCTGGAAAGCGGGCATTGACAGCTAGGATGCGCTGCCTGTGGTCACACACCAGCTGTACATTGAGGGAATGGTAGCCCTTCCGGTTGCGGTAATCCTCGGCATTGTGGATAGGTGCCCGCAAAGCCACATGCGTGCAGTCAATGGCGCCCTGCACCATGGGGAAGCCCGCTGTTCTCGCAAATCCCACTGCACGCTGCTGCTGCTTCTCCAGGGTCATGGGGAAGGAGATGAATTGGTGTCTCCTTCTGAAAAGGGCATTGGTCACCTGGCGGATGCAGCAATGCACGGCGAACTGGGATATGTTAGCAATGTCCCCAACAGCGGCTTGGAAGGAGCCGCTTGCATAGAAGTTCAGAGCCACCGTGACCTTCACTTCCACCGACAGAGACGTCCTGCACCTCAGCTGTGGACGCAGATCTCTGTGAAGCAGCTGGCAGATCTCTGCAACCACCTCCCTTCTGAAGCGCAGCCTCCTAACACACTGCGCGGCAGGCATGGTGAGATAGGACACCTGCTGGCGGTATTTCCTGAGTGGGTAAGGCCTAGGTTGCCGACGCCTGTTGCCCCCTCTGCGTCTAGCCAGGGCTGCCCCTCTCACACAGCATCTGCGAGCCCTTCGCACATAATGCTGAAGCTGAGGGTTGGCACCCCATGCAGCCCCCATAATATACTGGCAAACAAGGACCTCACAATGAAGGCGAATTGCCAAGCTCTGGCCTGAAGCCAAAAATACCTCTCCTATGTTGGGCCAAAGCAGTAAGCTCTCTTCCTTGGTCTCTGTCCAGAAATCCGTTGCACAAGAGTGATTGCTGCAAAATGGCTGGCCTTTATAGTTCAGGGTAAGTGCCCTTTAATTAGTGCTCCCCGAGGCCCGCATGGCCTCTGCTGCGTTCCAGTTCTTAGGAGCGCCACGCCCACATTGGGCGGGCGCAACTGAAGTTCCGGATTGGGGCGCACAAAGGGCGTTGCACGAGGAAATGACGTCATAATCTGCGCGCGCAGCTGAGCGCGCGCAAACACTTTGCGCCGGCGCTAAATGTCTACTGAAGTTGGGCGTAGGCGCAGATCGCCCTGCGCCCGGCCGCTAAGTGCCTAGCGCTCGAGATCTACTCCTCCTAAGGCACTAACGGCTGGCGCACGCAACTGAATTTCTAGGCCTATATGTTGGATACTACTTTATGTTGGATACTACTTTATGTTGGATACTACTTTATGCTGGATAATACTTAATGTTGGATACTACTTTGTGTTGGATATTACTTTGTGTTGGACCCTGCATTTTTTTGGACCCTACTTTGTGTTGAACCCTACTTTGTGTTGGACCCTACTTTGTGTTGGACCCTACTTTGTGCTGGATAATGCTTTATGTTGCATACTAATTTGTGTTGGATTCTAATTTCTGTTGGATACTACTTTGTGTTGGATACTACATTGTGTTGGATACGACTATGTGTTGGAGATTACATTATGTTGGAGACTACTTTATGTTGGAGTCTACCTTATGTTGGAGACTAACTTGTGTTGGAGAGTACCTTTTCTTGGAGGCTACTTTGTGTTGCATACTACTTTGTGTTGGATACTACTTTATGTTGGATACTTCTTTATGTTGGATACTGCAATGTGTTGGATACTACTTTGTGTTGGCTCTGCTTTATGTTGGATACTACTTTGTGCTGGATACTAATCTATGTTGGATACTAATCTATGTTGGATACTAATCTATGTTGGATATTAATCTATGTTGGAGACTACAATATGTTGGATACTACTTTGTGTTGGATACTACTTTATGATGGATCCTACTTTATGCTGGCTACTACTTTATGTTGGATACTACTTTATGTTGGATACTACTTTATGTTGGTTACTGCTTTATGTTTGATACTGCTATATGTTGGATATTAATTTATGTTGGTTACTACTTTATGTTGGATACTGCTTTATGTTGGGTACTACTTTATGTTGGATACTACTTTATGTTGGATTGTACTTTATGTTGGGTCCTACTTTATGTTGGATACTGCTTTATGTTGGATACTACTTTATGTTGGATACTACTTTATGTTGGATACTGCTTTATGTTGGATTCTACTTTATGTTGGTTACTACTTTATTTTGGATACTACTTTATGTTGGATGCTACTTTGTGTCGGGTCCTCCTTTATGCTGGTTACTACTTTATGTTGGATACAACTTTCTGTTGGATACTACATTATGTTGAATACTACTTTATGATGGCTACTACATTATATTGGATACTACATTATGTTGGACACTAATTTATGTTGATTACTACTTTGTGTTGGATAATAATTTATGTTGGATACTACTCTATGTTGGATACTACTTTATGTTGGATAGTACTTTGTGTTGGATACCACTTTATGTTCGACACTACTTTATGTTGGGTACTACTTTATGTTGGATTCTACTTTATGTTGGATACTACTTTGTGTTGGATACTAATTTATGTTGGATGCTACTTTGTGTTGGATACTACTTTATGTTGGATACTACTTTATGTTGGACACTACATTATGTTGGATACTACTTTAGGTTGGATAATTCCTTATGTTGGATACTACTTTATGTTGGATACTGCTTTATGATGGATATTACTTTACATTGGACAGTACTTTATGTTGGATTCTAATTGATGTCGGTTCCTACTTTATGTTGGATACTACTTTATGTCGGATACTCATTTATGTTGGATAGTACTTTATGTTGGGTAGTACTTTGTGTTGTATACTACTTTATGTTGGGTACTACTTTATGTTGGATACTACTTTATGTTGGGTATTACTTTATGTTGGATACTACTTTGTGTTGGATACTACATTATGTTGGATCCTACTTTATGCTGGTTACTGCTTTATGTTGGATACTGCTTTATGTTGGGTACTACTTTATGTTGGATTCTGCTTTATGTTGGATAGTACTTTACGTTGGATACTACTTTATGTTGGATTCTTCTTTATGTTGGATTCTTCTTTATGTTGGATTCTACTTTTTGTTGGTTACTACTTTATTTTGGATACTACTTTATGTTGGATACTACTTTGTATTGGGTCCTCCTTTATGCTGGTTACTACTTTATGTTGGATACTGCTTTATGTTGGGTACTACTTTATGTTGGATACTACTTTATGTTGCATAATACTTTATGTTGGATACTACATTATGTTGGGCACTAATTTATGTTGGATACTACTTTATGTTGGATACTACTTTGTGTTGGACACTAATTCATGTTGGATGCTACTTTGTGTTGGATACTACTTCATGTTGGATACTACTTTATGTTGGACACTACTTTATGTTCGACAATACTTTATGTTGGATACTACTTTATGTTGGATACTACTTTATGTTGGATACTACTTTGTGTTGGATACTAATTTATGTTGGATGCTACTTTGTGTTGGATACTACTTTATGTTGGATACTACTTTATGTTGGACACTACATTATGTTGGATAGTACTTTAGGTTGGATATTACTTTATGTTGGATACTACTTTATGTTGGATACTGCGTTATGATGGATATTACTTTTCATTGGACACTACTTTATGTTGGATTCTAATTCATGTCGGATCCTACTTTATGTTGGATACTACTTTATGTCGGATACTCATTTATGTTGGATACTACTTTATGTTGGATACTACCTTATGTTGGATACTAATTTATGTTGGATACTACTTTATGTTGGGTACTACTTTATGTTGGATACTACTTTATGTTGGATACTACATCATGTTGGATACTGCTTTATGTTGGATACTACTTTATGTTGGTTACTGCTTTATGTTGGATACTACTTTATGTTGGCGACTACTTTATGTTGGATACTACTGTATGTTGGATACTACTTTATGTTGGATTCTACTTTATGTTGGTTTAATACTTTATTTTGGATACTACTTTATGTTGGATACTACTTCGTGTTGGGTCCTCCTTTATGCTGGTTACTACTTTATGTTGGATACTGCTTTATGTTGGGTACTACTTTATGTTGGATGCTACTTTATGTTGCATACTACTTTATGTTGGATACTACTTTATGTTGGGCACTAATTTATGTTGGATGCTACTTTATGTTGGATACTACTTTATGTTGGGTACTACTTTATGTTGGATACTACTTTATGGAGGCTACTGCTTTATATTGGATACTACTTTATGTTGGACACAAATTTATGTTGGATACTACTTTGTGTTGGATAATACTTCATGTTGGATACTACTTTGTGTTGGATACTACTTTATGTTGGATACTATTTTATGTTGGATACTACTTTATGTTGTATACTACTTTATGTTGGATACTACTTTGTGCTGGATACTACTTAATGTTGGATACTACTTTATGTTGGATACTACTTTATGTTGGATACTACTTTAGGTTGGATACTACTTTATGTTGGATACTACTTTATGTTGGATATTGCTTTATGATGGATACTACTTTACGTTGGACACTACTTTATGTTGGATACTAATTTATGTCGGATACTACTTTATGTTGGATACTACTTTTTGTCGGATTCTAATTTATGTTGGATACTACTTTATGTTGGTTACTACTTTATGTTGGATACTGCTTTATGTTGGGTACTACATTTATGTTGGATACTGCTTTATGTTGGATACTACTTTATGTTGGATGCTACTTTGTGTTGGATAATAATCTGTGTTGAATACTAATCTATGTTGGAGGCTACAATATGTTGGATACTACTTTGTGTTGGATACTACTTTATGAAGGATACTACGTTATGTTGGATACTACTTTATTTGGGATCGTAACTTATATTGGATACTGCTTTGTGTTACATACTACTTCGTGTTGGACACTACTTTGTGTCGGATACTACTTTACGTTGGATGCTACTTTATGTCGGATACTTATTTAAGTTGGATACTATTTCATGTTAGATACTACTTTATGTCGGATACTACTTTATGTCGGATACTAATTTGTGTTGGATACTACTTGATGTTGGATACCCCTTTATGTTGGATACTACTTTATGTTGGTTACCGCTTTATGTTGGCTATTGCTTTATGTTGGACAGTACTTTCTGTTGGACACGACTTTATTTTGGACACTCCTTTATGTTGGACACTACTTTATGTTGGATACTATTATGTTTTGGATATGGCTATGTGTTGCATACTGCTTTGTGTTGCATACTACCTTCGGTTGGATACTATTTTTTTTTGGATATGGCTTCATGTTGGATACAGCTTTGTGGTGGATAATAATTTATGTTGGATAATACTTTATGTTGGATTCTCCTTTATGTTGGATACTACTTTATGTTGGATACTACTTTATGTTGGATACTACTTAATGTTGGATACTACTTTTTGTTGGAAACTACTTTATGTTGGATTTTACTTTGTTTTGGATACAAATTTATGTTGGATACTCCTTTTTTGGATGCTACTTTATTTTGGCAAATACTTTATTATGGATACTACTTTATGTTGGATATTACTTTATGCTGGAAACTCCTATATGTTGGATATATCTTTACGTTGGAACTCTTTTATGTTGGATACTACTTTATGTTGGACACTAATTTATGTTGGAAACTACTTTGAATTGGATACTACTTTTTATTGGATACTACTTTATGTTGGATAATACTTAATGTTGGATACTACTTTGTGTTGGATATTACTTTGTGTTGGATCCTGCATTGTTTTGGACCCTACATTGTGTTGGATCCTACTTTGTGTTGGACCCTACTTTGTGTTGGACCCTACTTTGTGCTGGATAATACTTTATGTTGGATACTTCTTTATGTTGCATACTGCATTGTTGGATACTACATTGTGTTGGATACTGCTTTATGTTGCATACTACTGGATACTAATCTACGTTGGATACTAATCTATGTTGGATATTAATCTATGTTGGAGACTGCAATATGTTGGATACTACTTTGTGTTGGATACTACTTTATGATGGATACTACTTTATGTTGGATATTACTTTATGTTGGACATTACTTTATGTTGGATACCACTTTATGTTGGATACTACTTTATGTTGGAAACTCCTTTATGTTGGAATCTACTTTGAGTTGGCTACTACTTTATGTTGGTTACTACTTTTTGTTGGATACTACTTTATGTTGTATACTACTTTGTGTTGGATATTACTTTGTGTTGGACTCTACATTGTTTTGGACCCTACATTGTGTTGTACCCTACTTTGTGTTGGATACTATTTCGTGTTGGATACTACTTTGTTTTGGATACTACTTTATGTTGTATACTCCATTGTGTTGGATACTACTTTGTGTTGGATATTACTTTGTGTTGGATAATAATCTGTGTTGGATACTAATCTATGTTGGAGGCTACAATATGTTGGATACTACTTTGTGTTGGATACTACTTTATGATGGATATTATGTTATGTTGGATACTACTTTATGTGGGATCGTAACTTAAGTTGGATATTACTTTGTGTTGGATACTACTTTGTGTTGGATACTACTTTGTGTCGGATAATACTTTATGTTGGATACTACTTTGTGTTGGATACTGCTTTGTGTTGGATACTACTTTGTTTCGGATACTACTTTATGTTGGATACTACCTTATCTTGGACACTACTTTATGTTGGAGACTACTTTCTGTTGGACACTACTTTATGTTGGAAACTACTTTTGGTTGGATAATACTTTATTTTGGAATCTACTTTGTGTTGGATACTACTTTTTGTTGGATACTACTTTATGTTGGATACTACTTGATGTTGGTTACTGCTTTATGTTGGATACTGCTTTATGTTAGACAGTACTTTCTGTTGGACACGACTTTATTTTGGACACTCCTTTATGTTGGACACTACTTTATGTTGGATACTATTATGTTTTGGATATGGCTTTATGTTGCATGCTGCTTTGTGTTGCATACTACTTTATGTTGGATACTCTTTTTTTTTTGGATATGGCTTCATGTTGGATACAGCTTTGTGGTGGATACTAATTTATGTTGGATACTACTTTATGTTGGATTCTACTTTATGTTGGATACTACTTAATGTTGGATACTACTTTATGTTGGATACTACTTTATGTTGGATACTACTTTATGTCGGATACTAATATATGTTGGATACTACTTTATCTTGGACACTACTTTATGTTGGACCCTACTTTGTGGTGGATACTAATTTATGTTGGATACTACTTTATGTTGGATTCTACTTTATGTTGGATACTACTTAATGTTGGGTACTACTTTATGTTGGATACTACTTTATGTTGGATACTACTTAATGTTGGATACTACTTTATGTGGGATCGTAACTTATGTTGGATACTGCTTTGTGTTGGATACTACTTTATGTCGGATACTAATATATGTTGGATACTACTTTATCTTGGGCACTACTTTATGTTGGAGACTACTTTCTGTTGGACACTACTTTATGTTGGAAACTACTTTTGGTTGGGTAATACTTTATTTTGGAATCTGCTTTGTGTTGGATACTACTTTTTGTTGGATACTACTTTATGTTGGATACTACTTGATGTTGGTTACCGCTTTATGTTGGATACTGCTTTATGTTAGACAGTACTTTCTGTTGGACACGACTTTATTTTGGACACTCCTTTATGTTGGACACTACTTTATGTTGGATACTATTATGTTTTGGATATGGCTTTATGTTGCATGCTGCTTTGTGTTGCATACTACTTTATGTTGGAGACTCTTTTTTTTTGGATATGGCTTCATGTTGGATACAGCTTTGTGGTGGATACTAATTTATGTTGGATACTACTTTATGTTGGATTCTACTTTATGTTGGATACTACTTTATGTTGGATACTACTTTATGTTGGATACTACTTTATGTCGGATACTAATATATGTTGGATACTGCTTTATCTTGGACACTACTTTATGTTGGACACTACTTTGTGGTGGATACTAATTTATGTTGGATACTACTTTATGTTGGATTCTACTTTATGTTGGATACTACTTAATGTTGGGTACTACTTTATGTTGGATACTACTTTATGTTGGATACTACTTAATGTTGGATACTACTTTTTGTTGGATACTACTTTATGTTGGATATTACTTTGTTTTGGATACAAATTTACGTTGGATACTCCTTTTTTGGATGCTACTTTATTTTGGCAAATACTTTATGTTGGATACTACTTTATGATGGATACTAATTTTTGTTGGATGCTACTTTATGTTGGATATTACTTTATGTTGGAAACTTTTTATGTTGGATATTTCATAATGTTGGAAACTCCTTTATGTTGGGTACTACTTTATGTTGGATACTACTTTATGTTGGACACTAATTTATGTTGGATGCTACTTTATGTTGGATACTACTTTATATTGGGTACTATTTTATGTTGGATACTACGTTATGTTGGATACTATTTTGTGTTGGATACTACTTTATGTTGGACACTAATTTATGTTGGATACAACTTTCTGTTGGGTACAACATTATGTTAGTTACTTCTTTATGGATGCTACTACTTTATATTGGATACTACTTTATGTTGGACACTAATTGATGTAGGATACTACTTTGTATTAGATAATACTTTATGTTGGATACTATTTTATGTTGGATACTACTTTATGTTGGATACTACATTATGTTGGATACTACTTTAGGTTGGATACTACTTTATATTGGATACTACTTTGCTTTGTGTTGGACCCTGCTTTGTGTTGGACCCTGCTTTTTGTGTTGGACCCTGCTTTGTGTTGGACCCTGCTTTGTGTTGGACCCTGCTTTGTGTTGGACCCTGCTTTCTAGAAATTCAGTAGAGCCACTTTTGGGGCGGAAAAGTCGGGCGGCCGGTAAAGTTTGCGCCCGGCGCAAAATCGAGGCCACTTCGCCGATATTCAGTAGCTTCGCCCTAAGAGTTTGCTCAAGCACTAAAACTGGCGTTACACAACTATCTTTAGGCACAAAGCTGGCGGTGCTGAGCTAAACCGCCGAGGCCGGGCGCAGCGCAGGTGCGGTCATTTCTTGATTGACAGCAGACACCCTGGCGCCGGCCAGCTCTTAAAGGGGGAAGGGTCGAGTTCGTCTGCTGCCACGCCCTGGACACTGCAGCCCTCCAGCTAGGCCTAAACACTGCTGCTGAACAGAAATAGCGCCGGGAAAGATGCAGAAGGCCCGTGAATGAGCGCAGCGCTTCACTGGCCATGATTTGAGGGTGCTGGTTAGGGCTTTGGAGAGGAGACGCAAACTCTTGTTCCCAGACAGTGGCAAGAAGCCTGCCACCAGCGTCTACAGGAAAGCCTGGAGGGAGGTCGCCCACAGGGTCACATCCAACAGCGAGGTCCCCAGGACTGGTGTCCAATGCCGGAAAAAGTTCAACGACCTCACAAGGATTGTCAGGGTGAGTCCCCTTTCCAGTGTCCTCCTCATCCTTGCATGTGCACCTCACATTATGGGCAAAGGGACCTAAAAGCCCTAATGGCCAGCCCTCATCCAGCAGCTATGGGACTGGCATGAACATCAATTGCACATTCTGCACTTTACACACTGGCCAAGCTATTCGACCATGGGAGGCAGTGCACACAAGATCTGGGCACCACACTGGCCAAGCTATTCGACCATGGGAGGCAGTGCACACAAGATCATGGCACCACACTGGCCAAGCTATTCGACCATGGGAGGCAGTGCACACAAGATCACGGCACCACACTGGCCAAGCTATTCGACCATGGGAGGCAGTGCACACAAGATCACGGCACCACACTGGCCAAGCTATTCGACCATGGGAGGCAGTGCACACAAGATCACGGCACCACACTGGCCAAGCTATTCGACCATGGGAGGCAGTGCACACAAGATCACGGCACCACACTGGCCAAGCTATTCGACCATGGGAGGCAGTGCACACAAGATCTGGGCACCACACTGCACTTAGAGGCCGTCCTTTCTCTTGCAGGCCAAGCTGGCACACAATCAGAAGAGCCGGACTGTGACCGGGGGAGGCGGTCCCCAGATCCAGCAGCTCAGTGACCTTGAAGAGCGCGTGGGTAGCCTCATGGGTGCCCGGGTGATTGGCCCCGTTGCATCTGGAGATGCCAACCCTGTTCTGGGCACCAATGGTAAGGACATCACCTTTTGGACCTCTCTCGTCCCACTTGCGCTTCAGATCTACATCCTTTGCCACTGTCCGACCAATGCGCTGAATGCCACCACTCATGCCTCCCTCGCTGACGCCCTCTCCTCACTCTAAAGCTACTCTTGTGCCTTCCTGCTTTCAGATGGTGAGGAGGAGGTCCCTGAAGCTGCCAGTGACAGCCCCTCGGAAGAGGAGGAAGAGGAAGAGCAAGGCGGCCCATCAGGGGAACCCTCAGCCGCGCCAGGGGATGCCAATGGAGGGGACACGTCTTCCCTGGAGAACAGCCAGGGGGAAGTGTCGCAGGGGAGTGTAGCTCCTGTGCCCAGTGGCGTGCAGCAACGCGGGAAGGGTCGGCCAGCTCGGCGGCCTTCTTCCCAGAGGGGGGAAGGGTCGCAGGGGAGTGTAGTTGCTGGGCCCAGTGGCATCCAGCAATGTGGGAAGGGTCGGCCAGCTCGGCGGCCTTCTCCCCAGAGGGAGAGTCCGGCCTCCAGTCCGGAGACGGTCCTCGCCAAGGAGGTGCGCCTCCTCGATCAAATGTCCGTGGACTCGGATCGCCGGCACACCGAGTTCATGGGGGTTGTGGCACGGTTGCCTGAGGCCATCGAGTCCCTGGCTCATAGTGTGGCCGATTTCGGCGCCTCACAGGCCAGGAGTTTCGAGCAATTCGAAGCAGCCCAGGCCGCGAGTCGGGCCGAATTCGGGGCAGAACAGTCCGCAAGTCGGGCAGAATTCAGGGCAGAACAGTCCGCGAGTCGGTCCGATTTCGGGGCAGAGCAGTCTGCGAGTCGCCAGGTGATCAGTGGTGCCGTGCAGTCACTGGCTGGTCTGATGCGGGCACAGACCAGGGCAGTACGGGCACTCACTGCTGCCACACTCGCTGTGTCAGCCAGGCATCGCCAGGGCACCCGGCGCGCTGCAGCAGCACAGCGGTCTGTCCTTCAGCAGATTGCTGCGCATGCTGCAGTGCTGGCCCGGGCGAGTGCCAGTGTCTCAGGCGAGCAGCGAGCACCTGCCATCAGCCAGCTTGCCCCCATTCCTGCAGCCGCCACTGCCACTCCCCCAGTGGAGCTGCGACGAGCTGCTGGAGAGACTGCTGCTGCCCAGCCACAGCTGCAGCAGTCAGCAGCCGGCCCCTCGAGGGCCAGAGCTCGTCTAGGCCGACCCCCAAGGGCATCTGCCGTCACGCCATGTGCCCCTCAGGAGCCTTCCCCCAGCCTTGCAGCAGCCACTGGGCACACTTTGAGGAGGGGCGGCCAGGGGCCGCAAAAGGCTGGTCAAGGAATCGCCCTCGCGGGCCACAAAGTAGAGGGTGTGGGCAAATGTGTTTTTATATGGGGATGGTTGTTTTGTTTATGGGGATGGTTGTTTTTGTAAGGCCGAGGATGAAGGCCATTTTTGTGGAAATGTTTTGTTATTCCTCCCCAGGTTGTGGGAGTGAGTCATGTGTCTGACAGTTTTTTGGGTGTGTTGTCTGTTTTTGGGTTTCATGTGGGAAGGGCCCTGAGTTTGTTCAATAAAGCATTTTATTTATTCAGCTTGTCCATGTTTGATGTTTGAAGTGGTTGTTGCCTTAACCGGCTGAGGGCTTGCGGAGCGGCTGCATTCAGGTCCCTTCATTGCCACAAGCCATTCCCTGACAGGGGGCCTAGAAGTGACGTTCAATAAGCCGCCGACGGGCGGCCCTTGGACCTTGTGCCTCCCTCCTGGGCTGGTACTCCTCCTCCTCCTCCTCCTCCTCCTCATGCTCCTCCTGCTCCTCCTCCTGAGGTGGTGCTCCAGCGTGAGGTGGCAGTGCCTGAGTCCTGCGGATAGCCAGGTTGTGCAGCATGCAGCAGACGACCACGACCTGGGAGAATCTCTCCGGCGAATACTGCAGAGATCCTCCGGAACGATCCAGGCAGCGGAACCGTTGCTTGAGGATGCCAATCGTTTGTTCTATGATGTTCCTAGTGGCTTGATGGCTTTCGTTGTATGCCTCCTCATCAGGGGTCCTGGGCGCGCGGAGCGGGGTCATGAGCCAGGTACACAAAGGATAGCCTTTGTCCCCGATAAGCCATCCTCTTGGGGGAGGCTGTGCCTGGAACATGTCAGCCACAGTAGTCTGTCGCAGGATAAATGCATCGTGGCTGCTGCCTGGAAAGCGGGCATTGACAGCTAGGATGCGCTGCCTGTGGTCACACACCAGCTGTACATTGAGGGAATGGTAGCCCTTCCGGTTGCGGTAATCCTCGGCATTGTGGATAGGTGCCCGCAAAGCCACATGCGTGCAGTCAATGGCGCCCTGCACCATGGGGAAGCCCGCTGTTCTCGCAAATCCCACTGCACGCTGCTGCTGCTTCTCCAGGGTCATGGGGAAGGAGATGAATTGGTGTCTCCTTCTGAAAAGGGCATTGGTCACCTGGCGGATGCAGCAATGCACGGCGAACTGGGATATGTTAGCAATGTCCCCAACAGCGGCTTGGAAGGAGCCGCTTGCATAGAAGTTCAGAGCCACCGTGACCTTCACTTCCACCGACAGAGACGTCCTGCACCTCAGCTGTGGACGCAGATCTCTGTGAAGCAGCTGGCAGATCTCTGCAACCACCTCCCTTCTGAAGCGCAGCCTCCTAACACACTGCGCGGCAGGCATGGTGAGATAGGACACCTGCTGGCGGTATTTCCTGAGTGGGTAAGGCCTAGGTTGCCGACGCCTGTTGCCCCCTCTGCGTCTAGCCAGGGCTGCCCCTCTCACACAGCATCTGCGAGCCCTTCGCACATAATGCTGAAGCTGAGGCTTGGCACCCCATGCAGCCCCCATAATATACTGGCAAACAAGGACCTCACAATGAAGGCGAATTGCCAAGCTCTGGCCTGAAGCCAAAAATACCTCTCCTATGTTGGGCCAAAGCAGTAAGCTCTCTTCCTTGGTCTCTGTCCAGAAATCCGTTGCACAAGAGTGATTGCTGCAAAATGGCTGGCCTTTATAGTTCAGGGTAAGTGCCCTTTAATTACCGCTCCCCGAGGCCCGCATGGCCTCTGCTGCGTTCCAGTTCTTAGGAGCGCCACGCCCACATTGGGCGGGCGCGACTGAAGTTCCGGATTGGGGCGCACAAAGGGCGTTGCACGAGGAAATGACGTCATAATCTGCGCGCGCAGCTGAGCGCGCGCAAACACTTTGCGCCGGCGCTAAATGTCTACTGAAGTTGGGCGTAGGCGCAGATCGCCCTGCGCCCGGCCGCTAAGTGCCTAGCGCTCGAGATCTACTCCTCCTAAGGCACTAACGGCTGGCGCACGCAACTGAATTTCTAGGCCTATATGTTGGATACTACTTTATGTTGGATACTACTTTATGTTGGATACTACTTTATGTTGGATACTACTTTATGCTGGATAATACTTAATGTTGGATACTACTTTGTGTTGGATATTACTTTGTGTTGGACCCTGCATTTTTTTGGACCCTACTTTGTGTTGAATCCTACTTTGTGTTGGACCCTACTTTGTGTTGGACCCTACTTTGTGCTGGATAATGCTTTATGTTGCATACTAATTTGTGTTGGATTCTAATTTCTGTTGGATACTACTTTGTGTTGGATACTACATTGTGTTGGATACGACTATGTGTTGGAGATTACATTATGTTGGAGACTACTTTATGTTGGAGTCTACCTTATGTTGGAGACTAACTTGTGTTGGAGAGTACCTTTTCTTGGAGGCTACTTTGTGTTGCATACTACTTTGTGTTGGATACTACTTTATGTTGGATACTTCTTTATGTTGGATACTACTTTGTGCTGGATACTAATCTATGTTGGATACTAATCTATGTTGGATACTAATCTATGTTGGATATTAATCTATGTTGGAGACTACAATATGTTGGATACTACTTTGTGTTGGATACTACTTTATGATGGATACTACTTTATGTTGGATACTACTTTATCTGGGATCCTAATTTATGTTGGATACTGCTTTGTGTTGTATACTACTTTATGTTGGAAACTCCTTTATGTTGGACATTACTTTGTGTTGGATACTACTTTATGTTGTATACTACTTTGTGTTGGATATTACTTTGTGTTGGACTCTACATTGTTTTGGTCCCTACATTGTGTTGGACCCTACTTTGTGTTGGACCCTACTTTGTGTTGGACCCTACTTTGTGTTGGACCCTACTTTGTGTTGGATACTTCTTTGTTTTGGACACGACTATGTTGGATACTCCATTGTGTTGGATACTACTTTGTGTTGGATAATAATCGGTGTTGGATACTAATCTATGTTGGAGGCTACAATATGTTGGATACTACTTTGTGTTGGATACAACTTTATGATGGATGCTACATTGTTGGATACTACTTTATGTGGGATCGTAACTTATGTTGGATACTGCTTTGTGTTGGATACTACTTTGTGTCGGATACTACTTTGTGTCGGATACTACTTTATGTCGGATATTACTTTGTGTTGGAAATTACTTTGTGTTGGACCCTGCATTGTTTTGGACCCTACTTTGTGTTGGACCCTACTTTGTGTTGGATCCTACTTTGTGTTGGACCCTACTTTGTGTTGGACCCTACTTTGTGTTGGATAATACTTTATGTTGCATACTAATTTGTGTTGGATTCTGATTTCTGTTGGATACTACATTGTGTTGGATACTACATTGTGTTGGATACAACTATGTGTTGGAGACCACAGTATGTTGGAGGCTAATTTATGTTGGAGTCTACCTTATGTTGGAGACTACCTTGTGTTGGAGATTCCCTTTTGCTGGAGGCTACCTTGTGTTGCATACTACTTTGTGTTGGATACTACTTTATTTTCGAATCTACTTTGTGTTGGATACTACTTTATGTTGGATACTACTTTATGTTGGATACTACTTTATGTTGGACACTAATTTATGTTGGATGCTACTTTATGTTGGATACTACTTTATATTGGGTACTATTTTATGTTGGATACTACGTTATGTTGGATACTATTTTGTGTTGGATACTACTTTATGTTGGACACTAATTTATGTTGGATACAACTTTCTGTTGGGTACAACATTATGTTAGTTACTTCTTTATGGATGCTACTACTTTATATTGGATACTACTTTATGTTGGACACTAATTGATGTAGGATACTACTTTGTATTAGATAATACTTTATGTTGGATACTATTTTATGTTGGATACTACTTTATGTTGGATACTACATTATGTTGGATACTACTTTAGGTTGGATACTACTTTATATTGGATACTACTTTGCTTTGTGTTGGACCCTGCTTTGTGTTGGACCCTGCTTTTTGTGTTGGACCCTGCTTTGTGTTGGACCCTGCTTTGTGTTGGACCCTGCTTTGTGTTGGACCCTGCTTTCTAGAAATTCAGTAGAGCCACTTTTGGGGCGGAAAAGTCGGGCGGCCGGTAAAGTTTGCGCCCGGCGCAAAATCGAGGCCACTTCGCCGATATTCAGTAGCTTCGCCCTAAGAGTTTGCTCAAGCACTAAAACTGGCGTTACACAACTATCTTTAGGCACAAAGCTGGCGGTGCTGAGCTAAACCGCCGAGGCCGGGCGCAGCGCAGGTGCGGTCATTTCTTGATTGACAGCAGACACCCTGGCGCCGGCCAGCTCTTAAAGGGGGAAGGGTCGAGTTCGTCTGCTGCCACGCCCTGGACACTGCAGCCCTCCAGCTAGGCCTAAACACTGCTGCTGAACAGAAATAGCGCCGGGAAAGATGCAGAAGGCCCGTGAATGAGCGCAGCGCTTCACTGGCCATGATTTGAGGGTGCTGGTTAGGGCTTTGGAGAGGAGACGCAAACTCTTGTTCCCAGACAGTGGCAAGAAGCCTGCCACCAGCGTCTACAGGAAAGCCTGGAGGGAGGTCGCCCACAGGGTCACATCCAACAGCGAGGTCCCCAGGACTGGTGTCCAATGCCGGAAAAAGTTCAACGACCTCACAAGGATTGTCAGGGTGAGTCCCCTTTCCAGTGTCCTCCTCATCCTTGCATGTGCACCTCACATTATGGGCAAAGGGACCTAAAAGCCCTAATGGCCAGCCCTCATCCAGCAGCTATGGGACTGGCATGAACATCAATTGCACATTCTGCACTTTACACACTGGCCAAGCTATTCGACCATGGGAGGCAGTGCACACAAGATCTGGGCACCACACTGGCCAAGCTATTCGACCATGGGAGGCAGTGCACACAAGATCATGGCACCACACTGGCCAAGCTATTCGACCATGGGAGGCAGTGCACACAAGATCACGGCACCACACTGGCCAAGCTATTCGACCATGGGAGGCAGTGCACACAAGATCACGGCACCACACTGGCCAAGCTATTCGACCATGGGAGGCAGTGCACACAAGATCACGGCACCACACTGGCCAAGCTATTCGACCATGGGGAGGCAGTGCACACAAGATCACGGCCACCACACTGGCCAAGCTATTCGACCATGGGAGGCAGTGCACACAAGATCTGGGCACCACACTGCACTTAGAGGCCCGTCCTTTCTCTTGCAGGCCAAGCTGGCACACAATCAGAAGAGCCGGACTGTGACCGGGGGAGGCGGTCCCCAGATCCAGCAGCTCAGTGACCTTGAAGAGCGACGTGGGTAGCCTCATGGGTGCCCGGGTGATTGGCCCCGTTGCATCTGGGAGATGCCAACCCTGTTCTGGGCACCAATGGTAAGGACATCACCTTTTGGACCTCTCTCGTCCCACCTTGCGCTTCAGATCTACATCCTTTGCCACTGTCCCGACCAATGCGCTGAATGCCACCCACTCATGCCTCCCTCGCTGACGCCCTCTCCTCACTCCTAAAGCTACTCTTGTGCCTTCCTGCTTTCAGATGGTGAGGAGGAGGTCCCTGAAGCTGCCAGTGACAGCCCCTCGGAAGAGGAGGAGGAAGAGGGAAGAGCAAGGCGGCCCATCAGGGGAACCCTCAGCCGCGCCCAGGGGATGCCAATGGAGGGGACACGTCTTCCCTGGAGAACAGCCAGGGGGAAGTGTCGCAGGGGGAGTGTAGCTCCTGTGCCCAGTGGCGTGCAGCAACGCGGGAAGGGTCGGCCAGCTCGGCGGCCTTCTTCCCAGAGGGGGGAAGGGTCGCAGGGGAGTGTAGTTGCTGGGCCCAGTGGCATCCAGCAATGTGGGAAAGGGTCGGCCAGCTCGGCGGCCTTCTCCCCAGAGGGAGAGTCCGGCCTCCAGTCCGGAGACGGTCCCTCGCCAAGGAGGTGCGCCTCCTCGATCAAATGTCCGTGGGACTCGGATCGCCGGCACACCGAGTTCATGGGGGTTTGTGGCACGGTTTGCCTGAGGGCCATCGAGTCCCTGGCTCATAGTGTGGCCGATTTCGGCGCCTCACAGGCCAGAGTTTTCGAGCAATTCGAAGCAGCCCAGGCCGCGAGTCGGGGCCGAATTCGGGGCAGAACAGTCCGCAAGTCGGGCAGGAATTCAGGGCAGAACAGTCCGCGAGTCGGTCCGATTTCGGGGCAGAGCAGGTCTGCGAGTCGCCAGGTGATCAATGGTGCCGTGGCAGTCACTGGCTGGTCTGATTGCGGGCACAGACCAGGGCAGTACGGGCACTCACTGCTGCCACACTCGCTGTGTCCAGCCAGGCATCGCCAGGGCACCCGGCGCGCGCTGCAGCAGCACAGCGGTCTGTCCTTCAGCAGATTGCTGCGCATGCTGCAGTGCTGGCCCGGGCGAGTGCCAGTGGTCTCAGGCGAGCAGCGAGCACCTGCCATCAGCCAGCTTGCCCCCATTCCTGCAGCCGCCACTGCCACTCCCCCAGTGGAGCTGCGACGAGCTGCTGGGAGAGACTGCTGCTGCCCAGCCACAGCTGCAGCAGTCAGCAAGCCGGCCCCTCGAGGGCCAGAGCTCGTCTAGGCCGACCCCCAAGGGCATCTGCCGTCACGCCCATGTGCCCCTCAGGAGCCTTCCCCCCAGCCTTGCAGCAGCCACTGGGCACACTTTGAGGAGGGGCGGCCAGGGGCCGCAAAAGGCTGGTCAAGGAATCGCCCTCGCGGGCCACAAAGTAGAGGGTGTGGGCAAATGTGTTTTTATATGGGGATGGTTGTTTTGTTTATGGGGATGGTTGTTTTTTGTAAGGCCGAGGATGAAGGCCATTTTTGTGGAAATGTTTTGTTATTCCTCCCCAGGTTGTGGGAGTGAGTCATGTGTCTGACAGTTTTTTGGGTGTGTTGTCTGTTTTTTGGGTTTCATGTGGGAAGGGCCCTGAGTTTGTTCAATAAAGCATTTTATTTATTCAGCTTGTCCATGTTTGATGTTTGAAGTGGTTGTTGCCTTAACCGGCTGAGGGCTTGCGGAGCGGCTGCATTCAGGTCCCTTCATTGCCACAAGCCATTCCCTGACAGGGGGCCTAGGAAGTGACGTTCAATAAGCCGCCGACGGGCGGCCCTTGGACCTTGTGCCTCCCTCCTGGGCTGGTACTCCTCCTCCTCCTCCTCCTCCTCCTCCTCATGCTCCTCCTGCTCCTCCTCCTGAGGTGGTGCTCCAGCGTGAGGTGGCAGTGCCTGAGTCCTGCGGATTAGCCAGGTTTGTGCAGCATGCAGCAGACGACCACGACCCTGGGAGAATCTCTCGGCGAATACTGCAGAGATCCTCCGGAACGATCCAGGCAGCGGAACCGGTTGCTTGAGGATGCCAATCGTTTGTTCTATGATGTTTCCTAGTGGCTTGATGGCTTTCGTTGTATGCCCTCCTCATCAGGGGTCCTGGGCGCGCGGAGCGGGGTCATGAGCCAGGTACACAAAGGATAGCCTTTGTCCCCGATAAGCCATCCTCTTGGGGGAGGCTGTGCCTGGAACATGTCAGCCACAGTAGTCTGTCGCAGGATAAATGCATCGTGGCTGCTGCCTGGAAAGCGGGCATTGACAGCTAGGATGCGCTGCCTGTGGTCCACACACAGCTGTACATTGAGGGAATGGTAGCCCTTCCGGTTGCGGTAATCCTCGGCATTGTGGATAGGTGCCCGCAAAGCCACATGCGTGCAGTCAATGGCGCCCTGGCACCATGGGGAAGCCCGCTGTTCTCGCAAAATCCCACTGCACGCTGCTGCTGCTTCTCCAGGGTCAATGGGGAAGGAGATGAATTGGTGTCTCCTTCTGAAAAGGGCATTGGTCACCTGGCGGATGCAGCAATGCACGGCGAACTGGGATATGTTTAGCAATGTCCCCAACAGCGGCTTGGAAGGAGCCGCTTGGCATAGAAGTTCAGAGCCACCGTGGACCTTCACTTCCACCGACAGAGACGTCCCTGCACCTCAGCTGTGGACGCAGATCTCTGTGAAGCAGCTGGCAGATCTCTGCAACCACCTCCCTTCTGAAGCGCAGCCTCCTAACACACTGCGCGGCAGGCATGGTGAGATAGGACACCTGCTGGCGGTATTTCCTGAGTGGGGTAAGGCCTAGGTTGCCGACGCCTGTTGCCCCCCTCTGCGTCTAGCCAGGGCTGCCCCTCTCACACAGCATCTGCGAGCCCTTCGCACATAATGCTGAAGCTGAGGGTTGGCACCCCATGCAGCCCCCCATAATATACTGGCAAACAAGGACCTCACAATGAAGGCGAATTGCCAAGCTCTGGCCTGAAGCCAAAAATACCTCTCCTATGTTGGGCCAAAGCAGTAAGCTCTCTTCCTTGGTCTCTGTCCAGAAATCCGTTGCACAAGAGTGATTGCTGCAAAATGGCTGGCCTTTATAGTTCAGGGTAAGTGCCCTTTAATTACCGCTCCCCGAGGCCCGCATGGCCTCTGCTGCGTTCCAGTTCTTAGGAGCGCCACGCCCACATTGGGCGGGCAGCGACTGAAGTTCCGGATTGGGGCGCACAAAGGGCGTTGCACGAGGAAATGACGTCATAATCTGCGCGCGCAGCTGAGCGCGCGCAAACACTTTTGCGCCGGCGCTAAATGTCTACTGAAGTTGGGCGTAGGCGCAGATCGCCCTGCGCCCGGCCGCTAAGTGCCTAGCGCTCGAGATCTACTCCTCAAGGCACTAACGGCTGGCGCACGCAACTGAATTTCTAGGCCTATATGTTGGATACTACTTTATGTTGGATACTACTTATGTTGGTACTACTTTATGTTGGATACTACTTTATGCTGGATAATACTTAATGTTTGGATACTACTTTGTGTTGGATATTACTTTGTGTTGGACCCTGCATTTTTTTGGACCCTACTTTGTGTTGAATCCTACTTTTGTGTTGGGACCCTACTTTGTGTTGGACCCTACTTTGTGCTGGATAATGCTTTATGTTGCATACTAATTTGTGTTGGATTCTAATTTCTGTTGGATACTACTTTGTGTTGGATACTACATTGTGTTGGATACGACTATGTGTTGGAGA